>NW_017729018.1:619147-642283 GCF_001723915.1 Gavialis gangeticus | reverse complement strand
ACCTCCTTGGGGGGAGGGCAGGCTTAAAATGTGGGTTTCCCTTTCTAATCAGTAGACTATTGGTCTAATAACATGAGGGCTTTCATCGTCCTCTTCCATTCTATTTCACTATAGTGCCGTTATAGAGTGTCACACTGTGTGTACGTATTACAACTGCAGTTACGAAATTTGGGGTAGGTGCAGCCCCCTCCATAGCCCCCTGTCCAAGCCCCGCCCCTGGCAAGAAGAGCCTGACTCACCCCCACCTCCAGCCCACCCATCCCACCCCGTGCAGATCTGGTGGCATACACCTCTCCAAGCCCTCCTAGGGTGTGCGCAGCAGTGGGAGCTGCCCCATCCCCCCATGAGCTACAGCTCTGTCTCGTGTCCTGCCCTGGCTGGGCAGTGCCTGCCCCTGCCCCCTCCCTCACTGTAGGGGCATTGATCAGCCCCCAGCACAACCCCTCTCTCCCCCCTCCCCTTCCATCACAACAGACTTACCCACTGGAGGCACTTCTCCGCACTGCCAGGCTGTGCTCCTCTCTGCCTGAGTACTATACTGTGGCTGTGCACATGCATGGGCATTTATTGGCCAAATTATCGACTGCATCGGGCCAATTTCTGATACAGCCAGTTTTCCTTATCAGTACCAATCTGATATTGGACCGATTGTATCAGTGCACCTCTAGGAATTAGACTTTTGAATCTAATTTTAACTTTGTATTTAGGGAATGTAGATAGCAGCAGTTGCCATACGAGAGTTCATAAAATTCTCTATTATAATAAAGGTACTTCATTGCCTGCTTCAGCTGCTTAGAATAGATAACAAGGATTAAGAATTATTTTTACTTTTCTCAATCACAGACCAAATGTTTGTGGCTCAAGGTTCCACTCTTACTGCTGCCCTGGATGGAAAACACTGCCTGGAGGAAATCAGTGTATTGTTCGTGAGTATTTGCTTTCATTTTATTGTCATCACATAGTATCTTCTGGGAGTACATTCTGCACTTTCAGCAGATAAAATTAATATTCTCCATTCATTTCAGATGAAGAACTAGAACAGAAGTTATGAATATTGGGGTCTATCATCTCTGTGAGCTGCTAATCTTGGTTAAAGATGAATGATTGTAACCCACCCCACTTAATAGAATTTATGTAGCCTGTAGACTCTTCAGGGTGTTACTGTGGTATTTAATGCTGGACAAGTTGCATGGCTTGTCTGGTGGAATAGCCCTCAAAGAGATGATGTTTATGACCTCCAAAACCAAAACATGAATTTAATGTAAACTTACTGCTTAAAAAGAAATAACTTGTAAGAGTGAGGGCGAGCCAAGTACCTGACCCTGTGGGAGTGTGGTTATTGCATATTGTCCATTTTCAGAAAGTTATATCTTTTTTTTTTTAATCACCTCGTTCTAGTCACAGGCAAAGAGTAGATGTTGAATTAAATGGGTCTTTCATCTGATGTGGTATAGCTATGTTGCTACTTGGACTTTCAAAATAAAACATAACAAAGACCTTCACAAGATGCTAGTAAGGAAACCAATTTAAAAGGCTGCTTAAAAACAAACAAACAACGTTTCTAGTAACAATTTTAGATCAAGAATATGTCTTTCAAGATTTTTACATTTTGAAAAGTGACAAAGTTGGTATTTTGTTTGAACACCTCCTTCAGCAGGACCATAGTTCCAACCAGCATTTCATGTCTGTGGGATAAAAAGGGTGGATGGCAGTGGGATAGTTTCTGTTTCGCTGGGAGCAGTGATGAGGGTCAGGGTCCCTCTTCCACAACGTCGTCCATCATATTGAGTCGTATGTTCTCTCTGACCACCTCCTGGACCTACATATTCTCCTCTCTTGACTGCCGAATCTTTATGTAAAACATAGGAAATGATGGCACCTATATACTCAGCAGGGATTAAGCCCCAGCTGGTATACTGTATAGAAAAAAGAAGACAAAGGGGAAGAGCTGTGACCCAGTGTCACCAGGATCTACTCCTTCCTTCCAGAACTGTTTTCTATGTCTGCAATAATACATGCAGATCTTAGATCAACCTCCTCGGTCATCTGTGGACTCACTGCTATCTGTGGACTCACTGCTATCTTCCCTTTACTGGAAGACTGTCTGCCTTGTATCAAAGGACTCCTAGCAATGGCGATTGTGTGCACTTCTGGGCTCCACATTTTAAGAAGGATGTAGAGACATTGAAGAGAATCCAGAGGCAAGCAAGAAAGATGAAAAGAGATTGGAAAGGGAGAGAGACCTTCGTATGTGTGTTTTGGAGAAAAGGAGATTTGAGGAGGACATGAGAACTGTTTCCAAGTATTAAAAAGGCTGCCATAAGAAAGGCTTTTTAATTTCCCTTTTGTGTCTAAATGACAATCATCTAGGTGCATACCTGGCTGTTTTAGGTCATGGTCTTATGCTGTAGATACATAATCATGCGCACACACAGACTGAGCATGCCAAGTAGAGCTATGCACTGGCCAGTAGGCCTGAGCGAAGTGACTAGTATTCGCTTCGGATTTGGCCGATTTGGGGGAACAGTGATTCAATTCGGTTATTCAAACCACTGTCCTGAATTGATTCAGCTGAATTTGATTTGGAAATTTGGCTGCTGCTGAATCTCCGAATCACCCAGGCCCATCCCCCCACACCCGCTCTCCCAGCCCAGCGATGGCTGCCCCCCCGCCCCAATTTCCGGCACTTTGAAAAAAACAAAAGCCCTGACTCAGCGGATGCTGCCAGTTGGGGGGTGATCCCTGTGGCCCCCCACTGCTCTCCACTGTATGGGGGGCTCTTATCCCCCCTTATCCCCCACATCATTGTCCCAGCCCTTTCCACAGCTGCCCTGCCCACCCCAGCTCTGGCCCTTTAAGAATCCCCCTCCCCCAAAACGCTGCATTCACTGTTCCTGCCCAGCAGGGGGCGATCCCTGCTGCCCCATGCCACATGAGGGGCTTTACACGAGCCCCCCAAAGCCCCAAGGCTACTGAAGGAGTGGTGAGTCCTGGGGTTTTTCTCTTTTCCTTTTTTCCTTCAGCACCGGGAGCTGGGGCTGGCCGGGCAGCCATGGAGGCGGATGGGGGAGTGGGCAGGGGATTGGGCCTGGCAGGGGTCCTCCCATGGTCCCCTCCCATCTCCTCCAGTCCCTCCTCCCCTGCCTCCTACTTACCAGCTCTGAGTCCGGCTGGAGCTCCTTACCGCAGCCACCGGGGACTGCCCAGATCATCAAAGCTCTCCAAATCTTTTCCGAAGATTCAGAGAGCTTCTAATCAATTCAGATCTTTTAATTGGTCCCCTGATTCAGTTTGGATTTGGTGATTCAGTCACCGAATCAGGCTGAATCTCCTCTAAATCGAATCACCACCTGAAGCTTCGCACAGCCCTATTGGCCAGGTTTCTGCGTGTGTACCTGGGACTAAGTCCTGGAAGAATGACGGGAGGTGAGCCCCTCCTACATTTTAGACCTGATAGCTGAGGGTTTAGCACACTTGACTAGAAAGTCCTCCACACCCAGAGCAGAGATGAACCTGCCTCTATTTGACTTCTTAGAACAATACTCTAACCAACACACCACAGGGATAGGAGTTACCAGAGGTTTCTGCAGTACCCCTCTTAAAGCTGAGACATTGCTTCTTGCATTTAGTAATCATGGTATAGCATGTATGGGGAGCAGTGCAAAAGTTTCTGCCCCATTGGGAACAAAGATACAGGCAAGAGGCTGAAGCTAAGGCCTGCTCCCTTCCAGGGAACCATCTCGCTGAGCCACGCACCCTCTAGGTTGCTTTTTTTCCAGTCCCCACATATCTCCTGCTTTTGGCCGACCAGTGGGATCAACTCCAAAAGGAGAGCTGGAAAGCACAGGGTGTAATGCTTAACCCGTGGCATGGTGGTTAGAGTACTGTGCTGAGAGGTCAGTGATACAGATCATAACCTCTTATGGGTAAAGGGAGCCTAGAATGTGGGTTTCTTGACTTTGTACTGGGGCTAAAATGCAGGAAGGTCCATCTCCCCACCCATAATATAGTGCCTGCTACTCATGTGTTTCTAGCTGACTGTATTTTGGGAACCTACATGTAGGTATACATTCAGAATGGGTATGTGTATGCAGAGGTGGATCCAAAGGGGGTGTAACTGCATCCACCCTTTTGGACTGCACTGCTCTGTGGCAACCTCTGGGCTTGACTCTGAGCTCTGAAGGGAAGGTGGGGGAGTTTAGTAGCTGCTTGGGGCCTTTAAAAAGTCCCCAGAGGCTCCCAGAGCCCGGTCTGCCTGCACTGGTTGAGGGGAGAGTCTGAGAGGAGGTTGCAGCCACCCCTACAGAATGGTTGCTACTCTTGCACACCCTTTGGTCAACCATCTAGGCAGCCAGTTCCAATGCTTGACCGCCCTCATAGTCAGAACATTCTTCCTAATATTCAACCTAAATTTCTTCTGCTTCAGTTTTAAGCCATTGCTCCTAGTCTAGTTTCCCAAAGCCACCCATCTCCATCCTTTCTGTAAATGCCCTTCAGGCTTTAGAAAATGGTTATCAAATTCCCCCTCAGTCTCAGAAATCATAGAGCATCAGGGTAGGAAGGGACCTCAGGAGGTAATCTAGTCCAATGCCTTGCTCAAGGCAGGACCATCTCCAACTAGATCGTCCTAGCCAGAGCTTTGTCTAGCTGGGTCTTAAAAACCTCCAAAGATGGAGCTTCCATCACCTCTGGGTAACCTGTTACAGTGTCTTACTACCCTCCTAGAAAGAAAATTCTTCCTAATATCTAACCTAAACTTCCCTTGCTGCAACTTGAGAGTGTTGCTTCTGGTTCTGTCATCTGTCACCACTGAAAACAGTCTAGCTCCATCCTCTTTCAAAGCCCATTTCAGGTAGCTGAAGGCTGCTATTCAGTCCCTTCTGTCTCATCTTCTCCAGACTAAATAAGCCCAGTTCCCTCAGTCTTTCCTCATAATTCATGTTCCCCAGCCTCCTTCTCATTTTTGTTGCCCTTCACTGGACTCTCTCCAATTTGTCCACATTCTTTCTGTAGTGGGGGCCCAAAACTGAACACAGGATTCCAGATGTGGCCTCACCAGTGCTGAACAGAGGGGAAGAATCACTTCCCTGGACCTACTGGCAACACACCTACCATTGCAGCCCAGGATGCCATTAGCCTACTTGGCAACTAGGGCACACTGCTGGCGCATATTCAGCTTGTTGTCCACTGTAACCCCCAGGTCCTTTTGTACAGAGCTGCAGCCCAGCCAGTCAGCCCCCAGCCTGTATTGGTGCATGGGATTCTTCAATCCTAAGTGCAGAACTTTACACCTGTCTTTGTTGAACCTCATGAGATTCCTTTTGGCCCAGTCCTCCATTTTGTCTAGGTCTCTCGGAATCCTAACCCTACCTTCCAGCATATCTGCTACTCCCTCCAGGTTGGTGTCTTCTGCCAACTTGCTGGTGGTGCACTCCATGCCATCTTCCAGGTTGTTGGTGAAGACATTGAACAATACTGGCCCCAGGACTGACCCTTGGGGTACACCACTTGATACTAGCTGCCAGCTAGACATCAAACCATTGATTGCTACCCTCATCCGCAGAGCTACTCACCTCGTCATAGAAGGCAATCAGGTTGTTCAGGAATGACTTCACTTGGTGAATCCGTACTGACCATTCCTAATCACCTTCTTCTCCACCTTCTTCTTCTCCAAACTGACATAGTTCCTCTTCTGGGCATGTGTTGTACCTGGTGTGGGGGCATTCTGAACTGAAAGTAAAGCACTAGCTTTCCACACCTCACCCCCGCAAAGTCTGTCAGCAGCCTATTTGTCCTTTTCCAGTCATCCAGGATCTCACCCAACCTCCATGAGTTCTCAGAGAGGATAGCAGTGGCTCTGGAATAACCTTAGCCAATCCCTTCAGTACCTGAGGTGTACATCCCATCCAGCCCTGGCAACTTGAAAGCATCTAGTTTCTCTAAGTTAACTCTAACCTGTTCTGCCACCACTGTAGACTGTTTGTCTCCTTCCCGATCTTTGCTGCTAACTGTGCTCATCATCTGGTAGCTACCCCTATTTGCGTAGACTGAAGTAAAAAAGGTATTAAATACTTTGGCCTTCTCTGCATCTTCCGTAACCAGATTGCCTTCTGCATTCCATATGGGACCTACAGTTTCTCTGGTCTTCCTGTTACTCTTAACATACTTATAGAATCCCTTTTTCATTGCTTTTTACATCCTTTGGTAGTCACAAATCATGCCTTTGCCTTCCTAATTTTCTACCTGTATGCCCAAATAATACTCCTACACCCTTTCCTAGCTCAAGTTTCCACTTTTTATGGGATTCCTTTTTGTGTTTCAACTTATTAAAGAGATTGTTGTCTAGACAGGCTGTTCTTCTGTTGCATTTCCCATTCTTCTGCCATGCTGGGATAGCTTGCTCCTATTCCCTTAAAAGGGCCTCTTTAAAGTACAGCCAGCTCTCCTGGAAGCTTTTTCATCTCAGATTTGCCTCCTGGGGAATCCTGCCTACCAGCTCCCTGGTTTTGTTGAAGTCTACTTTTCTGAAGTCCAATCTTTATTCTGTGGCTTTCCTTCCTTTTTCTCCTTTCAGAATCTTGACCTCAGAACTCTGACATTTCATGGTCACTGTCACCCAAGTTACTTTTCACCTTCACATTCTCAATCAATTCTTCCCTGTTGGTAGAGGCAAAGAAGGAGGGAAGCTCTCTTTTCCTTGTGCAATAATTTGCAGCGAGGATCCTGATCTCCATTCCCCCCCCGCCCCGCCGATGCTGCCTGCCTGTCTGAGTTGCGAGGGGCCCGGTGCTTTCCTCTGCAGTGGCAGTGCCCCCTGGGACCGCCCAGGCCAGATGCTAGCTGGTGGGTGCCGGCTTAGGGGTGCTACCACCATGGAGGGAAGCACTGGGATCCCCTGCAGCCCAGGGACTGCTCAGCCCACTAGCAGCTCACCCCACCCTGCTGTGGGAGAGGCAGGTAAGCTCCAGCACCCTGTATATCATCCCTACTACCTGGGACCACCTGGGTATGGCTGGCTTGCCCCTGAGGCAGAGCGGCAAGGTGGCAGGAGGGCAGTTGGGTGTGCTGGCAGCAGGAGAAGATGGCAGGGATGGTGCATGGGGTGCTGGAAGCCCACCACGCCCAAGCTTCCCCAAGTATGTCAGCTTTCAGCAATCCATGCACCATTGCATTTTGTTAGGTAGCAAACTAAAACCCCTCGAATGGGTTTTACCTTGCTATGTTACAAAGTCATTTAAAGCAGAATACATTGCCGAGCATGTAAATAGCAATGCCATTAAAGTGGAATAGGCTGCCAAGCATGTAAATAGCAACACTATTAATGTGGTGCAAAAGCACATTTAAGACACTTTAAAGACCAATTTTGTTGCATGTACAAAGGCCCTATAGCCACTACCCAACATGATATTCCCCCTGCTGTTCGCCCTTCTGACTTTTATCCAGAGGATTTCAACAGCCCTAACTGCCAGACATATGAACTACCTTGCCACATCTCTATAATACCCAATTCCATCATAAGTCTGTGATTGTACTAGGACCTCCTGTTCTTCCTATTTATTCCCCATGCTTCTCACATGAGTATATAAACATTTCAGTTATTTAACTGATAGTCCTATCTTCTGTCTGAGAACATTGCTATTGTTTCCCTCTACTAAGTATTTTATCCAGGTCTTGTGACTTTTTACTTACCTCTAGGCTTTTGTCTCCATGCCTTGCTGAACCTGGTTTAAAGCCTTCCTCAGTAGGTTAGCAAGCCTGTATGTGAAGACATTCTTCCCTGTTCATATCACTTTCCAGTAGTCTTTCTTGAAATGCCATCCCATGGTTTAAGAAGCCAAAGTCCTCTCAACACTATCTGTGCAGCCATATGTTGATCTTTGGGATGTCTGCTTCTACCTGGGCATTTATCCTTGACTGGAAGAACAGATGAAAATGCCACCTGGTCCCCCATCTCTTTGGACCCAGACCCATGTTGTCACTTTTGGTCTGCTCAAAGTTGCCCCTTGTAATATCATTAGTGGAGAGAGTAGTTAGCTGTATTAGCCCGAAGTCAGACAGAAGGCTGCATAGAAATGTACCTTATAGACTAATTAAATAACATAAAAATAGAGCACATATGTACCTTGCCTTCAGTATTAGTGCTCACGTGGAGGAGTGGCATGAGATGGATGAATCAGGGGCTGGATGAGGCTCAGCAAACATTCTGTAATGTCTCCAGCTGTGGGCTCCTTGCAGGCAACAGGCCTCCTGAACCAAAAGGTCACATCAGCAACCAGATGCCTCTATACCCTGCAGGGAGTTGCCAGCCACCACCACCTGTTGCTTTCTCTTGACAGCAGCAGTCTTGATATCCCACTCCTTGGGCTGCATGGTTGGCCTCTCCTGCCACTGAAATAAGCTTATTCTCATCTAATGCCAAGGCTTCATACCTGTTTTCCAGCTGCATAGTTTTAAGATGAGGAGTATTGTGTGTTGCCATAGGTGACAGGCTTCCAGCTTCCACCTTCCCAAGTACCTGTGTCTTCCAGTGCCTTCTCTGGCTGTCCCTTCTCCATGACATGGGAGGTCTTCTTGTGCATTGAGTTGATGAGGGCATCATGCTCAAAGATGCTCCTGAATCTGTCTATCAGCTCCTACAGCTCCCTTACCTGTTTCCTGGGAGAATCTACCAGGAGGCACCTCTCACATCACAAACGCTCCCCAGACTGGCTGTCTTTGGAAGGGCCATGCAGGCCACAGTAACTGCAAAGCTAGACTGTTAATATCAGCAGTCCTTTGTTATGAAGATGATAGTCTTCCAGGAAATAACGAAGTCATCAGTGAATCTGTAGATGACTGGCAAGTTTACTCAAAATGATCTACACATACTATTAGTGCACAGGTATAAACTATGTCACATATTGTGCTAGTTTCTTGCTCCCAGGCGCCAGTTGTACATGTGTCTGGGACCTCAGCACATTGAGCCAGGTCAGAGTAGCCCCAGCTGGCAGAAGGTGCGGGGAGTCTGCCTGTTGGCATGGAGCTGCTCCAGTCTGGCAAATTGTGCTGCAGAGGGGCTGGTTGGGGCACAAGGATGCTCCAGTTCAGGGCTAGTTGGCAGGCAGCCCCTGCACTGAAGCACCCTTGTGCCCCAGCCAGCCCCATCAGCGTTTACATGTGCAGTGCCGCAGAATAAAAAAACTCAGGAGGATAGTACTTGTAAATACAAGTACTACCCTGCTGTGGAGTTACAGTATAACCTCATAAATCCGGGCATCAAATATCTGGAATTCTCAAAAATCCAGCACTTTTTAAAATTACACTAGATCGGGGAGCAGTGGCAGCCAGTCCCAGAGCAGCAGAGGGGGAAGCTTGCATGTGGCGGCTGCCGGTGCCATCCAGCACCCCTCGTCGCTGCTCTGTGTGAGACCACTGCTCCAGGACCAGCCACTGCTACCCACTCTCCTCCCTTGCTCTAGGACTGGCTGCTGCTCTGGTTTAAAAAATATGGAGTTTACGAATTTCCAGCAGGTGCTCAGTCCCGAGCATGCCAAATTCATGACGGTATACTGTAATTAGTTTTCTGTGCCCTAATAGAGCTGCACCTGTAGACATGACACATTTACTGCAGAGCTAATTAGTCTGCTCCACAGAAAACATCTCATGTAGATGCGCCTGCCTTGTAATACATCGTGGCATCATGAAGGATTATTTAGTGTTTGTTTCCCAGGCATTGATATTAATGTTGCATTTCTTCAGATTGGCCTTCAAGGCCTTGAATCTTTTATTTTTATTTTATTTTATTTTTTGCCCACCTCGAGAGCACTCAGCAGTGGTGAGTTAGGATCGGTTTTGGGAACTGGTTGTCATGACTTGTCCTGTCCAACAGAGTTGCTGCTGTATAAACATGGCTTCAGTGCTAGTGGTGTTTGCTTAAGCCAGAAACACTAGCATTCATTCTTTTGTCCTTCCGATTTGATATGGGGACATTGTTGATTGTGGCAATTGTCATGTGTGCCTACTCAGTTGAAGAGCTCCACGTCACTCTTGGTTGCTTCTGTGAAGTACTTGGACACACTGTCAACTTCATGAAAACTAAGATCCTTTACCAGCCCACCCCATGCCAACCAGCAACTCCTTGGCATATTACAGTTAGACAGCAATCCTTGGAGAGTATGCTAACCATTCCCTGCCTGGCCAATTTTGCCAAGAAGTAAACATAGACAGTAATATTCACTGCCAGATGAAATCAGCTAGTGCTACCATTTGGATGTCTCCAAAATAGTATCTTTGATTGTGACATCAGGACCCAAACCAAACTTCTCGTCTGCCAGGCCGTTGTCATCTCTACCCTATTATAAGGGTGTGAAACTTGGACAACTTGTCAGAAACATTTGAAAGCTTTTGAATATCACCATCAGCAATGTTTTTGGAAAGCCCAGCTAGAACATGGGTGGAAGCCTTGGTGGTTTGTGGTGACACCTTGACAAAGCCTGTAGAAATACACACAAAAGAAGAGCTGGCAGTAGCAGAGCGTTTGGCACTGCAATGTATTCCAGCCATTCTGTTGATACGCCTGCCATCTCCTCCTTCCTCTTCTGCTGCTACTTCCTGAAAATGTCTCTCTTCCACCTTTATGTGCTCTCACTCAGCAAGCTCAGAGTGAAAGAAGGGTAAAAAAGAAAGTGTCTGAACAAACTCCCCAGTGAACTCCCTACTCAAACTCCCCCGTTTGCTGGTCTGTTTGGTGGTCTGCGTATTTCTGGCTCCTGTGCACAGCCTTTCAGGCTAAGCAAGCCTTTTTGCTTCACTATCAGCTGCTGGGCTTAGCAGCTCAGAGCATGCCTTTTCCTCACTCCCCCAAGCAACCTTGCTGAATGGTTCTAAAACTGAAGCTGTGCCACTGAGCCCAAATAAAATGTCTGTGTGTGGAGGGAAAATATCCTTCCTTAGTGCCACAATAATAAGGCAATGGAACAAGCTGCCTTGTTGAACTGAAGAGTCTCCTTTGTTGGAGATTTTTGAGCAGAAGCTGGATAAATATTTTACAGGGCGTTTTATGGAATGGTTCATCTGCATTTGTGCAGAACTAGAGGACCATTCTTGCCTTTTAGTAACATCGCAAAATTCTTGTAGCATCAAATTCCAACCAAAACCTATAAAAACCAAAAATAGTGAGTCAATAACACCTTCCCCCAATCATCACATTCTCTTGCTCAGTAAATTGTCAGGTAACTTTATACATGTGCATATACATATAAATATACCATTCTATACACCTACTCGAATGCCTTTACTTTGCTGTGTTATGCTTCCTTGTAAATGGTGCACACAAGATCTTTGGCTCTATCCCCAAACTCAGACCTGCTTGAAAGATGCATCCATTTTTTTATTTCTGTATGAACAAAAACATAACCATCTTAACCACAAAAAAGAAAGAAAAAATAAACCGTTGCCTCTTCATTATTTTTGTCTTCAATCTAGTGAAATTCCCATATTCCCACCAGCTCCTCTCTGAAATCTTTAAACAAGGGATTGCCAAACATTTCAGACATTCCTTCAAAATCTCCCCTGCCAAGGGGCAATCCATTAAACAAGGCTTCTGTGACTCCTGGACATAGTTCTATTCTTGGACAGTTTCTTTCCTCCTTAGGAATATTCTTCCATACATCTTTGAATGATAGTTTTCCATGCATTACTCATGATACTGTTTCTTTATACTTACTGGATGGTTCTCCACATGTGCTTCAGTGCTTAGTAGCCTATTTTACTGCGCATTAAAGCATGACATAAAAAACTGTGCAGTTACATTAATACACAATAAAACTGGCGACTGTGCGTTAAGCTTCACTGAAAAAATGTGCGCTTTTGGTACTGCATATTAGGGCAGCCTAATGCACATTTATTTAGTACTTCAGATTGGAGGTACTAAATTTAACATGCATTAGGAAAAGCGCATTAATGCACGTGTAGACATGCCCACTGAGTAGCTGATCTGATCTCAGCAGTTGTAAGGGTTTAGAACTAGACCAAAGCGCCTGGTCCAGATTGTCTGGCACCTGCTTAGAGCACTGAATATCTGAAACGCTAGCATCTTTTGATATAATCCTTCCCATGTGTTACTCTTTCAGTACCTCATTCCACAGTACATATTAGTCAAATAAGTTAAAAAAGTCTGCCTTGCCCCTCTACAACTGTCTTATTGTACCATTTAGCTAGCTACCGTCCGTTCTGCTCTGCCTTCCCAAGAGGAGCTCACTACACTTTCTCGTAGCCCAGCCTGAACTAGACTGCACTGTGCCCAATCACCCTACTTTAATTCTTCCAGTAATTTACAGACTCTCTGAAAATAGTGAACACACAGAGGTATCAAGAAGTTTGTTTAGTGACAAGGCCCCTGTGCTCCTTCCTTCTCATCACTAATGAATGCTTAAAGCATATTGCATTCTCTTCCACAATATTCAAAGAAAACCAAACAAGCAAACAAAACCCTTTATCACATCCATATTGAAGACCTTCTTTGCAAAAATCTTGTTGGTCTGCTAAAAGAGATCACCTCTGTCCATGACCCCTGATTTGCTTTTTCCTCTACACCAATACGGCTACAACCTGGATACCTATCACTTCTTTTGAGGCCAGTGTTAAAGCTATTCAAATTCTTTGCTTCTGTTTCTTGGCTTGGAACTCCCTGGTTCCAGCAGTGCAGTAAAGCAATGACTCCAGTCTTGGGGCTTAATGCTGGCACCACCCCTCCTGGATCGTCTGGCCCACAGGAAATCTCATGGGCTGGCTCTAACTTGTGGGACATCCCATGATCCAGATTTGACCCATAGGGCCAAATGAGTTTGATACCTAGGACATGGATTTAACTCAGCAATTCTGACATCAAGGGCAATAACTTGCATGTCTTTTAGGAAGATATCTAGTCACCTAAAACAGTTGTCCAAGTCTGTCGAGCACTTCCAAAGCAAAGTCCAAAACTTGTCACGGCTTCTAACAGTTGAAGAGGCTCTACTCATGGAGGAATCGGTGTGCAGCATATAACAAATGACAAAACCTGTTGTGCATCATAAAAGGCAAGGTTTTCATTTGGTGCGGAGCGTAGTGAATAACTAGCATTAGAAGAATTAGTATGTATGTTATCCACCAAAGACATAAAGCAAGAACAAAGAACAAGCACCACTTAAGGGTTAAAAATGTAGGACTGAAATGCATGCCCCAAGCATGGTTTTGTTAAAGTAGGAGATGGCACTCCCCCTTAAAACAAACACGCAAACCCACAGTTCTACCCCACACAGGAAATCCTTTCAATTATTTTGGCTCGCCTGTGGTTCTGAAGAAAGCCTGCTGACGATACTAGGAGGAGATTTAACGTTGGTTACAGCATAAGGGTTAGGGAACTCCCAGCCAAAAACTGCCGAGTGGCATGTGAGATAAGTGACACTCACTAATGCCTGCTGACTTTTCTCAGAGCTGTAAAACATGCCATCTGGGTTTGTAATCCTTTGGGGTCAGTATGGTGTAACTGTTTTTACAAAACTCGCTGAGACGAGATCCTTTACGCTGGGCTCTATTAAAATCTTTGCTTACACAGGTGAAACTGCTAGCAGTGGTATCTGGCTCCCATGGTTCAGGACGGGGGAATAGCTGAGCTTCCAGCAGAGGGGGAGAGTAGGGGATGGGAGATGGATTACAGATATCACACTGATGCATCCTTGGCTGGAACTGGCTAGGATGCCTGACCCCAGCAGATGGATGTCTCAGTAATACAGACGGTTTCTTCAAGCCCTGCCTCAGGGTTGTGAATTTTCCAGAGGAAATGTAAAAAATATTGAGAAAATATTTTAATATGGCTGAGCCTGAAATGCTGGCATTATGGTTATGGCCATCACGAACCATTATGTAAGCAAAAGTGGGGCAGAAATTCTGCCATTCAGCCCTGAATTTAAGCTTGTGCCCTTGAAGATGCTCAGTCTGTTGGGCTAGTGAGCCCTTTCCATCTGCTCCCCTCAAGCAGATGTTACACAGTGCTTCTCAGCAGGTCCAGCAGCCTCTGAAGCTATCCTTTCCATCAGTCAGGTTGATATCAATCTTCTGAAGAGAGATGTTAATTCTAACTACTGTTGACAGGCAAGAAAATGCTTTTTGCATAGGTTAGCACCATAAAAACAACGTCGTAGACATGGTGCAGCAGCTTTTAGCACAGAACTAAAGAAAATAGAGTTGGAAAGTCTGAGGCTAGTACAACACAGCAACATTGTGCTAATCACAGACTTCTTTTTTCCTTCCAGCAATTTGCAGGCACTCCTGTGGTGATGGATTTTGCTCACGGCCAAATATGTGCACGTGCTCCAATGGGCAGCTTTCTACCAATTGTGGTTCTTCTGGAGGTAAGACAACATCACTAACGTTGGCCCTTTTCTTGGATGGTTGTTGGTTACCTCTAAGATTTCCTAGCCAGACCTGAGTGAAATTCCTTCCCTGAAATATTTGGTATTCCTGGGAACTAGCAGTACAGGTTGTGATCGAAATGTAACAGTACCTGTAAATCTTAGCAGTGTTCTTGCTGATGATGGGTCCTTTGTTATCTTATGCTCAAGTAAAATCGATCAATCTGTTTGTAATTTTGGCCACTCTTCAATAAGCCCATTGTGGTCCTACAGGTACCTCTTGGAGCCAGTTGTAACAAAAGCATTCCTACAGATCTTGCCAAAAGTCCATCTGCTGCTATACCTGGAAGTGCAATAAACTCTTAATCCTGTTTATTTAGCAAATAAGTGTTCTTTCTGTTTTATAAGTCTTCTTTATATGTTTTTGCTTAGACTGGGGGGTGGATATCAGAAAACCTTCCAGATGTTCCTGGCTTGGATGACATCTTAAGGTCATATACTAGCAAGTCAGGAATCCAAGAAATGTGGTGCCGTTTTCCCTGCCTTGCTCTCTGACCTCAGAGACCAAGGTGAAGATGCACAAGGGAGTTCTAGCTCGCCCTCGCAATGGGCTCACTTCAGTTGCTCACTTGATTGGGATGAAATGAAAGAGCTGGGAGTTACCAGAAATACAGTATTTATCTGATTCCAGGAGACCTTTGAATTTAAGGCACCCCCCGATAGTTAGTTTCTGTACATTAAAAAATCATAAATTTGTTCTAATTTGCTGTGTATAGAATCTAATTCGTGAAGAGTCATCTAAAATTTGCACCGCTCCCTCCCCACTGCAGCATGGCAAGAAGCAGCAGGGGAGCAGACAGTGGGGGGCCAGGCCGTGGAGAAGTCAAGTGGCCTGACCCCTGCCCCTTATGGTGAGAATATTTATGGTTTTTGCTGGTCACAACAGGGGGCCAGGAAGAATTTTTCCCCCTTCCTGTTGCTCTGGGTGTCAGGGCAGGTTTCCAGTTTTCTCTGAAGCCTTGGGTGTTGGCTGCAGCCAAGGCTGAGGATTTTAACAGTCATGTTGACATGGACTGTGTACGGTGGGAGGCGGGGGAAAGGGGAAGAGTGGGAAGTTGCTTTCCTTTGCAGCTGGGAGCATGGTCTTTTTCCTTGGATCTCTTGAGTATGTTTTAACAACAATTTCCTGCCCTTGCAGTGACAGGACATTACCAGTAACATCACCACCTTGATTTACCTGTGGCAAATTAGTGTGTGTTTGATGTTTTGGGTGTTGTGTCTGGTAGTTGAATGACAGGGCTGTTTACAAAGTTTAAGAATAAGTTATTTAATCGCTTGGATGGTTTAGATAGGTAGGATCATTCCCTGAGCCAGGGGTTGGACTAGAAAACCTCCTGCGGACCCTTCAAGCCCCACTTTTCTATGATTCATCGATAACAGGAAGGAAAAGGAATGACGAGATTCTCATGTCTTTCCTTGTCTATAGAAGCTTGGACTATAAGAAAAATGCAACATAACACAAGGCAGATACTACAGTCATAGAAGCTGACTGCCCCTTGATTGGTTCCATAGCTCCTAAGTAGCTTTGATATTAAAAAGAAAATTGCATCACAGAATGAATATTATAGCACTAAAACTCTGTGTCCAGTCACTTTCAAGGGCACTTCCATAGCAGCTTAACAGCATTGGTAAAAAAGATAGTATGTATTTCTAGAACGTCTGTTACCTATGGGCCCTGATCTGATACACATTACATTTAAGACCCAGGATTAACAAGTTAACTGCATTTTATAGTAACCCAGCCACATTGCAAGTCAATTTAAGGCATGAAAACCCAGTAAACAAGCCACAAAGTTATTCCATATATAATCCATAATAACTTTGTGGCTAATTTTATGACACCTTAAATGTGGCACATGTGGCCACCCAGAATCTGTCAAAAGCCTATATGCTGCCCAGCTGGACAGCACACATGGCTTTATAGGTCCTGGACGCAGGGGGAGTTAGGTATTGGTCTGTGGCTGCCAGATCCCAGTGGCCTGTGCCAGGGATGAATAAGTGTGTCCTGTGTGCTGCCTAACTGGGTGGTACATGTGGGAGACCATCATCAAGTTGCCACAGCCCAATGCTGAACACCCCATATGCCAAGCTGATTGTTGGCTGGGGCTGGAGACGAGTTTGATTCCTAGCCAAAATGACAATCAGTTCATTGGTTTCACCTTGCTGGTACAGGGGGAGCCCAGGCTCATGTATCCAGGCTCCCCCTGTACTAGTAAGTAAGATGTGACTGGGACCTAATTCCGATCCCAAAATCATGTGTCCTACTGTGCACATGTGGCATGGCAGGACGTGAGAATGTTGGATCAAGCATTAGATCCCATCATGTCTTAAAGTGAATATTTGTCAGGGTCCCATGTGCCCGAAAGCAACTGGGGGTGGGGGTGGAAATCCACTCCTGTATGGTGGCTAAATTATTACACCCATCATAAAGGTGGTAAAATCAAGGTACAGATAAAGGTATTGATTTGCCAAAATCCCAGAGCAATTCAACTGCTGAGCTAGGACTAGGACCCCTGGGTCTTTTCCCCATGTGCTGGGCTCCATCACTTCTCTAACTGAACCCCTTTCGTCTCCAACCTTGTAAAATAATAAGGAATCAGATATTGCTGTTAGCACAAATATTTTGCTAAAAGATCTAGCTAGCACAAATATATTTGCTGCCTTAGCAATGTACTAATTACCAAGCGAAGAGTTCCATGTACTTCAAGGGGTAGAAAATGCATCTATTTTCAGTGCAGCTGTCCATTGACAGACCTTTTACTGAGCCCAGTCTGCTCCCGCAGAAGTCAATGGGAGTATTACTATTTTTCATAGCAGACTGTCTCCACTATTGAGTGCCTCACTAAATGACAACAGATATCCTTATTCCTGCTCTTTGTCTGGCTGTAGTTTGGCCCAAATGCAGCATTATACCATGCAAAAACACTGGCTAGTCTCACTTTGATATCAGAAGACAAGAGGAAACTTCAGAAAGGCACTGGCTGCTCCTATCAGCTTGTGTGACTGAACATTCCTAGGTGCTTTATAACCTTCCTTGAAAAGACCACCCAGAGTGAAGTCTCAGACTAATAGAGTTGAATTACAGGCATAGCAGAAGGCTGGTTCTACTGATTATCTTTCTTCAGTACATGGCAGTTACTGGGATTTTGTAAAGTCCTTTCAGGTCCTCATATGATTGTTACTTTAGACCATAGTTTCTTAACCTGTGGTACGTGTACCCCTGGGGGTACACGAGACACAAGCAGGGGGTACGCGGGTACCCCAGCACTCTTTCTCGCCCTCTTTCCTTCTCTGTCTCGCCCTCTTTTCCTCTCAAAACTATGGGAAAAAAATTTAAATTCCCCAGTAATAATCTGGCATGCGTGGCACTGGGTGCAGCCCCCCTAGCTTTGGGCAACATCACCTCTAACCCAGGTATATACTTGAATTGTGCACCCCTAGTGTAAAAGGTGGCCACCCTATCCACACCAGATCAGACATCTGTCAGATCATGGCCTTATATACACAGCCGTTCTTCCAACATATAGCACACATTAGTCTGTAAATATAAAATCCCCTGGAAAATTGAGTGTTGGAGTACTTATTAAAATTCTCAGAAGTTAGCAGGTTTCCTACTTAAAAGGTTGAGAAACACTGCTTTAGACTGCAGGGGAGGGGGGTGATCATTAATGCATTAGCCTAGTGTGGAACAGCCACAGTGAGCAGGACCATTTACAGGGATCCGATGCAATCTGAGGGAAACAGCTCCCCCAAATACATTAGTAATATGACTCAAACAAGGAATTTTCTGGATAAGTTTGCAGTTCTGAATTTAAAGTGCCGCCTTTTGCCACCATCCCAAGAAAGTGCTCAGTACAGGAACCCATGGCTGCCACTGCACGGCAGACCTTCACAGTGCTTCCCAGAGGGGAGGGCGGTTTAGCCTCAGAGGTGACCAGAGCATGGCTCCATATGTTAGCAATCTCCCAGGAATGTAGGGAATGTGTATACATATGGCCACATTCCTGACATTTCACTAGAGGGACAGATTGCACAATGCCCTCTGGGGGGTAGGCTCCACAGGAGGGTTGTTCACGGAGCCTGGCATTTGTATCGGAGAGTGTTTGTGTTTGCATATATCATTAAAACTTTCATAGAGGCAAAGCAGGCAAGCTGGGCATTCCAAAAGGAAGCAATAAAAGCCACTCATCTCCCCTCTTTCATAACCAAGAGTTTTATTTCTTGCTTGTTAGAGTAAATGCATTTATAGAGTAATAGTAATTTGCAGTGACTATTTGGATAATGATAATCAGATTTGTTTACAGAAGACTTTGCCTGCAAAATCCAGTACTGATTACTGGCAGAACTGTATTGTAGCTATCTATTATTTTAAATCAGATTTAGATCTAACCTAATCATGGTAAAGATTAAATAGAGCTAAAACTTTACTCTCCAGTGCCTAGATGCCAGGATGAATGTTGCCCTGAAAGCACTTGAGGTAGATAATAGACAAAAATCAAATCAGTCCCTCTGCACATGTTAGCTGGGTTTCTGACTCAGACTCTAGTACCAAACTGATGGAGTGAATTCAGCCTTGGTGTAAGCCCATGGACTTTGGCATCAAGGCAGGAAGGGGGTGGGGTAATATTTTCAGAAAAGTTGGCCTTTGCTTGAGCTCTCAGGGTGGAAACAGGCATATGCAAAGTGAAAGCAAACAGGTTTCCATACCTTCTGTCTCTCCAGAAATGTTCATATTTTTGGCCATGACAAATTGGGCTGCTTTATTGTGTCTCCCGTGTTTGCTTATGGCAGAAGAGTTCAGGCAGAATGAAGCTGCTGGTGCTCTCCAGCCTCCCCAGGGTAGGGGCTCCACAGGCTTGAGGGGCCTGGCCCTGCAGACCTTGGGAACTCCTGGGCAGGACTAGGCCCCCTCAGGCTTCAGGGGGCCTGCCTTGTTTTCCCCACTTACCCAGATGCAGCCCTCCAAGGAAGTCTCTGGGTAAGCATGGTGGAAAGTTGGGGCTTTGGGATGCGTATCTGCAAGTTGGGGGGTTCTGCTTGCAAACACCCCATAGAGGGAGTAGGGAAATTCCTCTGCAGGGGATTTCCTGACACAAGCCTGTTTACACAATGTGGGGATGCCCCATAGGAGAGCCCCACCTCTGCATTTGCAGCCTGTGCACCACACAACTGCCTGCTGGCAACCCAGCATGCATTCCTGGCAGCAGCACAGAGTTTACAGAGGGGTTTCCCTGTGTGTGTCTGCAAGCACAGAGGGAAGAGTGCAAATCCCTCTGCCTCCCTCCGTGTTTGTGCTTTGCAGAGATGGGGGGTGGGGGCGGGGAATTTTTGCAGTGAGTGCTGGGAAATCCTTCTGCAAGCATTTTCCCCATACACATTTGCAAGTGCAGAGGAGTTGGGGGGTGGGGGAGCCCCCACAATTCTCACTTGCAGTTGAGCACAGGGAAATCCCTTACAGAGGGTTTGAGTACCCTCCCTCTGTGCTTGCAGGCATGCACAGAAATCCCCTGCAGGGTATTCTCCCATTCCCCAATGCAGGGGGCAGGTCTGGAAGAAGGGGTTTTCCTCTGCTTGCAGAGTGCTTCAAGCTGGGGTGCCACAACAGGGGGCATCTATAAATGTCCTTAGAGTAGAATCAGCTGTTTGGTGACATGTAATAGCAAAGCTGATCATACTCCAGTGTAAACAACTGTTTCTAGCCTCTGACTCAGAATAAAGTTCCTGTAAAAATGCTGGCGTAGGTTCTTTCCCAAAGACCTACAAGGAGGTAGGAGGCGAGGACCACAAAAGATGAAGATAGCTTTGGACAAGCATTAGGACTCCTGGGTCCTTCCTCAAATCCAAACCTCAGCCACCGAACCCAAGGAGATCCACCTATCCCTACAAAAGGACCCTTTGCTCAGTCGTTTCCTGTGGCGGCTAAGAAGTACAGAATGCTGCTTAGGGAAAGGAACTGACAGGAAGATAGAAATAGCCAATGCAGATGGCTAATTCTCTCTGCAAGGCCACTGGGTAACCCTTGTAACTATAATTCACAGTGGGCTTCCAGTGCTGGTTAGCTGTAGTCATTAACACACCGAAGTGAGTCCTAGGGCTGGAGAAAAAAACTTTGGAAACAGTACCTTTTTGGGTAGAGAGAGGCAAGTGATTGACAGCAGTGATGTGAAGCCCCAGAGATAGTATGCTTATTTCTTAAGAGTTTGTCTAAACTTGGGCTGATCTCGGGTCGTAGAGCAGTAGCATGATCAGCGCACACTGTGACTGGTTCAAATCTGTATGCCCAAGAAATAAATATACACCAGTGTGCTGAGATCCTGGATGCAAAGTTGGCATATGTCCAGTCCCATTCTGAACTCCCAGATTTTGCATGAACCCTTTACCTACAGATAACTCTTGCAGTTTCCCAGCACTTAATATAATATGTTCCAGAAGGAGGAAGACAGAAAGACCTGTACAGGGAAGACTGAGTGGGCACAGGATGTACACAGCACAGACAGTCATGACAGGAGCCATTGTGCTTGCATAAAATGGTGGCGGCATGTGTAATTCCTCTGGCTGCGCTGCATAAATCAGGCTCACTCCCAAATCCTACTATGCCTTGGGAAAAGATGTGCATGCACTGGTCTCAACCTGTATGGGAATACTGTCCCATGTGCAAGAGGAAGCAGACCTGTGCTCAGCATCCACTCAGATACGCTTATGGGCTGTTCAGCCCCATCTTGTCCCAGTACTCGAGCAAATTATAGCTCCCTTCTGCCCTGAAAAAAGTTTCTCCATATACTTCTAAGGTACATGCATGCCACACCCGTGACTGGGGTTTGCCAGCCAGACATGAGCATCCATGACAACATTTTAAAGTTTAGGCAGCTTCTTCATCCCAACAAATGAATCCTTGAATCATGGAGGGATGTCCAAGGGGAAGCAAGCCTCCTGCTAATAGGCCAGTTTTTTACACTCGTTCGTCTTATGAAAATACTACTATTTTCAGTTTGACTGGCCACAGCCTACCAGGAAAGATGGACTTTTAATAGCTTACCTTGCGGCTTGGAAAAAAATGCTAACAACATATCTGGACAAATAACTTTTAGTGCTTGGCCATTATAACCACCCCCAACCCCCTGCTTCCTTTTCTCTGTTCCATTTTAATACCGTTTTCTCAAATACTGAACACTAAGCGAATAGCTACTTATGGTCAATAATCACACAACTGTTTCTCTACCTACCAAGTTAGGTAAGAGTGAGTGAGGTTTGTCTTCCTCGCACAATGGTTTATTCACACCCAAGGCTCAATAAAATACCATACAGTCTGAAAGCCAACATGCATTCAACAATGACAAATGCAAAGCCCTGCACTTGGGATGTAATACTTGTATGCACAAATACAAACAGGGGAAAGACTGGCTAGGCTGCAGTACTGCAGAGAAGGACCTGAGGGTTACAGTAGATGTTGAATATGAACCAACAGTGTGCTCTTGCAAAAAGGGCTAACAGCATATTGGGTTGTATTAACAAGACTGTCACTGGCAAATCAAGGGAAGTGATTCTTCCACTCTGTTCAGCACTGTTGAGGCCTTACCTGGGGTACTGTGTCCAGTTTTGAGTCCCACACTTCAAGACTTCTGTGGGTGGCTTGGAGGGAGTCTGGAAAGAGCAACAAAAATGATTAGCAGCTTGTAAAGAAGGACTTATGAGGAAAGGCTGAAAGCACTAGGGTTATTTAGTTTGGATAAATGAAGACTGAGGGGGAATTTGATAACAGTCTTCAAATACTTGAAGAGTCATTATAGAGAGACTGGGGATGGGCTTTTCTCTGTAGCCACGGGGGACAATAGCAATGAAAGCAGTATACTGAATGTAGAGGGTAAGGGCAGACCACAGGAAACCTGTGATGTGTCATAGAATATCCTCAGCAAAAAATGAAAGTGCAAGGTGTTAATTGCTCTAATTCCATATGCTGAGATCCTGCTCCAATGGAAGTCAGTAGTAGTTGTTCCACTGAATGTAATGGCTTTGGGGCTGGTATAACCTGTATTAATTTTGGTGCAGCAGTCAACAGATGTCACAAAAGCAGGACAGCATTTGAGGATTGGTCAATGTCCGCCTTGTGTTAGAGAGAGATTGGCTTATAGATCCAAAAACTAGAAGGTGGCTTCATGTAATGTTTAACTGCTGTCTTCCACAGTCCAAACCTGCAGTGTAAGATGCATGAATGGTGGAAGCTGCAATGAGGAATCCTGCCTCTGTCAGAAAGGATACACTGGAACTTACTGCGGGCAACGTAAGTGCTCTCTCCTTTTTTTAATTGTTTTGTTTTTGGGGGGTTTTTTGTTTGTTTGTTTTTGCTTTTCTTTGGACTACTCCCTCCACATGGCCTTTGAACTGAATCAGAGTGCTGTGTTCATGAGGCCAAATAAATTGCTTTCCCACTGTGTTACCCTGCATATAGTGGCATTTTCTACTAGCAAGTGGAACATCCAAGCTCCAGTCCTCACTTTCTGCATTTGAGTCAGGCTACTTCCTTAATCTCAGTGTGGTGTCAGCATGGGAAACACTGGGGGCACAGACTCATTGAGGTCGTGGTACTCAGTTCTGATGCCCAGTAGTTACTTCCATATAGACATTGGATTTATGACACATTATAACCTGCCTAACATCTGACTCTGCAGGCAAACCCTCCACTTCTTACCAGCTGTTCTCATTCCCTCCC
>NW_017729018.1:614512-619096 GCF_001723915.1 Gavialis gangeticus | reverse complement strand
ATACTGGCCTAAGGCTGCTTTACCACTCCATCCAGGAAAAGCACAGACCATCTGCAGATGCCTAACGAAGGGTGTTTGTGCCTGAAAGCTTGCTAAGAAGACTTTTTCCAACTATTTCAGTTGGTCTAATAAAGGATATCGGATTTACCCAAAGAGCCTTGTCTGCCTATGTCCTTAGACCAACGTGGCAATAACCTACACCAGGGGTGGGCAAAATGTGGCCTGGGGGCCAGTTGTGGCCCACCAGGCCATTCTATCCGGCCTGCAGGGCCCCTAAAAAATTGAGAAAATAAATATTTATCTGCCCCTGGCTGCCTGTCATGCAGCCCTCTATGGCTTGCCAAAACTCAGTAAGCAGCCCTCTGCTCAAAGTAATTGCCCGCCCCTGACCTACACCCATAGGCAGATTAATGAACGGTCAAGCGGGGCACAAACCCAGGGGCCCCTACCAGTTTGCAGCGCTGGCCCCGGGATCCTCATCAGCAGGGAAGTGAAAGTCGCAGTTTTAAACTCCGCGCCAATTTTTGGCGCTAAGTTTAAACCTGCGGCTTTCCCCTTTGCTTCCCTGGGAGTTGGAAGTGGGGCTCCTCCGCCACTGAGGTAGAGTTGGGTCAGGCTGGGAGAGCCATGCCGTGCCTGGGGGACGGAGGCAGGCCGGGTGGCACCGCGTCTTGGGGGGAGGGTGCCGAGCTGGGCTGGGAGGGCTGCACCCCACCTGGTGTGGGGGTTTGGGGCCGGGCCATGAGCACAGCATTGTGCTGTGCCTTTGCGGGCAGCGATGCTGGGAGGGCCTTGGGGGCTATAGCCCCCCAAAATTCATCTTAGCCCCCCGCAGCCACCCCTTCCAGCGCCACCGCCTGCCCGCAGAGACACAGTTCAGCACAGGACAGTCGGGCTGGCAGGAAGTGAGACTGAGGCATGGGGGGCTCACAGTAGAGGTAGGGGGGGTGGAGGGCTGCCTCCTTCTGATCGAGAGTGTGGGAGGGTGGAGGTCCTGTGAGGGGAAAGTGTGTGTCTGTGTCCATGTGCAGTGTGTGAAAGTAGAGTGTGCGTACCTGTGTCTGCATGCCCATATGTGTGTGTACATTTGGCCATAGTGGGGGCAGGGGGCAGGGAGAAGTGGTAGGCATGTGCCCCCCCAGCCTGGTGGGATCCACCCAGCCTCCCCTGCCAGCACTAGGAGGGGAAGGGGCCCAGCTCCCATGAGGGGAGGGGGCCTCCTATTTTGTGCTTGCCCAGAGCCCCAGTACACATTAATCTGCATCTGCCTACGCCCCAGAAGCTAAAGAAAACACGCTACAGCTAATGTAATTTTTTAAAACGTCTTTTCAATGAAAAATGATTTCTTAAACAAAATAGAAATGTTTATGAGGAACTTTCATTTTGGTTGAAACTATCTGGTTTTCTTCAATAACAAAAGAATAGCGTTAAGCCTGAAAGCAAAAAAATGAGGGGGAAAAAACAGAACCAAAATTGTTTGTTTAGTATTGAGAAACTTAATTTTATACAAAATCCAAAAGCAGGAAACTCTTAGAAAACCTAAAAGGTTTTGGGTTTTGTCTTAATATTTTGTTGGGAGGGGAACGGGACTAAGTAGTTTTGGAGCAAATTGGGGGAAAAAATGTGTTTCCTGTTTAAAAAAAAAAAAGCTTCTTGCTTTTATCATCTCTAGTATTCAATGAAGAAAGAATTGGCAGCCAAATTTTCGGCACATCATTAGCAAACCCCTAAAGAGCAAGTACAAAAAGCAAATTTCTCTGCCAAATTCAGATCTCTGTGTCAAAGTCTTCAAGCCTTTAAGTTTTGCAGGGAAAGGATTGTAAGAATTTCTTAATATAAGCAATGCAATGTATTTTCCCAACCTGATTCTCAGCTGTGAATGATGATTTTTTTTATTTTTAAAACTTTTTATTTTTAAAACAAAAATTCAGCCTAAAATAGATGTGCTGTAAAGGGACCCACCTCTATATGTGCCTGTAGGCCACCCCCTGGGAGCCACCCAAAACCCATTCACACCAGAGTAGTGCCCTCTTACTCCACCTGCCTTGCTAGTAAATTTATATGAATTTAGGAGGCTGACCTCAAAAACCAGAATGAGATCATAGGTGCCTCACCCCACCCTGCTCATCATCTGGGTGCCTCTGTCTGGTCTGAACTTTTAGCCTTGTCCATTTGAGCAGGGTGCCTTTCCTTTCAATTAGTCTCAGCCATCTGTCTTAATCAATAGCCAGCCTCTTTCTCCAGCATCTTGTTAACACTCCTTCAGGGTCTGACCCAGCTACCCTCAATGATTTTGCTGGGCTCCTATTCTCTGCAAACCAAATAATCAACAATGTCCTCACCACAGTGCCTTTTTGTGGTCCCCACAGTCCCCTTCTAGCCACCCTCTGCCTTGCAGCAAACACAAACCCTGCACAAAATCATAAGCAAATTTATATTCCGGTGTGTCCCTTTCCGGCAGAGATGCGGGGGGGGAGAAAATATGCTGTGGAAAATTTTCCAAAACAGAAAAATTTCCGGTGCTTTATTTTTCTGTGGGAAATTTTCCATTTCTAAAAATTATTTGTTTCATAAAATTCATTAGTAACAATGAATGGATGCCAATACAATATTAGGCAAGCGTGGCAGTTTCAAAGTTGTAATTAATGTTTTTCAGGTGATTATCCCTGGGAAGCATGTGAGAGAGTACATATATGTTTTATTGATTTGTAAACAGGAGGATAAATGCACTCACATAGTAATCCAAACCAAAAATAAAGTTATGAATTCACTTAATTGGCTGTGCAGGTCAAATCAAAACCAAAACATAGAACATCATGTACAGTTCTTTGAGTGTGCTAAAATTAGTGTGTCAATAGTTTTCAGTGCCTTTGGTTTTTTTCCTTAAATTTAAACAAGAAACATAAGGGAAATACATGCTATTGTGTATTGTCTTTACAGTTTTACAAGTATTCCAATAGAAATAATTTATTTCCACATAAAGCATTGGATTTGTTTGAAAATAACATTTAAAACTCATTAAGTGTACTGTATTTAATATTTTTCCTAATCAAATAGTTCAGTTCAAATACTTGCGGCTATTGGGACATAAAGTTAACATGGGGGTACTTTTTTAGTTTTGTTTACTAAATATTCTAATATTATAAAAGCCTTACTCTGTCTGTCCATAACGCTTTATTCATGCTCTGATTGGCTGATAGAAACAGCCAAACAGCGTGGGGAAGCGCAGCCATGATTCTGAAGCTTTGCCTAGGACCAGACAGAGGGTGGGGGTGTTCTGCCTCATGCAAGAGGCAGAACAGCGGCAGCATGGGTCATTAGGTGGCGGCACTCCCACCCCCCGTCATTCTTGACAGGCAATTGGCTAGCAAGTCAAATAAAGTGCTGAATCTATTTAGGGCATTGGAAAATTTTCCAATTCAAATTTTCCCAGAAAACCCATATCTCTGCTTTCCACCCCTGCAGAGCGCTTTCCCTGAGCCTACTCTGGGTCAGACCTGACTCCTCAAGGAACTCTGTTTTAAGCCCCTGCCTAGCTCCACCCTTTCTGGTCACCAGGATCCTTTTCCCTAGTGGCCCGCAGGGGTTCCTTCTTACTAATAAGCATATTTACTAATCTGGAGCATGCCTCTCCACATGCGCATCAGCAGCCTGCCTCTTCGCAAGCAGACTTACAGCTCTGCAGTCCATCTCATTGCAGCCCTCAATAACCGCCTGTAGGGGCCCCAGTTACATATGCTGTCTGGAAAATGGCATCCCAGATATCTGAAGTTTGGGGAAATTTTAAGCAATGACAAATAGGGGTTTATAGAAAGCATTAGGCAAGCTTACTATAGGTGCTGCTACCAGCTACATCTAATATACTCGATTGTATTTCATTAAACATTTATTAAATACAGGACATCATTAACAAGCGTGGGGAACAAAGGAAGGTCCCGCTGGCAACTTTCCAGGAGTACAGTGTAGCAGCTTCTCATTCAGAGGTGGGCAAAGATTTATGCAGAGGAGGGCCACTTAACGAGGTTCGGTGAGCTGTTGAGGCCCGCGTGGGTAGCCCCACCCCTTGACAGTTGCCCCACCTCCTTATTGCCATCTTGGGACCAGAAGTCCCACTCCTAAACCCTGACCTTTTCCACTAGAAGTCCCTCCCCTTGCTCCCTGGAAATGCTCCGGGGGGCAGGGGAGTGGGGAGGGGAGTTGCCATCTTAGAACCAGAAGCAAACCAAATCAAACACTAAGAGTCGAACACCTACTATAACGTATTTGAATTTTATTACAAAAAATATTTCTGTCATGATTTGTGTTTGCATAGTGTATATAGAGGTAATTGCATAATAACTCAAATCAATTTTTAGTCTCGTATATTGTGGGGTGTATGTGTGTATGGTGGGGAGTGTATGGTATTTGTGTGTGTGTGTGTATTGTGTGTGTGTGGTGGGGTGTGGAGGTGTGTGGGTAGGTATGTGTGTGTGTATGGTAGGATGTATGGGAGGGTTTGTGAGGGGGTGTAGCTGTGTGGGGGGGCATAGGGTATGTTGGGGGACTGTATATGTAGAGCATTGTGGGTGAAGGGTGTGGGTGTGT
>NW_017729018.1:606171-614321 GCF_001723915.1 Gavialis gangeticus | reverse complement strand
TGGGGACCCCCCCACACCTACTCCCCCATGGCGCAGCAGCAGCAGGTGGGGCAATCGGCACTCAGGGCACAGGTGTTCAGCGGGGCATGTGTCTTGCCAGCGCTGCACATGGCAGTGAGGGGCTCAGCCTTTCCCGGGCTGTCTGTTTAGCTGCCACTCCCCATCACTCATGTGCAGCCCCTGTACTCACCAGGCACAGGAGAGAAGTCCTAGGCACTGGAGCCAGCTGCCTTCCCTGCGCCCTCGGGGAAGATGCCTGGGCTGTGAAGCCCTAGTGGGGAAGGCAGCTTGCTCCGGTGCCTGGGGCTTCTCTCCCATGCCCGGTGAGTGTGGGGGCTGCACATGAGTGGCGGGGAGCACTGGCGATACAGATGGCCTGGTGAAGGCTGAGC
Source organism: Gavialis gangeticus (assembly GCF_001723915.1). Classification (NCBI taxonomy): domain Eukaryota; kingdom Metazoa; phylum Chordata; order Crocodylia; family Gavialidae; genus Gavialis; species Gavialis gangeticus. The sequence continues at coordinate 613,929 of NW_017729018.1, read as the reverse complement.
CCCTTGCTATGATGTGCAGCGCCAGCCAGAGCCGTGCCCCACTGGGCACCTGTGCCCTGAGCGCTCCACCTGCTGCTGCCACCTCCTGCTGGGGCTGCGTGCCATGGGACGGTGTGGGGAGGTCCCCACACCTCCCACCCTCTCTTACACGCACATGCTGCCCAGCCTGTCACTGCACTGCCGCCGTCTCCCTGGGCATGAAGCCCCATACTCCCTCCCAGCTGCAGCCTCGCTCACGCCACTTCCCTACCTGCTGCGCAGAGCAAGCAGAAGACCGGGGAAGCGGAGCAGGTCCCTGGGGGTTGTAGCAGTGCCAGCAGGAGCCCCACCTGGAAGCTGCTGCTGGCCAGGCTGCACCGTTCCTGCTACAGGGGTGGGAGTGAGGCACCATAGGGTATGTTTGGAGCTATATGTACATGTGGACACCTTGCTCCCACTCTCGTGGGCAGAAGGGCTGGGCTGGGTGCAATCTGTTGGGGAGTGCCGTGGGCCAGATGAAAGTACTTGGCGGGCCAGATTCAGCCCATGGGCCGTATTTTGCTTGCTTCTGTTCTAGCTGCTCTCAACTTCCAGTGTTTAAGCACCAGCATTCAATGCGACTACACTGTCACAATGAATATGGATCATACACAGAGATCTGACTGTCCTTGGCTGTGGTTCTAAACAGTTCTGCACTCAAGATGCCCCTTGGCTAGGGTAATCGCACTGCACTTGGCCTGGCTCTTCTAGGTGGTGCAAGTGGGAACTGATTAACATTGTTATCAATCCTAGAAACCTCAGTAGGGGCACTGTGTGAGCTAGCACCATAGCTGTGACCCCATCAGTCCGGGATAGCAGTGAGTCCAGGCCTTTATAGTACATAAACAAATGCCACACAGCTCTCACAGCTAGGGTTATTAGGAAATCCACTGAAACTTAGTCTGACAAAAGCCATACCTTTCTGCAGAATCAAACACCTAAGGGAAAATCTTCTTAATCATTTCATGAACTTCACACTCACGTCTTTACCTTTGGTTATCTGCTCCTGTACATAGTGACCACTTTAGACTCCATGTTGCAGTATTAGCTCTGTAAGAAGGAAGAATAGTTGCACCCTGTGGATTCCAGTTCTCTCCGTTACATGCATTTCTTCAATATGTGGTTGATTTTACCACATCATGACTAAGTCATTTCCCTTGGAGCACTTGGAATATCTTTTGTTCAAAAGAGACTTTCACTGTGGTTCCTGGGGCTTTAATATGACTCCTGTGAACTATAATTTGGGCTTTAAGAAAATATTGGCTATCCATTGACCTTTACCCTCTCAGCTATCTGTGATCATTTGGCCTCTTCAACATCTGCTTTTAAAACATGCTTAGGTTGAGTGCTCCTGACATGTCACCCTCCATGCAGCTCTGGGACTTTATCAATGATGTGGCACTAACAATTGAAAGGAGATGGTATTTGCCTACTTCGGGACTCAGCGATGCTTTTGCAAGTTGCAGTGAGCTATGGTTGGAGGCAAGCTCCAGTTCTCCCCAATTTTTTTCTTTACCGTCTTTAACTTTAAGAATCCAACAATAGGCTGTCCCTTCCTCTTACACTTCTCATAGGATATAAAACAGGGTTAGCACCAGTAAGCATTGGGAGTCACCTCCTCCCTGCAAATAGCCCTTTAATCTGCGGTGATCCAAAATGTGTAATCCCCCTTTCCTCCCTACGCCCAAACTGTAAATTTTGTAGCAGGAGCTCCTGGAATCCAGAGACCTGTCATTCCTGAACATGGTTGGTTTTCTTTGCAATGCAAACTACTGGGACTTCGACCCAAGCTCTGGCACACGGAGCCACCAGGAGGGCTGCAGGGGGAGGGACAGTGTTTTTCTAGCTTACTTGATGTGTGGGAATGCGATTGTTCAAGAAAAGGGCTGTTTTATGCCCGACGTACCAAGGCATCTCAAAATTGTAGCGTCCCAGGACAACCTTTTTCCAAGCATTCAAATGGTGGTAGTTTGACTCTTTTACGATGATAGCTCATACCAATTTGGCCTTGTGGTTCCCACCCCCCAACTAAATACAAGTGGTACTTGTAAAGCTTTATTTTTTTTTCTTCCACAATAAAGTTGTAAAACTTCCAGTACTGCCTGCAAGCAGGGAGGGCAGTCTGAAGGGACACCTCCAGAGAGTGCAGGTGTTTCCCAGAGCTTTTCTTCAGGAGTCAAGAGTTTCCATTCGGAGCAGCCGGTCTGGTACACAGGTGGTCACTCTTGTTTTGGATCCCAGTGTTAACTGAAGCCTCTCAGTCAGCTGTGCTGTCATTCTTCTGCCCATTTATAAAAGAAATCATGCGCAAGCAAGAAGAATTCAGGGTGGCCTTGCTGGGGAAAAACAAACACAGTGGCTTTTTTTTGGGGGATAAGTAAATGGGGAAGACCCATGAACTATAAAGGGTGCTCCAAATTCCATGACTTCCCTATGTTTCTTCTAGTGTTTGTGTGTGTTTTTATTTCTCTCTTGTAATTTTGCCCGTATTTATGTTTCTGAACAGCTATCTGTGAAAATGGCTGCCAGAATGGAGGTCGGTGCATTGGACCAAACCGCTGTGCTTGTGTGTATGGATTCACTGGCCCTCAGTGTGAAAGAGGTAGAGACCTGTTTGTTATGTTACTGTCACTGATTTTACTACAGAAAAGAACATTTACTACAATAAAAGGATGTTAAGCATGTATTCAAGCATTCAGATCTTAGGATATGCAATGTTAATTTTGCCTGTGCAATGTTAACTAGGCTTCCTTGTATGTATGTGTCATGATAGTCTTAAATTACATCCTCACATACAATTTTTTCCATAGGCTCTCCGATTCATTCAATGCACAGGGTGGACAGTGCTCACTGAATAGGTAGCTATTCAGTATTTCTTTTTTGTCCTCATCATTCAGTGCATGGCTTTTAGCCTCATTAGTCATGTACCAAAAATCCCTGAATACAAAAATAACAGTTACCTCTTGGGTGTTTTTAATGATGCTCAGCACTGTAATATCCCATTACTATACAAATGTCAGGAACCTAACAATTGCAACTCATCTGTGAGGTGAAGTGAAAGTAATATGCCCATTTTACATATAGGGAACTGAGGCACAGAAACTGAAGGCCAAAACTGTTAAATACATACACTAATTTTGGGTGCCTAATTTTAGTCACTTGGGTCCTAATTTGCCAGAATACTTAGGATTTCTGTATCTATGTGTGTCTGATTCAGGGTTCCCATTGATTTCAGTTGCGAGTGCTCACCTCTCAGGGCTGCAATTCTAACTCCAGTTGTTTTCCTTTGGGCACCCAAAAAGTAAGAAACACTTTCAGTGATCCACTATGAAAATGTTATGTTTAATTTTTCTCCATTGGCACATGGGAGTTCAGTGGCAGAGGCTGGCATAAAATCTAGTTCTTCAGGGGGGTATCAAGTTGCAATCACCAAAGCCACTGGCATACACTTATTTAATGGCACAATGGGCCCTCCATTCCCACCAGTCATGCCTCCTGCCGTTCTACACATGCATGGCAGGAGGCACAATTTTGGGATTGGGGGTCAGATCCAAATTGCATCATAATAATTATGGGCTCCCCCTGCAGTGGCAAATTGAAAGCCAGGTGCCAAAACCTCACACACAGAGTGGACAATTGGATGATTGTCAGCTCTGGCTGGGCAGTCCCAGGTCTGGTTCACCCAGGACTGTTAGAGCAGACAGTCAGCTAGGAAGGGCAGACAGTGAGACCTGGTGCTGCCTGGGCTGGTGCTCACTATCAGCTGATTGTTAAAACCCTGTGCCTGACAGCTGTCGCTAGACTGCTAGGCACAGGGTTTGAAGTCCCAAGTGGGGGAAGCCCTTGGGTCCCCCATGTCCAGAAGCCCTGCCAGAGCTGCCAGGTGCAGGTCAGAAGTCCCTGGTGGGGGATGCCCTTTGGCTCCCCCTTCACCCAGGTCTGACAATCAGCTGATTGTCAGTCGTCAGGGCCGTTCCGCACCCTGGTGCAATCTGGGCCCTGGGATCAGCAGTCAGCTGATTGTTGGCCCCAGTCACATGTTAAATTTAGGTGTGTGGCAGGACACTGTTGGTGCCTGCCACTTTAAGACCTGGGGCCAAGCAGCCAGCAGGTGCTTAATTGCGGCGGCCATTTTAGAGCTCTGGCTGCCCATATAAACAGGGCAGTTCACTGCTGGCAGCAACATTGCCTGGCTGTGAGACTTCTAGGAACAACCTGGAGGTAAGGGAGGAGCTGTGGGGGGTGGTCTGGAGGATCCTAGTCCTGGGCATGACCTAAAACTGCACCCTGCCAGGAGTGGGTGGCCTGGTGGGGCTCTCAGTAGCGCAGGAGCCCCCAGGAAATGCCAGGCCAGTTACCACCCTGGTGAAAGGTGGGTCAGGGTGCCTTAACCCCAGCTCCCACAACTAGGTGGGTTAACCCTGAGTAAGGGCCAGAAGGTAGACCCCAGGAGTGAGAGTGGGGCTAGAGGCTCAGAGGCTTGACGGAGACAACCCTTGACTGGCCTGGGCTGGGGCCAGGACCAGAGCGGTCAAAAGGGCCAGAGGCCCATGGGGAGGGATGCCCAGAATTTGGAAGGCCTGGGGTTCCTGACTGGCCTTGGAGGTGAGGCCAGGGCTTGTGTGGCCAGAGGGGAAAGAGCTTTAGGGAGCAAAGCAGCCCTGAATGAGGGTGGGGTAGGCTGCCTGAATGGAGGGGTCCTGATAGGGAGGATTCTGGGGCCCAGTGTGGGGCCAGTAAAAATCAGCCCCGAGAAGGCCCCCTCTTACAAGGTGCCATACAAACCAGGCATGAAATTGTTCTGTATTATATGTGGAACATTTTTTGTCTCATTTCCCACTTTATGGTGCCTTGAAGTGAGTGCACATGTAGCACCCTTCCTATTTATGTCATGATTTACACTTTAATTGAGGCATAAATGTAATGTGTAGAGGCGGCCCAGGATACAATCCTTCTGTTCCTCTGGACCAGAGCCTCATTTGTGGCACAACTTCCACCTACTGTAACAAATGAGGCAGGGTCCTACCTACGACAACCTCATTCACTGCACAGTCTCATCTGTGCTAAGGGAGCACTTTCCTTGCTCTGTTATTTGTGAGGCAGAGCTTTCTGAGGATGGGGAGTTGATACAATCTAGCTTACAAAACCTAAAAAATTCAAGTTCTGGTAATTAAAAGATTTTTTTTCACAAAAAAACTAGCCTTTTTTTTTTTTTTTTTACAGTTTAGAATTTTTCCTGTAAAAACTTGCAAATTTTCACCAAAGTGCAATTAGTGGCCGTGTGTCTGGTATATTTTGCAAAGTTATTAAAATCCTAGGACCATCTCCTCCTTTACGGCAAATCAGGTCCATTTCATTGTAGTCAGTAGTTCCCAATGATTTATATCCTGTTATATTCCCAGCAGCTCCCAATGGCTTACATCTGGTCACTGTCTGGTTTTATAAGTTATTTTGTTATTGTAAGCCACTCTGCACTTTTGTTGGGAAGGGTGGCATATAAAATCAAATAAATAAATCCAACTGAGGATATGGCATTTAGTGCCATGGAGCTTTGTTTTAGCTTCCATGACCAGTACGTGCTGAGAAGTTGGATCAGATTGTGTTAGAGCAAACTGGTTCTGCTCTGACAGTGGAATTCCTTTCCTTCTGTTGGCTTTAAGGAGCACCTAATGATATTTGCCTCCAGTAGAATATTTGATAAGGTCAAAGCAGCACAGAACAGAAATGAAACTGAAACACTTAACCAAACAGATGTGCAAACTCAAAGGATTTGCATCAAAGACCTCTGGAAATGTTTCTTCTTTCTGGCTGCTTGCTTTCCTGAGACTGAGGTTGCTCTAACTCCCTGCTCGGGGTTTGGCTTGTTCCTGTCTCTAATGGCTTTTTCCAACTTTGGGATTTTTGGCAATCTACTTTAGAGGGTGAGACAGGAATAACAGTTGGTTTCCGGTAGCCCGGGCAGTCAATCAGTCCTGCTTGAGGAGCAGCCAGCAAAAACATGCAGAGCTCAGAATAGTTGTGCAGTGTTCTGTAGGTTACAAGTATCTACTGAACTTCATGGTGCAGGTGCCCTTTAAGGCCTCTGGCATTATTAAAGCCTCATTTTTATTGGATACAGAGGATTGAACGCTCTTTAAAGATAGGGTGACCATTTGTCTTGTTTTCACCAGGACAGACCCGTTTTAAACACGTCCTGGCAGAGTGTGGAAAATGGGGCTGGGGAATGAAATATCCTGTTTTGAGTTTCAGGAAATACAGTGGTCCTATTTTAACAGCCTCCATGTACATATAGGCTAGGGACAGAAGTTACACATAAACCAGTTTAAGTAATCAGAAACTGGTTTAAACCTGTAACAGAACATAAGCTCAGTACACAAATCAGTTTTGGCCATTTTGAAACTGATTTATAAGATACTACATTCAACCAGGTTTTATCAGACCTAACTGATTTGGGTCAAACTAGTTTATGGAACTTCTGTCCCAGACCCCTTCCTGGTTTAAGTTAAATCCGAGTCCCCCACCATGCTTTGCAGCCCTAAGCTGTGCTCTCTGCTCCAATGGAGCACGGCTGATCCCACCCCCAGCTGCCAACAGGGACTTTTCCATCCCCAGCAGCCAGGAGCAGGGTGGATTTCTACACCTCCCCACTTCTTGACCAGGGAATAGACCTAGCTCCCAGCTGGGGCAGGGGAGTAAAGCCCCCACTGCCAGCTTCCTCCCTCTGCTGGGCACGGGGTGGGAATTTTCCCCCTCCAACTCCTGCCCTATCTGGGAGGGGTGGCGGGGCCCGGCCCCCAGCTGCAGTGCTGCCCAGGAGGTGCCAGGCAGCCAATTCTCTGACCCCCTGAGCCGGCTCCAGTGAAGTGGCGGCACTAGGGGTTGTGCTCACTTGACAGCTCCTGGGATGGCAGCAGGGGTCTGGAATGGGGGTGGGAGAGGGAGGGGGAAGAGGATGCCATTTTTCCTCCCAATCCCCTTCTCAGCCAGCCTGCTGGCTGGGGAGCAAGTATCACTGGGTGGCTGGCCTGGCTTCTGACTGCAGGGAAGCCCATAGTCCCAGCTGAGCCAGAAGCCAGAGCAATCACCTGGCCATGCCCCCTCCCCAGCCAGTGGGCCAGCTGAGGAGGTAGTAGGGTGGGAAACAGCCCCCATTATGGGCTTCCCACCTGCCGTGCTGGGCACAACCCAGCTGGGGGTCCAGAGCTGGGTGGGGGCACCATTCCCTCCCCCCCCCCACACCCTCCTCTGCTGGCCTGCTGGCCAAGAAGGAGGCATGGCCGGGTGATCAGCTCAGCTCCTGGCTCTGGGTGTGGTGGCGGGGAGGAGAACTGTCCCACTGGGGGTTCCCCTCTCCCCCCTTCCCCAACACCAGGGAGACCCCAGCTGGGTGTCCAGTGCCAGGTGGAGGGGAGGGTTTTCCCCCTCACCCCCTTCTTAGCCAGCCCAGACTGAGGAGGTGGCATGGCTCAGGGGTTTGGCTCTGGGCATGGGGAGACAGGGGAAGAGGCACCCTGCTGTGGGCTTACCCCCCTCTCCCCTTCCCCCTTTGTGGGGGAAACCCTGGCTGGGGTTGGGGGGAAGGACAGGCTTCACAGCTAGGCCCACTCCTCAGCTGGCCAGGGGGATGAGCTCTGGGCACAGGGAGAGAGGAAGAAACACCCCACTTGGGGCTTCCCTCCTTCCCCTTCCCCAGTGCTAGGGAGACTCTGGCTAGAGGTCTGGTTCGGGGGGGGGGGGGGG
>NW_017729018.1:600209-601171 GCF_001723915.1 Gavialis gangeticus | reverse complement strand
CACCTGCTCAGCTGATTGGAAGGGCGTGGCTGGCGAAATCGCCCATCTCCCCACTGGTCACAGGCTGGGAGGTGCATTGTAGCACCCTCCAGCTCCTGGTATGGGCCACTGCAGGGGTCAGGCTGCCTTTCTCTTTTGAAAATCTAATATGAGTTCACTTTCTTATCCGTTCAATCTAAGCAGTTTACAGAAACCTGAAAAGTTTGAATCAGTTCAGTCTCGGGCTTTTTGACTGTCTGTCCCTAGCCATAGAGGCAGTATACGTTGTTTTGTTTTTCTCCTCTGTCTTCTGTTACAGCCGCAAAGTTTGGTGAGACAGAATGCTCTTTCTTGCATTATCTCGTGCTCTTTCTTACACACACACATGCACTCTCTCTCTCTTGCGCGCTCTCTCTCTCTTTTTTGGAGGACTAAAGCTATAAAGGGAAGTGTCATGATTATAGAATTACCATGAGCCACATCCTGCAAGCCTTATTGTTTGCAGACCCAAAACCTGAAATGGCTTACAAGGGTGCATCCTGCATGGAGTGTGTTTAGGAGTGAGCCCCAATGTGGCTGTTTTGTTCCCTTCCTATGTTAACAGTTACCATAATTACTAAGGTTTTTACATTTATAAGAATAAACGGGGGGGCAGGGGGAGTTAAATGTGATTCTGGAAGTAAGTATGTAAATGTAATTTAAATGTAAAAAGGAAGCAAGTTTTAGACATGCTTTAGCCAAAGACTGGAAAAAAAATCGCCTTTATTTTTGTGACTGTGAAGGTTCTGAAGACATCTTGTAATGCATAAAATTTCTTAAATAAAGACAGCATTTTTATAAAGCCCTTAGAGAATTGATTTGGTCCAGATTTGTACAAGGAGACAAAATAAGCTCTCCAGCTGTGTATAGACAGGCTATTCTATGCCAAGACAAACAGAGCTTTTGCTTTGCTAAGGGATGTTATAAGTTATACTTTTCAAAGA
>NW_017729018.1:592102-595209 GCF_001723915.1 Gavialis gangeticus | reverse complement strand
GATGATAGAATTACCATGAGCCACATCCTGCAAGCCTTATTGTTTGCAGACCCAAAACCTGAAATGGCTTACAAGGGTGCATCCTGCATGGAGTGTGTTTAGGAGTGAGCCCCAATGTGGCTGTTTTGTTCCCTTCCTATGTTAACAGTTACCATAATTACTAAGGTTTTTACATTTATAAGAATAAACGGGGGGGCAGGGGGAGTTAAATGTGATTCTGGAAGTAAGTATGTAAATGTAATTTAAATGTAAAAAGGAAGCAAGTTTTAGACATGCTTTAGCCAAAGACTGGAAAAAAAATCGCCTTTATTTTTGTGACTGTGAAGGTTCTGAAGACATCTTGTAATGCATAAAATTTCTTAAATAAAGACAGCATTTTTATAAAGCCCTTAGAGAATTGATTTGGTCCAGATTTGTACAAGGAGACAAAATAAGCTCTCCAGCTGTGTATAGACAGGCTATTCTATGCCAAGACAAACAGAGCTTTTGCTTTGCTAAGGGATGTTATAAGTTATACTTTTCAAAGAGGTTCCTCCATGCTAATAGCTGGGTTCCCTGAGTGTGCAGCATAGTGGAGAGATTACAACTGTGAGCCTGGCATTCATTATTCCAGAGAAGGAAGACTTCCATTATTCCATGGTGAGAGACAATTTTTGTTCTTTCCTCAGACACCTTAATGTCCACTTGCTGTGGACACAAATTATTAAAGATACTTATCGATCAGATGTTTTACCATTGAGTGATTGTGTGGTTTCTTATTCACGTCAAACTCCAGACTGGCCCTAGTATTTGAAATTTTCACAGTACCTCTTGAAAGTCTCTAGTAGTAGGCAACCCAAGAAAGCAAACTGTAAGGATTTATAGATAGTCATTTTTTAGGATTTTTTTTAGATATAGTGATGACTAATGTGTCTCTGAATGGTAATTTCTTGCTTTTCTCTTTCTGCTAGGGCAGTTTCTCAAATGCATCTGTTCTCTGAATTACTTCTGCAGAGAAAGAAAAGTAAGGCGGAGGCAGTGTCTTTAGTTCTGCCATTCTTGTCCCATTGAAATTTTGTGACATTTGTCAAACTTAGAAGAAGGAGGTTGAAATGAACACAGATCCTCCTTTATTCCTAGTTTTGTTTATGCAGGATATTTTTGGAGGTTCAGTTCAAGGACAGGGTCTGGAATCTGTTGGGGTTGTTTGCAAGAGGATCATATTTCTGCACATGTATCCAGAATGATCCCTCTGTGGCATTGTGGGTTAAGAAACATTACCCATGAAGTTCCTTGGTATTTGTTCTTAAATCCTTGCTAGGATGATCTTGCTAAATCTAGGTTCACTGAATAATGGTTGGCAGATGGAAGGTGAGATTCTGCTCAAATAGGCCTTGATGGCTAGGGACAGATACTCAAAAAGCCTGAGCCAGAATTGATTCAGTCTTTGCAGGTGAGTCTAACCTGAATATGCTGAAGTGGTTTGAAACTGGACAGACATTGTTTCTGGACTGAGGAAATTCAGGCACATACCTGCAGTGGCTCAGGCTAGAAGCCAAGGGGTGCTAGAGCAGCCCTCCCTTCCCTTCTACAGGGAGCTGAGCTGAGGGGGACATGGCCAGGCCCTGGCAGCACTCTCTCATTAGAGAGGTCTACCTGCACAGTCCCAAGCTTTTCCCACTGCTCAAAGGGCGGGAGTGTTGCCAGTCCTGAGCTAGCACTCTGAGGCAAGGGGCGGTATGCAGTGCATGCATCTGTTGATGATATGGAGCTTTTCAATCTCCCTCCCTGCTTCATCATACTATCTGCAGCAAACTGACAGGTGAGCAAGCCAGCCAGGGGGCTGATAACAGTCTTTATCACCCAATTAGTAAAATAATAGCCTCTCTCCACATTACTTCAGAGTTCTTAAACAGCTTATGGGCTAACCTGTTGATTAGCTCCAAAAGCCCTAAGCAGTCACTGCTCTGTCTCCCTATCCCAGTGAAATTGGACACGCACATGCACACTTCTCGGTATTAGCTAGCATACCATGGGCTGGCTATGGTCTGTGCTGTGGTAGAGAGGAGGAAGGGATCTCTGCTTAAGCAGCAAGTGGTGAAGCTGGGTGAGGGTGGGGGAACGGGGAAGCTAGCAGACCCTGCTGTGCCTAAAAAGTCTGTGCCAAGCTCCAGCCAGGGAGTAGAGGGGCAGGGCCAGTCCTGCTGTGGAGCAGAGAGCCCTGGCCAGCCCAGAGAGCATGGCAGGATGCTGGGGGACTCTGATTTAACTTAAAGCAGCAAGGGGTGTGGGACAGAAATTGCATAAACGGGTTTGATACTACATTCAACCAGGTTTATCTCAAACTGGTTTCAGCCACTTTCAAACCAGTTTATGTGCACTGAACATCTGTTCTGTTACAGGTTTAAACCAGTTTCTAATCACTTTAACTAGTGTATGTGTAATGTCTGTTCCTAGCCTATTTGTGATAATGGCAACTGTTTCCAGGAGTCTGCTGGAGACTGTATTTATGCTCAAGGTACAGAATTAATATCCCTCAGTGCCTTAGCCCTATCTGGGCTGATATTCACTTGATGTGCTCAATATCACTCTGCCCCAGTTTGCATCATGGTATCATTACCACTGTCTGGTAGGAACTGATAGATGATCTACAGAAGAACTGAGTAGCAGCTAGCAAAATACCTATCACCATCTGAGGTGACTGATTCTGACACAAATGTGTAACATTTGCCTACTTTAAGCCTGAAGTGTAACCTCAAGGGAACATTGATTTTTAAAGTTATCTTCATTATCACAAAGTTCTGGTGCCAAGCTTAGTGTCTCATGCTTGACAGTAATTAGACCTGTGCAAAGCAGCTAGTATTCATTTTGGATATAGGGGACAGTGATTCAATTCAGTGATTCGAACCACTGTCCCGAATTGATTTAGCCAAATCTCTGAATCGGCCAGTCCCATCCCCCCTCAGCTCAGCAATTGCTATCCTGCCCACCCCAGCTCCCAACTCTTTGGAAAAAAAATCCCTAGCTCACTGGGTGCTGCCAGGCAGGTGGGATGATCCCTACTGCCCCACACTGCATGGGGGGCTCTGCACGAGCCTTCAACCCCCGCCCCCTCACTCCCCCAGCCC
>NW_017729018.1:588585-591961 GCF_001723915.1 Gavialis gangeticus | reverse complement strand
CACATGCATGGGTGCCCTGCCTGTGCCAGCTTTGGCCCTTTAACAAAACAAAAAAAAAACCCAGAAAAGTCCTGCACTCAATGCCCCTGCTGGAAGGGGGCAATCCCCGCTGGCCCCCGCTGCCTTTCACCATGTGGGGGGCTCTCCACAAGCCTCCCAAAGCTCCAAGGCTGCTACAGAAGTGGTGAGTCCTGGGGCTTTTCTTTTTTTTTTTCCTTAAAGGGCCGGAGCTGGCCCGGGCAGGGCACCCATGAAGGGGCTAGGGGAGCAGGGGGGGCATTGGAGGGCTCATGCAGAGCCTCCCATGCAATGGAGGGCAGTGGGGGGCAGCAGGGATTGCCCCCTCCCCACCCAGCAGCACCTGGTGAGCACCGGGGCTTTTCTTTAACGGGCTGGGAGCTGGGTATGAGGCAGCCGTGGGGGGGCTGGGGGAATAGGCAAGGGTTGGGGGGGCTGGGGGAGTGAGGGAGGCCTGCAGGGGTCCCCCCACAGTCTCCTCCCCCGCCCCTAGTATTTACCATCTTGGAGTTGACTGCAGCTCCCTGCTGCAGCCACTGGGGGCTGCCCAAATCATCCAAGGTTTCCGAATCTTTTCTGAAGAGAGCTTTGAATCAATTTGGACCTTTTAATAGGTGCCCTGATTTGATTCGGATTCAGAGATTTGGCCACCAAATCGGGCCGAATCTCCTCCGAATCAAATCACCACCCAAAGCTTCTCACAGCCCTAATAGTTGTGTTGGCTATAGCCAGCATACAGGTGCTAATATTTTTCCAGGTAATATTGCAGTACGTTTTTGCTTTGCACTGTTGGTTTATATTCAGGCTGCCTGCCACATCTATTTCATAATCTCTACTTCAATTTACAGTCAAATGAAGAAATATAAATTGGAGAACAACTAACTAGCTAAGCTGCTAGGAAAAGGACATGTTGATTCTAGTGGATGGCAAACTGAATGCGTGACCATAATATGATAAAATTCATTACTTTGAGACAGGGAAAGCAGAACTAAGATACTGGATTCAAAAGACCAGATTTCAATCAGGAGAAGGGGATAGTAAGGTGACATGGGAGGAAAGACTGAAGGATAAGGGCACCAAGGAAGGCCACCACAGTTTTGAATCCTAAAGGGCACGGTATTGAATGCTCAATAAGAAGATATTCCAACATGATGGAAGTACAGAAAGAATGGTTAGAGACTAATGTGACTGTTCAAGGAGCTTCTAGGATGCCACAAAAGCAGAAGGAAAGCATACAGCCAACAGAAAGATTGAGCAGGTCACAAATGAGACATACCAGGAAATAGCAAGAGCTTTCAGGGACAAAATCGGGCAAAGAAAAGTAAAAAATGAGCTCTGTCTGATGAGGACAGCCAAGGACAAGAAGAGGTTCTATAAATATTTTGACCAGAAAAGATAGCTGAAGGAAGTTGTGGGTCTGAAGTTAAATAACAGGCACTATTATATAGCCATTTTTCTTAACAGCAGATGTAAAGAAGAGGGAGCAACTTAACAGGCATTTTGTCTCAATCTTCTTAAATAAAAATAAGCTGCAACCAGGCAGCTAATAAGGATTATTTGGATAACGAAAGGAACAAGCTGAGGATCAAGTTAACAAAAGAGACGTCAAACAGCTCTTGATTAGTTTTAATGAATTCTAGTAAGCAGTGTCTGACTGCACCTGGTTAAAATGTAATAAGGAAAAGCTATAGCAGAAGCCTTAGCAATATTTTCAGGGAAAAGATAAGACAACCAGATACCTGAAATGTTTATATGCTAATGCGAGAAGAATGGGAAATGAACACAAAGAAGTGGAGGTCCTGGTTCAATTGAGCAATTATGATGTAACTGGAAATATGGAGATGTGGTGCAGATGCAGTATGAAGTGGAAGATAGGCCTACTGAAAGTCTCTGGTAAAGGTCAGAGGATAAAACAGAAGGAGGAATGTCATGGGTAGATCTGCTATAGGCCGTGAAACTGAGAGGAAGAGGTGGACGAGGCATTTGAAATGCATGGAAGCGTCCAAATTATAGGACCTGGTTCTCATGGGGTTACTTTAATTACTGGGACATCTGCTGGAAGGAAAACGCAGCATACATAAGCATTCCAGAAAATTCTTGGAAAATGTTAGGGGTAACTTCTCAAAACAGATGACAGAGTAGCCTACAAGAGGGGAAGCTCGTCTTCCCTGGGAGGCAAGTCTGAGGGGAAGAGGAGCCCAGGAGAGCTGGCTGTATTTTTAAGAAGACCCTTTGAATGGCACAGCACCGGAAGAATGGGAAGTGCAACAAGAGCCCAGCCTGGTTAGACAGCAGTCTCTTCAATGAACTAAAATTCAAAGAGGAATCCTACAAAAAGTGGAAGTCTAGTCAGAAGAATCTAAAAGTATTACACAGGCATGCAAGCAGAGTATTAGGAAGGCCGAGGCACAGCTTGGGATGCAGCTGCCAAGGGACATAAAAGAAAATAAACAGGGTTTCTACAAGTATGTCGAGAGTAAGAGCATGGCCAAAGAAACCAGGGGTCCCTTATGGCATGTGGAAGACAATGGATGATTCAAAGAAGACTGAAGAAGTGTAATGCCTTTTTTACTTCAGTCTTCATAAATGGGGTCCTGGGTATGACTGAAAACTGCATCCGACTGGAGGGCCTGGTGGCAATATGTTGGGGCTACTCCTTGTCGGGTAGCTCCCATAAAACACCACAATGTTGCAACCTCCAGAGTAAGGTGAATGTAGGGTGCCTCAAAATCCTAGCCCCCACTGCCTTGTGGGTGTTCCTTGGTTGGAGAGGCTAAGGTGCATCACCCTGACAGAAATGTGGCCTTGCTGAGGCATTAGGCAGTCAGCAGCAGTTCTTACCTGTTGCTGTCTGGCAGAAGCTACAACCATTGAGGCACTGAATCTCTGGACTCAGTCTGGCTTTTAGATTCGGTCTCAGTGGTCTAAAGGGGGAATGGTCGGTCTTGGGCAGCCTCCACTCTTCCATGCTCTTGCCTAGGTATACACATCAGAGGTCTTGGTGACGAGACCTCTTAAACACATGCCATGATCCAAAGGATCGATGGTTGCCTACTACATAGAGGCAGCTACCAGGTGGTGAGTGCAGGTGGCAGCAAAGATAGGGTCCTTCAAAAACAGAAGTATCACTTGCAAATCGAGGGAAGTGATTCTTCTCCTTTATTCAGCACTGGTGAGGCCTCACCTTGACTGTTGTGCCCAGTTTCGGGTATATGTTGACAAAGTGAAAAAAGTACAGCAGACAGTAACAAAAATCATTAGACCTCTGTCCCATGCACAGATCGGAGGCTGCGTACCCCCCTCAGCTCCCCCACGCCACCTCTGGAGGAGCCTCTGGGCTCATGGGGCGGGGTAGGCA
>NW_017729018.1:573587-588555 GCF_001723915.1 Gavialis gangeticus | reverse complement strand
CCCCCCCCCCCCCCCGGCCAGTGCAGAGCCAGGGCTGGTGCGGGGCTGAGGGGTGGCATTTTCACAGGGGCCTCTGGTGCTGGGCAATGACCCCTGGCATGGGGGAAGGGATAGCCACACAGGAATGTCCATCCCCAGTTTCTACCCCCCACATCCACTGGGCCCTTGCCTACCTGCTTCCCCTCCCCTCCTTGCCGGCTGTTGTGGAGGGTGGCATGCCAAGCGGCGGGGGGGCACCACCACCATGATCCATCCCCTCGCCCTCAGGCAGGGAGGCATGGGGTAGCTGCGCTGCTCCGGCAGCTGAGGCACGATCTCCGCCAGTAGCAGCACAGACTTGGGCCCTCACAGCCAGGGCAGACAGCCACTCACTGCCTGCCCTCTCCTGCTTTTCCTGAGCTGGCCCCATCACTAATCAAGTGCAAATACCAATTCATTGATTTTTTTTTTTTCCAGCAATGGGAAAAGCAGCCGAGGGAGCTGTCTCAGGGAGGCTGGAGAAGGCAGTGGCGCCCGCGGAGGGGCCCCCGCTTCTCCTCAGCTGGCCCCACTACTGTTAAAGTCCGATTCCCAATTGATTTATTTCTAATTATTTATTTCTGATGTGTGGAGGTGAGGCGGAGAGAGCCGGAGACTGCAGGAGGAGGCGACGCCAGCGGAGGGGCTCCCGGTTCAACTCAGCCAGCCCCGCCCCACCGGTGCAGCCAGTTGGCGCATGTGCAGTTTGGCAAAAGCGTTAGGGGTGGACAGATTAAGGCTTTTATTATATTAGAATTGTTCTGTTTGATTACTTTTATTATATTTTATTATAAAGAGAGAAAGGGAAATTAAACATTTTAATTGTTATTCAGTTTTAATAGTCTAAAGAGTTATTAATGTATAAAAAGCTGCTTGGCTGATCATGTCTCTGTTTCCCTGCTTAGCAAATGGAAATGCAGTACTCGGGGATTAGGCAGACCGTTTTGTAGTAGAAGGAATCTGGCTACCTTTACACTTCATTCAGGAAACACTCCACTTCAGTGGTAAATACCTTAATAGTTAAGCACTCACAGAATCTTAGCATCATTTCCTCTCTCTAATTGACAACTTCAGGGGTGAAAGACTAGCTGGTATGCCGTTTAATCCCAGCAGCATTTGGTAATATGAGCTCAGATTACACTGGTACCAGAGGAAAAAATGCAGTGCAGAAAAATTAGCTTTTTGTGGGGAAAGAACCAACATCAAGAAAAAAATTTGAATTGGGCTTTGCAGAAATTGAAACATTGAGAAGTTTTGTCCCTGTTGTGTTACCCTTTTCCTCAATGAACAGAGATGCCTTCTTAAAGTAGAAAATATTTTATTACGAAAATGTCAACATTTTATTCAGGTGATGGTGTGAAATCATGTTCTTTGTTCCAAAAGCGAAACCTAGTGAGTGCAACATGTTGTTTATGTATAACTTGAGATGATGTTTTTAGGACAAGCTTCCCCGTTCTGCACATAATCCTGTATCTCAGTGATGCAGAAACCTAGGGCAAAAACCTCGTAGTCTGACTGTGTGAAACGATTAATTTTTTTTTAAGTGCTTCTTGGTCCCCAAAGAGAAATTGATACATTCTGGCTTTCTCTATCACTGAACTTAAAATTCGCAGAAGCAGTGCATTCAAGCATACTACACTCCTCTGGCCAAAATGCTTCTAAAACTGCAAGTAGGGGAATGGGGCAAGATAAACACACAATCATAGAAAAGTAAGGCTGGATTCAAGGCAGGATTGTTTCTATCCAAACCATCCGATGCAAGTCCTTGCCTAACCCATTCCTAAAAAGACACAATGAACCCTGCTGCCCAGCTGTGAGGTGTATGACCCAAAGACACCAAAAGCACCTGAACCTGCCACAGGTAAAGCACGGAGGTGGGGACTGTTAGTTTCTCACTGCTGCAAGGGTTGTTAACCCCTCACCCTGCTCTTACGGAGGAAGGAAAAACCTCCACATGACCCCCTGGCCGTGGGGGGAAACTTCCTTCCTTTGATCCCAAACATGGTGAGTGGTCTGACCCGGAGCAGAGTGGAAAGACCCTCCAAGTTTCAGTTGCAATGAGAGCACTGGTACATCCACGTCTTAAACCCCAGCTTTGGCTGAAACCAGCACCAATGCTTCAGAGAGAAGCAAAAAACCTCTTGATGGTTCTAGCAACAGGAGGGGGGGAAATGACCTTCCTGGCCCCATGCGGCACCCAGCAAAGCCCAGGAGCATGAGAAATAGCAAACACCCTCCACTGTCCTTTACAACAAGGAACAGCAAAAAACTCTACACATCACTCCGCTCTACCACCACTGTCATTCTTTGCCCTCCATAGACTTATCCCATCCCCTTTAATGGTCTTTAATAACTAAGCAGACTGTGGAGTTCTGCATCATTTTCCTGCTGCTGAACATTGTCCATCTCTGGGCTGCAGATATCCTCCCATGATCTCCTAGTGATCTCTGAGTGGGGTCTCTTAAGCTTCCAGCTGTTGCTCTTCACAGCATGCTCCAGGCATTGCTGCTCCTAGATCATCCCTGACCAGTGTTTCTCCAGCCTCTTCTTGCAAATGGCCAGGGATGGCGATTCCACAACGTCCTGAGGCAGTCTAGTTCACTGCTTCATTTTTCTAACAGTGAAAAAGGTCTTCCTGGTATCCAGCATAAACCTACTTTGCTGCATTTCAGGCCATTGCTATGTGTTCTGCTCTCTGCAGAGATGGAGAAAAGGTGTTCTTGCTCTTATTTTTGGCAGCCCTTTAGATACTTGAAGACTGCTGTCATGCCCGCTCTTAAGTGCCTTTCCTGCAAGCTGAACACGCCTATTTTTTTCAACCTTTTTAAATTTGGCTTGCCTCCTAGGCCCTTTGTCACTTGTCACCTGCCTCTGGACCCTCTCTAGGTTCTCCACTTCATTTTCAAATATGGGACCCAAAACTTCACACAGTACTCTAGATGAGACCTAACTAGTAATGAATAAAGAGGAACTAGCACCTCCTCCTGTGCTTTATACCTAATGCTTCTATTGATCAGCACAGGACTGCATATGCCTTTTGTGCAGCTGCATCACAATACAGACTCATGTTAACTCTGTAAACCGCCAAGACTCCTGGATTCTTCTCTGTAGTACTGCCATTCAGAGAGTTATTACCCATTTCATATCTGTGCCGTGGTTATTCTTCCCCCGGCGTAGCATTGTGCAATTTTTAGCACTGAACTTCATCCTGTTGGCTTCTCTCCAGCTTTCCAGTCTATCAAGATCTTTCAAAATTGTGCTTCCATTCTCCACTGTTTGTAGTTCTTCCCAGTTTCATATCATTTGCAGATTGGTTCAGGAAGTGCTCTCTTCCAGCATCCAAATCTTTAATAAATTCAATGAATAGCACCAGGCCCAGGACAGACCCTGTGGGACTCCACTTGAAACCAGCTGTCATTCTGATATGGGTCCATTTGTAATTCATTTTTACTTGCAGCTGTTGAGCCAGTTGTCTGTTCATCTGTAACAGAGTGGTCTGGCCCTTTACGTGGGAGCAGGCAGTGTTGTTGTAGAAGCTCAGCTATAGGCTTTCGGGTTATGAAGAAGTGTCCCTAGTACAGAGGTGGGTAAAATATGACTCACGGGCTGGATCCAGCCCACTAACCAACTGGATCTGGCTCACAGCTGCCCCCATGGCATTCTGCATGGGGCTGAGCCCTGCCTGTTCCCACTGGGGAGCCCATGCCATGTTCCTGCCAATGCCTGCTGGCCTGGCCCCAGCCAGCATGTGCAGCCACACCAGGAACAGCTCCCCTCCCTTGTGAGTGCCAAAGGGCCCCTCCTACTGTCTGGAGAAGGGCTGAAGGTTTGTATTTGTTGGTTTGCTTGTTGATTTGGTGCAAAGGACAGTGTTCCAGTATTTAATGACAAGGCTGACGAGCTCCTGTGGGAGCAAAGCCAGCCTGCAAGGCAGCGGGCTCACACACTTACAAAACCTTGTAATACTTTTGTCTTTTCAGCATTTTGTCTATTTGTTTATGAGGAGGTCATGTGGGACTTTATCAAAAGCCATACTGAAGTCCACATACACTGTATCTATATCCCTCTGCCCACAATTCTTGTCCTTAGCTTCCCTCGCCAGGTGTAGCTCATTTTTTACCTTTACCTCCCTGATTGTGTCCCTGATAGTTCTTCTTTCCTGGTATACTTCTTTCGTGGCTGGCCCATTTTTACATCGCCTGTATCTTTTCCTTTTTTCTTTTGTGGAATCTTAAGCTCCTTTCGCAACCACGTTGTTCTTCTGTCATTCTTGTGCTTTCATCATGTTGGAATAGCTTGTTGTTGGGCTCCCAGTACTGTGCCCTTTAGAAGCTTGCAATCCTCCTGGGCACCTTTATCCTTCAGTCTTTCTTCTCATGGCACCATCCCAACTATCTCTGGGGGAAATCTGCTCAGTTCTGCTGACCTTGTGCTTTCCGCATCTCAGAATCTTGAATTCTGTATCGTGATCACATGTTCCCAAAAGTGCCATCAGCTTCACATCTTCCACCAGTTCTTCCCTATTGATCCAGACAAGATCCAAGATAGATGATCCCCTAGTTGTATTCTCACCTGCCTGGAACAGAAAATCATCTTCCATGAAAGTTAGAAACTTGATCAACATTTATGTGTGGCTGTATTATTCTCCCAGTAGATACCCAGAAAACTGAAGTATCCCATCAGTACCATAACTTTGGAATGATTTTCTCCTCTTTGAAGAGTGCCTCATCCATCTCTTCTTCCGGACTTAGCAGTCCAAATCCCCACCGTTGTATCTCTATGTACTTTTTACCTTTTATCGCTACCCAAATACATTCTGATCTGCTACCTTCTTCCTCCTAAACTAAGGAAAAACTGTATATATTTTTGACATACAAGGTAATGTTACCACCTTTTCTCCCAACCCTTTCCTTCCAAAACAGAGCACCCTCAGTGAGGATGAAAGATTTGTCCCACCAAGTCTCTGAGATACCAGACAGATCATGGTTCTTATCCCAGGTTGTGTCTTCCTGCTCATCTTGTTTGTTCTTCGTACTTCTCGTATTTGTATACATCAGGGCTGTCCAACCTTTTTGAATGGGGGGCCGGATCATGAACTTCAGTGGGCCGGCAAGCCATATTCAAAGACCTAACAGGAAGCAGTATCACATTACCCCCCCAAAACAAAAGTACAGTGTTTACTTTCGTTTCCCATTGCAGCACCTCGGGCTTCAGAAAACAGCTTGGAGGGCCACATGGCGGCCCGTGGGCTGCATGTTGGACAAGCCTGGTGTACATACATCAGAAGTGTTTTGCATTTTGACTTTCTCATTCACTTTCTGCGTCACTTGTTGTTGTTCTGTGGCTCCCTGGACCTTTCCCCAAGCAGAGCTGCTTCTTCCACACCTTTCCCCTCTGTGTTATTTGCTGTCTTGCTGGAAGGTTTTGTTCACCATCTCCCATGGATCCTTGTTCAAAGCCCTCCTTACTTGGTTGACCAGACAATGCCTGAAGACTGTCTTTCCAGTTCTGGGCAGATGGATCCCATTTATTTTAAATCAGTCCTCCATCCCAGAACACCAGCCCATTGTCAAAGAAGCTAAAGACTTGACATCAACACCAGCTTCTCAGCCATGTGTTTACTTTCATGATGCAATGGTCCTTGCTTGAGCCCTTACTTTCCACAGGGACGATTTATGAGAGAGCCAGTTGTGTTCCAGACTCTTTAAACCTCCTGCAAAGATCTGCTCTGCTTGGTGTCATTCCTGGCAGTATCACTGATGCCTATTTTGATAAGCAGGAATGAGCAATGCTGACTAATCATGCTAATTGGCTTGCCCCAAAATAATTAGCTTGCCTGTGCAGTGCAGTATTGGTGCTTCTGATTTAGGAAGCAGCCCTCCTGGAGCAGTGCAATATGCTTGAAAGTCCTGCTGTTGTAAATACGTTTACCAGGTAAGCATGACCTCTGCATCACAGCTCTCATGCCTTTCAGACACTGCCCGTAAGAGATGGTGTGGAGCTCTGAGTGCTATCTCACTTCCCTCCATTATCTGGGAAACTGAGCATTGCCATAAATGAAACGTCATCCAGAACCTGGCAGTCTGAGGCACAGCTTCACCTGTGCTACACCTGTTGGAAGGGGGACCTGTGGCTTTTCAAAATGCTGTCAAACATGTAACCTGCCAAAGAGCATAAAATGTGAAGTGATTGCATGAGAGACTACAGAGAAACCAGCTGTGTGGAGGGAAGCCTGGAAGGTATGCCTGATGGTCTGGGATCACATAAGCATGTCTGAGGAAGGCGGGAGAGGAAATAATCTTCACCACTCTCAGCATGGCTCTCCCCTCACAGGGGTATCACCACAGCAGTCTCTGACTCCATACCTAAAACTATGAGAGATGGGGAGAGGAACTTGACTCAGAGCAAAGTGCACAGCTCCTTGTGAGTCCACTGGGCACAGATATGTCTGACCATTTGAGGCTGATCTTTTTTTATTTTTAATGAAATTGCATTGTTTGGATCTGGGGATCTTTACAGCATGAATATTTGAAAAGTAAATGATGGAGAAGTAAGTGTAGTTGCTGTATCTCAAAAGGTGGTACAAGAATAGTCTTTGGGTACCCGGGATAGCTGTCTTCTCTTTGTATGTAGCAGATTATCTATAGCAGTCTGCAACCCAGTTTTCTTCTGTGGGAAACACTGTGTGCCCCTGGTGGCTGGGGGGGGCAGGGTACAGCTGCGCTGGCAGTGGCGGGAGCACGGCAGCAGTAAGCATGGAGCTCCCACAGACACCGCCAGTGCTGTCAGCGGCATGACGGCAGGGGATGGCAAGCATCAACCAGGGGTCGGCGACCACCCTCAGGCGCTGCCAGCAGCCTTTTTGTAGGGGGTGCACATGCACCACGTATGCGTTGCCCCTGAACACTGTAATTATAAACTATACCAGGGCTGTCCAACTTGAAAGTGGCCAGTGGCCACATGCCCTATGGCCCATGCCTGACACCAGCAGAGTCTGCACCAAGGTAAGCTGCAGCTGTAACAGAGTGAGCTTCATCAGGTTGAGCAGGCCTCATACCCCCGCAGACAGGGAAACTGTGTGGAAGGAGTGGGGTAAAAACCCTAAAGCTCTTAAAGAAATGAGGACACTGGAAAATGGGGCTTCTGTGCAGGTGCTTGTTATTTTAACTTAGATCTGTAGCTCCCATGTTTTGCCTAGCTTAGGAATAAAGTGTACGTGGTTTAGGATTTTCTACGGGAAGTCTGTGCATTCCCTTATTTTAAGTGTCATTAATTCCACAGTGAGCTAAACAACGAACCGGAGCACCCAACATGTTAACCCAGATGAACATGTTGGGTGTTCTGGGAAGTGCATTCCCCACAAGTTCCACTTCACAAGACAAGGGCCCAAAAGAAGTTTGTACCCTTGAAATATGGCCTCAGGGCATTTATACACATATTCTGGGAGGCAGGGGGGGGCCTCCATTTTTCAGCATGTGGACACTGATACATGTGATGCTGGAGCACAGTAATTACCACGCTCCAGCGGACTCGATTAATTGAGTCTGCTCCAACATGCTGTAATTACAGCGCTTTGGAGCAGCCTCCCTGCATGTGTATGGGAGCCCTAAAAGATGAACAAAGAGACAGTGTCTGGATTTCTCTGAATTAGTTGTCTAAAAGGCATGTAGAATACAAGGCTACATCTAATATAGTGTCCTGTATTGAACAGGCTCAGCAAGGACTATAACAGGGTCATCCAAGACCAAAGGTTGGTGAAACTGTCTGATGAATAGTAAGTTAGCCAAAAAATGTATCTTTTGAGGGGACCAATACTATTTACAAACTCAGGTTGGATACAGTAAAGAGTTTAGGCAAAAAAAATGCTAGGAATTTGTTGAAAATGTTTTCTTTGATACTTCCTAAACAAAATGCTTTGGCTTTGGCTTTTGGAATGGTGTTTTCATTTCCAAAGTGACCCCGGTTTTAAAAAAGAATGCAAAAAAGTTTTAAAGGTTAATGTGGCCTAAGGGCATTTATAGACATGCTGTGGGGGGTCCATTTTTCAGCACGGGGTACAGTAATTACCATGCTCGAGCAGACACGCTTAATTGAGTCTGCTCCAACATGCTGTAATTACAGTGCATTTGAGCAGCCTCCCTGTACGTGTATAGGAGCCGTAAAAGATGAACAAAGAAACAGTGTCTGAGTGTCTCTGAATTCGTTGGCCAAAAGGCATGTAGAATACAAGGCTACATCCAATATAGTGTCCTGTACTGAACAGGCTCAGCAAGGACTATAACAGGGTCATCCAAGACCAGAGGTTGATGAAACTGTCTGATGATGTATCTTTCGGGGGGACCAATACTATTTACAAATTCAGGTTGGATTCAGTATACAGTTTAGGCAAAAAAAAGTGCTGGGAATTTTGTTCAAAGTGTTTTCTTTGATACTTTCTAAACAAAATGCTTTGGCTTTTGCTTTTGGAATGGTATTTTCATTTCCAGCTTGACCCTGATTTTAAAAAAGAATGATAAAAGGTTTTAAAGGCTAAAAACTTGACAAAGAAATGATATATTTTAGGACAATGACATTTTTTTTGCTGATTTTTTTGGTTTGGTTATTGAACCTTAAGTTTTGCTATTCACAGGGCGTTTCTACACATGCAGTTAATGTGCCTGAATTTTCTTTGCAAATAATTTTTTTCTCTGCAATGGTTAGAATTAGAATAGAGACTTTTCTTTGCATAAAATTAGCTTAATTTACTGTGGAATAAGTCCCGTACATGTGTACAGGGTGTTGCTTTACTGCAAATTAGATTAGTCTAATGCACAATAAAACATCTCATGTAGATATGCCCACAGAACTCTATCCACGCTTATATTTTATAGGCCGTGTCATCTTTTCTCCTGCTCAGGCTTAGCATTCAGGTTAGCTGAGGCATGAAAAGGTCATTCTTAAAATAACTGGGTACTACCCACCCTCAGTAGAAACACTGAGATAGTTGATATAGCTTCCACTCTACTTGCACCCGCAGTTGACTCTCATAAGGTTTGGGACCACAAGGTAACTTTATACACAAGAGGACATGGTCTACACCAGACTCTATGACAACACACTGGCTAATGCTCCATGTGGTGCAAAATTCACTTGCTTGGAGACCTAATCCTTTCCCAGAGCTGACATGTAACACAGAGCGGTCCTATTCAGATGCTCTTGTATAATAGGTTCTGTGGATAAAGCATGGGCAGCTCTCCTCCATGCCCCTCTCACGCTAAAGTGCAACTCTTGCTGAAACATATTCAGAACTTTTTCAGAACCAGTATTTAGAGTTAAATCTGAGGGTAAAACCCTGAATGTAGGCAGTAATAATAGCTCCTAGTCACTTTGAAACAGGAATGACCATGTAGTTGCTTAGGGAACAAACACTTCCTACATGCAAATGGTTGTAAACAGTGTTTGGAATATTGCTCAATAACTTAAAATTACTATGTAGTGACTGTACCTGCATTCCCTGTACAGACCTCCATCAGTCTGTTTATATTGCATGTATTTCAGTGTAAAGTTTCAGCAAAAAATGTTTATACTTTTACCTAACCACGATCATCACAGCATGTTATGTATTGAGCTTCCTTCAGAGAGGGTTTCTCAGGCTCACTAAAGTAGCCATAGTATGCAGTGCAACCCACTTGGATTTTTCAGATCTTGCGAAATGTGGCAGTGTTTAGTCCTTTTCCCCCAAAGGCTTAAGGTTTTTTAAATAAGTAGAAGCTCAAGGCTCCTGCCAGCTAGCAGTATTCTAATTCTTCTTTAGTAACTGATGGCTCTGTTTCTGGTGAGACAGAAAATACCAAATGGTAGAGGCACTGAAATCTGCATATAATATATCCATTCTCTGAATTTCTAAGGTTTCCGTGCATATGTGTCTATTTATTTGTGAGACATCCCTATGACAGTGCAACAAATCCTGGGACTGTTAGCTTTCATTGTATTGCAGTGTTGTAGTTATGCATAATGTCACAGATGATTAGAATATATTCAGTCCAGAAAAACAATCCTTTTAATGTGTAGAAGCATAATAGGGAAAGCCCTTAGTGTGGCGTGATTCAGTCTGGTCTACTCACATTTCAGCATGATGAGAATATTATTGTATTAAGCAAAATAATTTATTGTGTTTCTTGTAATGTCCTATGACCTCTCCTGAAGGGAGTGTTGATCAGAGGGGCCCAGACATAGATTTGCTGTTTCCTCTTCATAGTGAAATGTTTTTCTTCAGTAATTTTAGTTTTAATTTGGAGGGCTGGGAGAAACGGAGCACCCACACAGGATGTGTCTGATTCCCATGTGAATATACATAAAAGCCCTAAAAGAAAAGCATCCAGTGTTAAACCATATCATTTTCTCACTGTCTTCTGCTGAATAGATGGTAATTTGAATCCTGGGATAGTCCAAGAAGCAGGAGATACAGGTTCAATCCCTCCTTATGCAGGAATTAACCTGCAACCCGTGGGCTCCCTGCCTCATGCTGCTGCTATTGGAGTCTCCAGGCTCTTCCCCTCCTTCTCCACCTTCTGTTTTCTGCTCATGTCCATGAATCAGGGTGGCACAGCCCACAAGGGTGAGGTAGTCAGGGACCCAGGGACAGAGGCGCGAGTACGGTCCAATGGATGTCATCCACAGCATGGTGGGGGCCAGCATAGCACCACAGAGCCTACATGGTGTGCTGGGGTGCCTGCCCAGTATGGAGGTGCCAGCACAGTGCAGTGAGGGAAGCACTATTGACCATGACATGCATGCCATACAGGACACAACCTGGGAGGCATGTAGGCTGCATGTTGTGTGGCCAAGGGGCTTGGAGCCCATGGTGTTTTAGAAGTTGGATGCACCTGCTCTAGATACATATCCTCTTTCTGGCCCCTCTTTCTCCTTCTGTTCATGGGACAGCTTTGATGAGATGAGTGCAAAGGGCTTCAGGAATACCTAACCTGTGTTCTGGTGGTTTTAGAACACTGTAGGTGTGTCTACATGAGACAAGATGCTTTATTGCGCAGACTAAACTACTGTGCTGTAAAATGTCACTAAGTAATTGCTAATAAACTAGTGCACAGTAAATTAGTCTACTGCACAGTTAGCTATTACCTGTAAATGCAGTTACTAAACTAACTTGTGTAGATACTGACTGGGAGATCGGGGCGAGGGGTTGGGACCTGCCCCTCCCCTACAGCTCTTTCCCAGCCCCGTGCCCTCATCAGAGCAGGAGGCTGGGAAGAATCCCATCCCCCACAGTTATTTCCCAGTCCTGTGCCCCAATAGGGGCATGGGGCTAGGAAACAGCTGCAGGGGAGGGGCAGGTCCCAGCCAGCTCTGGGCTGCACAGAGAAGCTCTGCTGGGCACAGGACTTGTCCCCATGTCCATGGGGCAGGACGACTCTGCAGCAGCAGCTCTCCTGCCCTGTGCACATCAAGACCCCTCCCAATATGCATGGGGCCAGGTGGCAGCTGTCTCCTGGCCCCATGAGCATGAAGACCAGCCCCATTCTCCCAGCCAGCCCCAGGGCTAGCAATTTGTAAATGCTTACTCATTTCTTGGCTTCTAACTCTTACATTTTGGGGTTAGAAGAGAAACATATTGACACGTGCATTTGTCACTGTCCTGGTATGTGAGAATTAGGGCTGTGCAATATTTCACCAGCCCTTTAATTCCAACACCGTTTTGACCAATTTCAAGGTTGAAACAGCAAAATCAGAATGAAAAAAGGCCCTCAAAATAGCCTTGAAACAAAACGAGGCTGGTCAAAATGTTTTGAAAGTCAAAACATTTTGACCATAGGCTGGGGAGGGAAGTCAAGCCAGCTGGGCTGACTTCCCATCCCCAGCACTACATCACACCGGGGGCAGGTGACAGCCCAGTTGGGCTGCTTCCCCATCCCCTGCACTACTTTCCCCCCATGCAATTGAGTGGGGGACTGGGAAGCAGCCCTCCTGGGCTGCCTCCCACCCC
The DNA here is from genome assembly GCF_001723915.1 of Gavialis gangeticus. Lineage (NCBI taxonomy): Eukaryota > Metazoa > Chordata > Crocodylia > Gavialidae > Gavialis > Gavialis gangeticus. The sequence goes on along the minus strand of NW_017729018.1, from coordinate 576,557 downwards.
CGGTGCACTGGGGATGGGAAGTCAGCCCAGCTGGGCTGACTTCCCATCCCCAGCAAAACTCAAAACAACTTTTCTGTTTCGACAGAACAAAACAGTTGTTTTGACTTGAAATGAAATTAGATACGTAACACTGTTCTGTCGAACTGTTGAAACTCAAGGCAAAACGGAACGGTGCCGTTTAGTACAGCCCTAGTGAGAATAGTAGATGGCTGAGTCTGTCTGATTTCTGGCAGGGTGTTCTTCTCATCAAATTCTACTTCATCTTGAAATGTCTTCAACAAAAAACCTGGAGAGGAGGAATGCTATTGGCAGTAATTAGGGTTTTTCTGAAATAAATTTCCTAAGAAAAAAATCATGTTTATAAGGAGACGTTTCATATTCATTTGCAAAGAGACATTTAATGGATTCTTTTTGTTAGTACAGATTCCTAAAGCAGGGCAAAGATCACCATCAAGGTGTCTGATTGACAGGTAGGTGTTAGCCTACTGAGGTCTTTCTGCTTTCCTGCTACTCATTAATAATCACTTCATGGTCTGTCTTTTCTTATTTGCAATAGGATCATCACTGTATGTGAAGTATGAACCTCCATTTCTCCTGCTGGGAATGTTCAAACTCTGTAATGGAGTAAATCTTCAGGAAAAATAGATTTAGCTCAATAAAAACCTAAGTTGGCTCTCTCTCATACCTGTGTGACCTCATAAGGGTCAGTGGCTAATGTTCATTTATGAACACAAATCTTCATCTACCCAAGTGATAATATGGTGGATGAGAGCAGGTGAGAGATCTGATATCTTGGCAGCTTTATTCAGGCAAGAGCACACTGTTAATGAGACATTCTTGGGAAGTGGTTCTTTAAGTCCCTCTTGACTTTTTCAAAGCCAAAATTTCATGACTTTCAGGAGAGCCTGAAAGGGCTTTTTCTTCCCAGAAAGTTCTTGCTATGCACAGTGTCTGCAGGTGGGTTGGAATTCTGAGTCAAGGGGGGTTGAGAAGAATTTGTTCTGCGAGTTGGTTTGGTAAGTATAAGGCTGAGGAGAAAGAAATGAATGATAGTGACGTCTTTCACTGCAGAATATTGGTCTAATGTGCATAGATGTATCCGATAATTGTGTGCATTCTCTGGGGAACTGTACCTTTAGGATGCCCATGCTTGTAACTCTGAGGCCAACAGAACTAAGATCCTGAATGAAGCACATTTCTATCAAACAAATCCACACATGAGCTGTTAGGGGCAGATGCCTGACAATCAGTTGATTGTCAGCATCAGCCCTGAACAACTCTAGATCTCCAACAAGTAGTGCTAACAACCTTGTCAGCAGTAGCTTGGGGCATCCCCAGATCTCCAATTAGGCCTGGGGCTGCCTGCGGGCTCCTGGCAGGGATAGCCAAGGTGCTCCCCCACCAAGGAGTTTAAATGGCTACACCCAAGCTCCCCTGCACTGAGCAGCCCCAGCAGGGCTTCCTGGGATGAGGCTCCTAGTATCAGGGAAATGAAGGGCTTCCCCCACAGCATAGGCAGAGGGAGAAAAATATTGGGGGGCGGGGGGAGAAGAATGAGTGCACACATATGCGTGCATGCACCCCCCCCAGGCAGGAAGGTCTGTGGGGAAAAGGGCAGGGGGAGGGGAAAAGTCTGTGGCAAGAGGGGAGGGAATGGGCTTGGGTGCGGGAAGGGAGTGGAGCAGAGCTGGGCCCAGGATCAAGGCTGGGGCTGGGACCTGCTACATCCGTGCGGCCGCCCCTTTCCCCGTGCCCAGAGTCATTGCCCCCATGCCAATGAATCCACCACCCCCCAGCCTTGCACCAGACCTGGCTGCCTCCCTGCACTGGGCCCGGCCCCACACCGCCTGGGGCACCTGGAGCTGTGGCCAGAGTGGGGCCAGCCTCGGCTGTGCCGCCAGGCTGGAGGGGATGGAGTGCCCAGGATCCCCACACTCGCCACACCTTTAGTTGTCATTGCTCTCTGGGGGACACGGCGAGGGAGTGGCAGCTCCTGCCACTGCATACATCCCAGGCATCCCATGCCCTTGGATCTGCATGGGGCAAGGAAGGGTGCCACTGTAGGCTGGGGCAGAGGCTATGCTGGGCTCTTGCTAGCCCACCAGCCCACCGGGAACAGCCCACCACAGCCCCGGCCCCAGCCCACAGTGGCACTGTGACCTGCCCCGTGCAGATCCGAGGGCACGCACCCCACTGTGCCTCCCAGGGTGCAGGTAGCAGCAGGAGACACGCCCCCTGCGTGAGTGACTCGTGACTCAGTCCTGCACCCTGATGGCTGTGCAGCACCTGTCCCACCCCTAGCCCCAGCCCCACTCCCTTCCCATCCCTGCTGCACCGGCAGCCCTCAGCCAGGCTGCCTTGCAGCCCTGCCCCCATGTTTTGGGGGCCTAAGCCCTGTTAGCCCCTCTCTTCTGCCACATATACCCCAGAGGGACTTTAAACTCCACACCCAGCAGCTCTCCCTCCAGAAGAAAAGTGAGAAAGTCTAAAAAAAAAATGATCTATGTCACTGCTGACTTTGTATTCACCAAACAGATCAGAAGAAACCTGGATTGGTTGGAGGTGCACTCACCTGAATTGATTCAATTTATCAAGGCCAAATAAACTGCTATGTTAAATCACAAGAAAAATGCTTCCGATGAAACTTTGAAGGAGCTGAGGAAAGCGAAGAATGTAGTCTAGGCCTGTGCGAAGCAGCTAGTATTCGCTTTGGATTTGTATTCGGACGATTTGGGGGACAGTGAGTCGATTCGGTGATTCAAATTACTTTCCCAAATCAATTTGGCTCCTGCCGAATCTCCAAATCAGCCAGGCCCCTCCCCCCCAGCCCGGCAATGGCTGCCCCGCCCATCCTAGTTCCCAGCACTTGTTAAAAAACGCCCCCCTGACACACTGGGTGCTGCCAGGCAGGGGGGACAATCCCCACTGTCCCCCACTGCCTCATGCTGCATGAGGGGCTCTGCACAAAAC
>NW_017729018.1:568126-568587 GCF_001723915.1 Gavialis gangeticus | reverse complement strand
AAACCCTCCCCAAATAAACTCCAAACTCACCGCTCCTGCCAGCAGGGGGTGATCTCTGCTGCCCCTCACTGCATGCGGGGGGGTCTGCATGAGCCCCCCGAGGCCACTGCAGGGCTTTTCTCCGTTTTTTTTTCTTTTTCTTAAAGGGTCAGAGCCATGGTGGGCGGGAAACCTGTGGGGGGGGGGCTAGGGAAGTGGGGGAGGGGTCAGGGGGCTCATGCAGAGCCCCCCCACACAGTGGGGAGCAGAGGGGATCATCCCCCCTATCTGGCAGCACCTGGTGAGCGGGGGCTTTTCTTTTCCAAAGAGGTGGGAGCTGGGGTGGGTGAGGCAGCCATTCCCAGGGTAGGGGGGGATGGGCCTGGGTGATTTGGAGATTCATCACCAGAAATCAATTCCATCGATTCTGGATAGTGATTCGAATCACTGAATCGAATCACTGTCCCCCGAATCGGCCAAAT
>NW_017729018.1:554343-567743 GCF_001723915.1 Gavialis gangeticus | reverse complement strand
GGCTAGTAGGGGTCCCCCCATGGTCCCCTCCCAACTCCCCCAGCCCCCCTCCCCCACCCCTAGTACTTACCAGCTCAAAGTTGGCCGCAGCTCCCTGCTGCGGCCACCCAGGACTGCCCAAATCAAAGCTCTCTGAATCTTTTCCGAAGATTCAGAGAGCTTTGAATTGATTTGGACCTTTTAATTGGTCCCCTGATTCTATTCAGATTTGGAGATTCGGCTACCAAATGAGGCCGAATCCCCTCCGAATCAGATCACCGCCTGAAGCTTCGTACAGCCCTAATGCAGTAAAATGAGTCTTGAGATGCTTTCCCAATGATTATTGGCTATTGCTGTGTGAGGAAATTCAATCTACATTTGACACTGGAAACATCAGAGGCATATATGATGGAATCAAGAAGGCAGTAAGTCCAACTGCAAAGAAGTCAGTTCCATTAAAGACAGCATCACAAGAAATCATAACAAACTGAAAACAACAGATGGAAAGATGGGTAGAACATTATCTTGAACCCTATTCAAGGGAAGGTGATGTCACTGACATAGCCCTTAATTTCATTGAGAGTCTGTCCATCCTTGAAGAGCTTGATGATAGTCCAACGGTTGAGGACTTAAGGAAGGCCATAGATAATCTGGCATCGGCAAAGCTCAGGAAAAGACAGCATTCCTGCAGAAGTAATCAAGTGCAGGAAACCTGTATTTCTTTCCCACCTATAGGAGCGTCTTACTCACTGCTGGGCAGTACGGACAGTGCCGAAAGATATGTAACATAGTCACTGTGTGCAAGAATAAAGGTGACTGAGGCAACTCTACCAACTGTTGTGGCATTTCACTACTAAACATTGTTGCTGTTTTTATCTGGGAGTCCTGGATCTTAACTTACCACTGGGCTTTTATCTCCAACCCTTGGTGAACCTAATTTAAAACCCTCCTCACTAGGTTAGCAAGTTTGTACATAAAGACACTCCTCACTCTCCTTGTCAGGTGGACCGCATCTCTTCCTAGTAACCTTCTTTTTGGTATACCACCCCACCGTCAAAAAAAAACAAAGCCAAAGCTGGTGACATGATCTATGCAGCCACATGCTGATCTTCAGGATGCATTTGCTTCTATTTGAGCCTTTCCCTTAGACTGGAAGGATGGATGAGAACATCACCTGAACTCCCATCCACTTCACCCTTGTGCTCAGACCCAGGTAGTCACTTTTGATCTGCCCAAGGTTGACCCTGCCAGTATCATTAGTGCCTACATGGATGAACACCATGGAATAGGAGTCAGTCAGATGATTCTCAGCAACCTTTTCATGACATCTCAGATGCAAGCTCCTGCCAGGTGCCACACCTCCTGAGCGAAAAGATTAGGCTGCAGACGGATGCCTCTGCCTGCAGGAGGAAGTCATGAACCACCATCACCTGTTGCTGCCTCTTGGCAGCAGTGAGTGGTCTCAGTCATCCCACCCATAGGGCTTGGTCTCTCCTACCATTGGAGTGGGTGCCTACTCATCTGATGCCAGGGCTTCATATCTGTTCTTCAACTGAATAGCCCCAGGTTCAGAAGAGGAGCCGTATGTGTTGCCAGAGGTGACTAGCTGACAGTTTCCACCTTTCAGAGCACCTATCTCTTCTGCATCTTCCAGTGGCCTCTCTGGCTGTCTTTCTACCATAGTGCTGGAGGTTTCCTTGTGCAACAAGTTGATGAAGGTCTCATGCTTACAGATGCTTCTGAACCTTTCTGAACCTCATCCTACAGCTCTCTTACCTGGTTCCGGAAAGAATCCACCAGGAGGCACCTCTCACACTGCAAGCACTCCCTTACCTGCACATACTTGGCAAGGAGGTGCAGGCTGCAGTCCCTGCAAAGCCACACCAGACCTGGAATGCAAGCCTCGGTGGTCCATGGCTATGTCTGGACAGAGCCCACACAGGTACAAGCTGTCAGAAAGAGCTGTCAGTGGCAGGGTCTTTGACACTGTGATCACGAATGACTGGTGCTTCCCAAGACTGGGGGGTCACTATGGCGGCAAGCAGGGACTGCCTGCAGCTGCCAACAGTGGTGTCGGCAGCGGGGGTGGGGTGGGATGGGGTGGTGAACAGCAAGTGGAGGCCACTCACAAACACCACTGGCTGAATCAGCGGGGGGGCAGGTGCGAATGGCAACTACCTGAAGAAACTGGCAGTGGCGGCTTCAGCAGCGGCCAATCTCGGGGGGGAGGGGCATGTGCCCCCCCCAAGCGTTGCCTATGACTGTGATGTTTTCTAGCCATCCTATTGCTTTTCCTACTAGCTCCTTCTTATTCTGCTACTTCTGGGGGAAAAAATCCCTCTTCTTCCACCTGTTTCCCCTCAGCAAGCTTACAGTGAAGGAAGGTAAGAAATAAAATGTCCTGGCCAACTCTCCAGTGATATTAAAGTTATTTAAAATGTTATAAAGATATTCATAGAAATTATTTTGAGTTTATTCCAGTTGCATTAAATAAGGGAAACGTGCTATATATTCTTTTTAGAGGTTTCTTCCTGTTAGCTCGCCAATGTTATATACTCGGAATAACTAAGATTGGGGATACATTTTCCAAAGACTCATGTTGTACAAAGGAGAAGGGCCATGTTTATTGGTGATTAATAGAAATACCATAGTGATTAATAATGCTTATAGTGTTTTAGTGAATTGACCTGCCCAAGGACACACAGCAAGCGAATCGGTGATAGAGTTCAGCAATACTGGTAGTTTGAAAACAGGAGCCTTGATTTCTAGTCCCCTGCCTTATTTTCTTTCCAGAGGCAGGAATAGAACTCAAGGATCCTAACACCAAGGCTCTTTCTCAAACTGCTGGCCATCCTCCTTCCTTCTCTAGTGCTGTGTAAAATAACTGACCTTATATTTTGCCATGTGTGCTTTGTGCCTGGGATGCTGCTCGGGTTGAGAGTCCTTGGAGGAAGGCTGTGCAGGGAGCTGTATCTCAGGTTTCATCAGACTAAGACTTTGACAGGAAACTGTAAAAACAGGACAGGAAAACTAAAAAAAAAGAAAAAAAAAATCTCTCTTTACTTTACTCTTTACATCCTTTGAGTGCTTTTTTCAAAATCTGGAATGTCTGGCCTTAGACGCTGCCTTAGCCAGCTTTTTCCTTTCTGTGAATGCCCAAAACGGTTAAACACCAAGACTGGAGTTGTGTTTGTATGAGGTAAGGAAATGACTAAGTAGAGAAAGTATTTCATTAGAAAGGAGCCCTCTGCTGAGACCCTGCACTGCTCCCTCCACCTCTGCCATCCTGCCAATGGAGTCACAGTAAAGCTGTCTAGCTGGCCGCCAAGTAAAGAAGAACTCAAGGGGATAAAGGGAAGAATTCCCATTTGGTTATATTGAGTAAGAGTGGCATTATCTATAGGGACAGGATCAACATTCAAATTTGTTGGTTTAAAATGGCCACATTCAGACCAGGTCCAAATAGGAGTAATGCTAGTGACTTAGCTAGATCTGATTTCACTTACACCAGTTTGGAATTTGACTGATAGTCTTTTCATGTCATCTCCACTTATACAGCTGCACTTCGTTCACTTCTGTTCTGCCAGCATGAAAACATTTATTTATCTAAAGAGCGTAAATCAATTCTGCTGGCTCAGGAGATGCAAATTGTGTGTTCCATTTCCAAGCTCTTGAGGGCATTGTGACACGTCCTTGGAGACTGTACGTGGGATGGCAGTCTTCTCTTGTAGTTAGAGCTGCTTGGAAATTTCAGCAGAGACTTATTCGGAGACCTGCTGAATGAGTGTATCCCCTCAACACGCTGCCCATGTTGGCTTCCCAGCTAAGGCTGCCCACTTCCTTTTGGCACTGTGGTGCTTGCTGCTTGTTTGTGGTTCTTTGTGCTACAGCAGTTCAAAACATATGTGGCTATACTCTCCTGACCTGATGAAAGAAGCCTCCCGCTGAAGGAAAATCATGGATTGATAATGTGAAAATAGATACTAGGCTTTTGTTACTCTAAAATAAACATTGGAGTAGTTAAAAAATGATATGGAGCAATGCCAAAGCCTGGGGCATATGTACTGTTGACCTAATCACAGCAAGGTTGCAACTCCCCCAGGAGGGCTTACAAACAGCATTTGTCCTCACTGTTTTAAGAGGAAAACTTTAGCAAAAAAACCCCCACTTTATTATGAGGGAGAATTTGATTTTGGCTGAGAAAGGGCTTCTTTCCCTTCCTCTTCTAATTGTTTGTTTAACAAGGAAAGAATTCTTGTGGCCACAGCCTGTCTCTTAAGGGGATTTTGGCCAAATTATGCCAAAGAAAGGATAGCTTAAGACACAAAGGGACACTACGTGAGTCACTTTACTGCGCATCAGACTAATTTGCAGTAGTGTCACCATCTACATGTGCACAGGACTTGCTGTGCAAGTAAATTAAGCTAATGCATAGTTTGCTTGTACCAAGAAATACAGGCACTAAATAAACCACCAATTAGCTACTACACAGTAGTGTGTGTGTAGATGCTGACCAGGAGCAAATTTGACAGAGACCAATTGGCTCCCAGTCAGCCTAGGCAGCAGGGGGCCACAGGGGGTGGCGGCTGGGAGAAGGGAAAGCTGCAGGTCCAGTGAGGAGCTCAGGATTGCAGCAGTGGTGCCCTGAGCTTTCGTCTCGCTTTGCTTGCTGAGGTGATGGGGGAGCTCTCTGTCCCTGGTCCCAGTGCTGCTCAGCTCCCAGCTCCCACTCAGGAGCCAGGAGCTGAGTAGTGCTAGGACAGTGGAGCTCTCTGTCCCCAAAATGCTGGATCAGGGACAGAGAGCTTCCCTATCCCCTCAGTTCCTCCCCCCACTCCCTGGAGCTCAGGCCTGATCCCCGTGTTCCCTGCCAGCGTGGGGCTGGCACTGGGGGAGCGTGGAGCTCCCTCTGGCTGCTTTAGGGGGTAGGGCATGGCAGGGGGGCAGGAGCAGCCCTGGACTCAACTACCATTGGGAGCAAATTCGCTACCGACATGGACGCACGTGTAGACTCATTCCCAGGCGCAGTTTACTGCACCTTATTTTAATGCGCAGTAACCTTAAGGCACATTAAAAAAGCAATAGTGATTCTGTAGATGCTGGGTACGGCTCTAGCATTCTCATCCATGGATTAGAATTTCTTTCACAAGTGGCCATTTACCATCATGAGAACTTGCATGACAGACCAACTTTACCAGATCCAAAGAGCTGTTGGAGAAACTGGCATTTTTCCTGTGGAAAAATTGAAACAAAATATTGTTTCCTCAGAATTATTTGGTTGAAATATAGTGCTTTGTCCGTGGGACATTTTATTAAACATGAACATACAATTGTTTTGTTTTAACTTTAAATTTTGGTCTACAAAATCTACAAAATAAGTTTAAAAGAATGAAGAGTGCAGCTCTGAATCAGTTTCAACACTTAAGGGCACTTGTCCATGAGCATGGAGGCTGCTCCGATGTGCTGGAATTCCAGCGCATTAGAGTAGACTTGATTAAGAGATTCTGCTGGACTGTGGCAATTGCCGCACTCCAGCAGGCTCTGATGACTTGTGTATCAGCATCCCTGTGCTTAGAAATGGTGGTGGTGGTGGTACTTGAACTAAAGCTCGCCAAATGAGGTTCAGTTCAAGTGCCACCACCACCCTTGTTAAGCACAGGGACACTGATACATGAGATGCAGCGGTGCTTTAATTAGAGTGACTCTTGGGACCACTCTAACTAAGGTGCCACCCTCTCCACCCCCGATGCACATGTAAAAGTTCCTTTAAGTAGGGTTGTTTAAATTTAGATTTTATTAAAATGAAAAGCTGAAATGGCATTTTAAGTCGAAATGAAAAACCTGGTTTTTCTTCAAAAGATTGGTCTGAAAAAATGTGTCTTTTGACATTATCCTTAAATCTATTTTTTTTTTCCTTTGGAACATATCCCCACCAAGAAAAGAAAGTCAGTTTAAATGAAACAATATATTCCAGCAGGGAAACATCTGACACAAAAAATTTCAACCACTTACATTTGGGGAAGCCAAGGCGCAATAAGATAATGATCCCTAGTTACGTGGTACCTGTTTTAACAGCTCTTGAACAGTGTTGCAAAGCTAAATCGTTCCAAGAGCCATAAGCTTCGGTAGATGACAGCCTACTTCATTAGATGCTATCTGACAAACAGTGATGTGAAATAGCATGAAATCTCTGATTATTTTTGACAAGCTCAGGATGTCTCCAATGTGAATCTCAGCAATTTTTGGCAAAGAGCTGCCTGCTGAGCTGTGGTACCACAGACAATAACTGAGGCAGACTAAGGAAGGGGGGTTACCAAATAAATAGTTTAGACAGAGATTGTGGGACATATCCAAAGACAGATAGGAATGGATATCAGAAGCCCTTTGCTCCTCATTGCTCTCTCAGCCAATACACCGGTTCTTATTGTACTAACCATTGTATCGGGCATGTGTTTCTAGCCAAATTCCAATCATAGACTTTGAAGAAGGAAGCACCCAGACCAATATTGTGTTGTTTCTCCATACATTTAACATGAATACAGATTGGGGAAAGAATTAAAAACTTATAAGTAGAGGCTTTCAAATTCTAACAAAGCCGTGAGGCATCCTCTGGAAGCCTCTAGTACAGCACAAGCCTTGTGCCTAAAGGGTTAATTCCAGGCATCAGATATATGATCGTGGGCTGGATCCAGTCTGACGAACCACTCCATCTGGCCCACTGGGCCACTGGCACAATTCTCACAAGTTATGGAGGAGGCTTTGAGTCACATGGGAGGCTCTTTGAGTCTAAAAAAGGGTGGAGAGCCTCTGCTGGGCAAAGGGCAGGCAGCTCGAGCCCTCTTTAGCCCAGAAAGTCTAAATCTTTAGTCTTCTGCTTCTTGGCCACGTACCCTAACAGCTCACATCTTTATAGGCTGAAACATGGGAGGGCCCTTCCCAAACATGGCAAACAAGTGAGTAACTTGATGTGCATGTTTAGTCAATGCACACTTGTATGACTACAAGACAGATGTATGGCCAAGTATGCATCTAAATAACTGTGACTTAGGTACACGATTACCTCTCCTGTTACCACGTTACACTTTTCCTGTGTCCACGTGACAAAAATCGCCATTAAGCTAGCTAAATCGCATCTATGTATCCACGTTATCAGCTGATTTAATCATTTTAGGTTTTTTTCTTTGTGGCAATTTAAAACACCTCTGACACACCCACCTCCATGTTCCCCTCAATAGTCCCTCTATCCCCCACCCACCCAGGCTGTGCTGTCTCCCGCTTATTGGAGCAAGCCGGCTGGCCAGGCCAGCCTCAGCCTCAGCCTCTTTCTACCCAGACCCTAAACTTTTTTTCCCCTGCTCCTGCCCGGAGTTGGGGGGGCACACCCACCCCCATGTTCCCCTATTTTCCTGCTCCTCTTCCACCCCTCTTTGCATTTTCCTCAGTTCCAGCAAGTACACAAAAGGCCATATTGTATTAAAAAAAAATTAAAACCTAAGTTAACGTACATATTAACAAATAAATACTTTAATTTAATCACATAATGTTCTTCAATAACAACCACTACCCAACCACTGCAAAAATTCCTTACAGTTTGACACAATGCAAATGAGAGAAGACACAGAATGCTTTCTGTTTTACGTACAAGTTTATGTAGTACTGTTTCAATTGGGGCTTTTAGATAAACCATGAGTTACATTTTTACATTTATATTTTTGCATTACATTTTTATAAGTCCAAGCATTGACAGATATGTTTTTTACATACATGGGAGAAGCAGCAGGGGGAAGAGGCTAGGAGGGCCTGTCCAGGGAGGGGAGGGCATGTAGGTTAGCGCCAGCCAGGGGTGCTAAGCAAGAGCCCCCCAGCCATGGGGGAAGCAGCTGTTAGTATTCAAGTGTTGAAGGTGGCTGAGAAAAAATTTTATTTGTGAAGAGAATAATATTATATCACAAACCTGTTAAATTATATATATATTAGGGCTTTGAGAAGCGTTGGTCCCTAATTCAATTTGGCAGAGATTCAGCCTGATTTGGTGGTTGAATCTCCGAATCAAATTGGAACCAAATCAGAGGACCCTTTAATCTCTCAGAATCAAATCAGAGAGATTCGGAAAGATTCGGCAATTTGGACATAGACACAACTTTAAATGTTTTTTCTACATACCTCTAGGTAGCAGGGGCTCGTGAGTGCTGTGATGCTGGGGCACATGCAGTGTCCCACAGAAGCACTGGGGGTCCCCAGCATGCTCAGCAGCAGACTTGGAAGTGGACCAGCGGTGCCTCCTGGGTCTGGTGGGGGCACCCAGGGTCCCCCTGTGGCTGATTGCTGAGCCAGGGGGATGCAGGGGGCCCCCCCAGTGCACTCCTGGGCAGACCCAGAAGTGGACCAGTAGTACTTCCAAGTTTGCTGCCAAGCACATGGAGGGCCCCCCTGCACTTCTGTGGTACGCTCCATGCACCCCACCATTGCAGTGATCACAAGCCGCACCTGCTACCTCAAGGGATGTAGAAAAAACTTTTAAAGCTGTGTCTATGTCCAACTCACTGATCCTCCAAATCAGCTTTGACTCTTCAGATTCGGATTCGGCCAAATCGAATCAGGGACAGTGACCCGAATCAATTAATCGAATCACTGTCCCCGATTCAGGCCAGAGCCAAATCAAATAGGGCCTGCGCCTGAGAATGAGTCTATTGCCATCTTTTTTTCTGGAGACAGAAGTGGCATCAGGTGACTTTCCCAGGCTTGTGTTCTTCTCTTCTGCCTGTTGTGCCCAATGGTAGTGACCGAATGCTAAAGCATAGCATTAGGGAACTAGAAACAGGAAGGAGGGAGAAGTTAAAAGCATAAGAATTTGGATTGTAAAACCACCATTCAATCATTCCAGCCCTGAAATGGGGGTAGCCCTCCTGTACGCGAGTGTGGGGGCAGAGGGAAGTGGAGAAAAGCAGCTTGAACCACAGGCCAGATCCAACCTCTGGAGTTTCTGTCTTTGGCCCCTGGGCTATGAGCAGGCAACAAGACACTGGGGAGGTATGGCCGGGGGAGTGGCCTGCCTCAGAGTCTGGGGCCTTTGTGACCAATGGATATAATGATCAGTGACAGGAGGGCAAGAGAGGGTTGATAGAGCTCCAGCCACCCTCTCAGCTTTACCCGTCGCCACCAAAGTGGCCCTAACTCATTGGCAGCCAGCCCCCTCCACCACCACATGCCCTATGCTAGGGCCAAGGCCACAGTATGGAACATGCAGCAGTGGTGACAGCTCTGGCTCTGGCATAGGGCACATGACAGAAGCTGGGCCTACTGTACCATAGCTCATTGTTACCGTGCAGTAGTGTTGCTGGGCACTAACCGTGCAGTAATGATACTGTGCAGTAGTAACAAGCTACTGCACAGTAGCATCAGGCAAAAACCATGCGGCGATGGTGCGGCGCAGTAATACTGGTTACTGCACAGTCTTTTAGTACTAGTTTATGCAAGTACTACATGAGTGCTGCTCATTTAGACATGGCCATTATTCTCAATCTCTATCTGTGCAAGGGGATACAAAATTGTACAATTTTGCTTCTGGTGTCTGCAATGCCCAGAACCATTTTGCATCATCTCACATGTACCATTTTCAGTGTTGGTTTCTAGGTATTTTATCGGCTGCTTGCATGACTGGCACACCTTCCACCCCAGTGCAAACATGCAGCAAAGCAGCCTTGTTCCCTCCTGTTTATGTCTTAATGTAGGAAATGATTTTCTTTATGTGATTCCATGGACCTGTTATATAGTCACTGATTCATAACTCAGCACTGGAAAGGGAAGTGCCATAGAAGCTTTGGGTTTCCTGGACTTGCAAAAGAAAGATTCTCCCAGTACTCTGTCCCTGTAGTCATGCCCTCATAGGGTTTATATTCAATGGGCTTCTCAACAATGAAGGAATAAATGGATTTCTGATCCATTCATATCTAGTGATATTCCGACACCTACCTTTTGGGCTAGCTTGGTCCCTGGAGCTCCTCCAGCAGAAGTGAACTTGCACTATCACAGTGTTCTCTTCAGTAGATTTTTCTGTCTTGTGGGGTTCTTTGCTAAGGTTAGTGCTGACAGGAGCTGGCAGAGTCCTTGGGATGAAGGAAGCCCATGGTCTGAACAGGGAGGATGAGAGGAGCTGGTTTAGAGCCCCTCTAGGCAACAGCACATAATAGAAACAAAGCCACATTACCAGTCATCAGCCTTGACCTCCTGTTCTATCCTGAATTTTCCTCCTTCCTAAAATAGCAGGGGGGTTTTTACCAGAATAAAACTTGTAGTTCCTAGCACACCTGTGCTGGGGACACAATGGCCTCTCACAAAAGGTTTGGGATACAGGATTCCTGCCTATTAGCCAGAGGAGTCTAGCTTTGTGCCTTGATCTAACCCAGTGGCTTTCAACCTGTGGTCCATGGACCCCTGGGGGTCCACAGACTATGACTAAGGGGTCCACACCTCCATTCGAAATTTTTTAGGGGTCTGCAAATGAAAAAAGCTTGAAAACCACTGTTCTAAACTTTTGCTGCTTTGATTTATCCTCAGACTATCGCACTGGTCCCTGCTTCAGCCAAGTGAATAACCAGATGTGCCAGGGCCAGCTCAGTGGCATTGTCTGCACCAAAACTATGTGCTGCGCCACCATCGGAAGGGCCTGGGGTCATCCATGTGAAATGTGCCCTGCCCAGCCTCACCCCTGCCGGCGGGGCTTCATCCCCAACATACGCACTGGGGCTTGCCAAGGTAAGTGCCATGGAAATGCACTTGTGAAACCTCCCATGTGCCCAAAGTGTTAGGATTCCAGGGGCCTTGTGATATTACTCGGTGTTGCAATAGCAGTTATATACATGGACAATATCAGTGATAAAGCCTGTGCAGCTGGATACTGTGTGATACTCCTGTTCTTCTGACCTTGTCCCCTCTGCTCCACCTACAGTGCCCCTGTTAGTGCTGTTTTGGTTGTCTTCTCCCATGCTCATGTCTATGCATTATTCCATTCACCTGCATAGATTGCCTACCCTTGGCTCCAAGCCACGTCCTGGTCTTTCCCAGTTCTTCATGTGAGACTTCCAGAGGCAACCTCCATCCCCTTCCTGTGACACTGAATCTCCCCCACTGCTTTTATATAATTAGCATCCATGGGGCATCCATTTTTTTGTTGTTGTTTTGCTTTTCTTTTTGTCCTGGAGCATCAAGGTATTTAGTAAAAAATACTCAGTACAGAAGAGACTGAACTCCTGTCCCCTCTGGAACTCTGAGTCAGGCTACACATTAGGAGTGACAGTCTGCTATTTCTTAGTCATCTTAAAATGCCCAGATTTGGTAATATACATGGATGTCTAAGTGCTAATACATGTTACTTGTGGACAGGTTGGCATTTTGTTGTTAGATGTATAAATCCTGTGTGTGTGAATGACTGTGTAGGCACCCAAATGGAGCATATGCACTACCAGCAGGAAGTGTGAAGAAGAGAGCATTCTCCCATCCTTTCTCCCAAATACCTAAAAAGCCAGGACAATTACCTGGGAAGTTGGATGTTTGGGATCCTCTTCACCGAGAGATAGAGAGACGAACGTTCAGGCTAACTTCTCAACACAGCACCCCAACTACCACACCACCAGTCAGTTGTTATCCAGGGCCTTCTCACGCATTCTTGGGCAATTACACAAGGGTGGTATTTGGGAGATATGTGGAGCCAGGAGGATGGAAACCAGCCAGAGATATGTGGCTCAGTTAGCTGCTTGCAGGCCTGCAAGAGAGAGGATCCTAGATTCTAGCTGGGGCCCTTGCTCTGAGTGAGGCAGAAGCTTCTCTCCAGCCAATCTCCTATGGGCAGAATGCTGTGCTCAGAGGCTAGAGGAACTTAGGGTTTCTAGGCAAGAAGGTGTGAGGCCAGGACCCTGAGGTCAGTACCCTAGTTATTAAAGGGCACAACTGTTAGGGCTGTGCAAAGCTTCAGATCGTGATTTGGATTCAGAGATGATTCGGATGATTTGGAGGCTGAATCTACAAATCATGAATCAAATTGCTGGAAGCTTTAGGCTTTCTGAATGGATTCGGAAAAAATTCAGCAATTTGGAGATTCGGCCATAGGGTATAATGGGGAATCAATTAAATATCTATAATTTTGTCAGCCAAATCGAATCGGAAAAATGAGTCGGATCTCTGAATCAAATCTCTGGCATCTGAATCAGCTGAATCCGAATCAAATAGTTCCCTATTCACACAGGCCTACCAACTGTGCACTTTTTCTCTGCTCTTGAGTCAAACTGTGGTAGTCATGGACATTGCCAAGGTAAGTGCCATGGAAATTAGGGCTGCGCAAAATTTTGCCGGCTGTTTCATTTTGACTAGTTTTGAGCTTGAAACAGCAAAATCTAAACAGAAACAAAGGGCTTTGAAACAGCCTTGAAACGAAATGACGCCAGTTGAAATGTATCAGAAGTTTCAAAATGTTTCAAATTTCGAAGCTCAAGCTGGGCTTGCCTGAAGAAAACAAAAAGTAAGGAGAGGGAGGAGGAAGGGGGGGAAGAACTGCTCTCATATTGACTGTGTGTAGGTGGCCAGTGACTGTGATTCTTCCCCAAGATCCCTTCCAATCCCAGTGCTCTGGGGGAGGGATGGAAAACACACAGAGTAACACGCCATGAGTTTTGCTTCAGACAGTTTGAGGTGCATTTTCCCAGAAACCCCTGCACCTATCTCCTTGAAACTTAGGAGGATTCATGGCCTCAGCAGGGACTAGCATGCCTGTAGTTTTCATGCCCCTGTGCCTTAACACACACGTGTGACATGAGTTTTGCTTGTCAACAGCTTGAGGTGCAGCTTTCCAGAAACTCTTGCACCTACCTCCTTGAAACATGGCAGGCTCTGTGGCCTCAGAAGGGGCTACCATCTCTCCAAGTTTCATCTGACTCAGCCAAGAAATGACAAAGTTATAGGCAGTTTTGTGCTTCCCCATTATAGTCTATGGGCAAAACATCGACACAGCATTGAAACAGTGAAAGTTTCGACAAAACAAAATGGAACACTGCTTTTAAAACTAAATGAAACTTGAAACAAAAGTTGAAATGACACAGTGCTGTTTTGCATAGCCCTACTAGATAGCAGGTGGCTTGTGAGTGCTGCAATGCTGGGGCACATGGAGTGTCCCACAGAATCGCGGGGGGGGGCTCCCCAGTGCGCTCAGCAGCAGACACAGAAGTGGACCAGAAGCACTTTTGGTCCACTTATGCCCCCTCTTCCCTGCATCCCCCAGGCTCGGTGACTGGTGCCTCCTGGGTCTGGGGGGGGGCCCCCAGGGCCCCCCCATGCCTGATCACTGAGCTGGGGGGGGAGAGGGGAGGTCCCCTGCATGCTCCCCGGTGAACCCGCAGCGTATCGCATGTTCGTGGGGAACCTGGTGCTAA
>NW_017729018.1:547889-549343 GCF_001723915.1 Gavialis gangeticus | reverse complement strand
AAGTGGACCAGAAGTACTTCTTGCCCACTTCCAGGTTCACTGCTGAGCATGGGGGGGGCCCTCCTGCACTTCTGTGGGACGCTCCATCCGCCCCAGCATTCACAAGTCATGCTGGTACCTTGAGGTATGTAGAAAAAACTTTTGAAGTTGTGTCTGAATTGCTGATTCTCTGAATTAACATTGAATCTTCAGATTTGGATTCAGCCGAACTGAATCAGGGACAGTGATCCAAATCAATGAATCAAATCACTGTCCCTGATTCGAGCCAAATCCAAATCGAATAGGGCCCACTTTGCACACCCCTACTACCTAGAAGTACATAGAAAAAACATTTAAAGCTATGTCTATGTCCAAATCTCTGAATCTTTCTGAATCTCTCCAAATCGATTTGGAGGGTTCTGATTTGATTCAGAGAGATTAAAGGGTCCTCTGATTAGATTTGGATCTGGAGATTCAGCCATCGAATCAATCTGAATTTCCACTGAATTGAATCAGGGACCAAAGCTTCACACAGCCCTAGTAGGCATCTAACTAGCCAGTGGTGATGCCCAGCTCTAAAGCAGTCTGTGTTGATTCAGTTTTAGCTGCAAGCAGGTGGAAAGCTAGCCTGTCTCTAAATTCTGAAAGTTTTCATGAACTATCCTTCCCATTATACAAGCTCATAAAAGAAAGCACCATATTTCTTCAATTTCATCTTTCCTTTATTGTGCAAGTTTCATCTGTTCAGCTTCATCTTTGCTTTATTTCTTACTGTGTTAGTAAAAGATCAACTTCAATGAAAAGTTATGGGCTTGATGAAACAGTCACTGGGTGATGACCTTTGAGCCTTTGGTCTGTTTTCCTCTACTAGAAGAGCATTGCACATGCGATCCAGATACAGGTTTAAATTATATTAATTTCTTATCTGATGCATTAAGCAAAATTCCTGTGCAAGAATTGCCCACTGACTCCTGTGGTCCAACAGAAACAGGTGTTATCAGGTAGCAGTAACACTAATTTCTCTGCAGTTGTTGTTTCTCCCAGATTGGTAGGGTCTTCACACACTGTTGTTTTATCGAAAGAACTGGCTCTTTTGGAAGATAACTTTAACTCTTGCCTGCTTAGTGGAATGTAAGGGCCCAGGCAGGAACCATCTTACCACGGAAGTAAATGCATGGCTGAGAAGATGGTGTTGATGTGAGGGCTTTGGATTCTTTGACAGTAGGTTGGCATTATGGGCAGGAGAACTGCTATCAAGAGATGGAATCCATCTTACCTGAACTGGAAAGAGCATCTTTGATCACAATATGAAAGAGCAAGTGATCACAATATGAAAGAATTCATGATTGCAAGAGGGGAAAAGTGGGAGATCTGCAGAACAAACAACCCTGCTGGATTTTAAAAAGGTGGATTTCAACCAAGTCAGGGAGATGTGATGTCAGTGTGACGAAATCATCAGCAAAGCTAACTGCACT
>NW_017729018.1:522035-546889 GCF_001723915.1 Gavialis gangeticus | reverse complement strand
TTTCTTTTTAGCCTCAGGAGGTCTACTAGATCCCTGGAGAGAGGGATAGAACCAAGGAGGTGATACTTCCCCTGTATGCAGCATTGGTCAGACCACAGCTGGAATACTGCATCCAGTTTTGGGTGCCGTACTTCAGTAAGGATGCTGAGTTTGAGAGGGTCCAGAGGAGGGCTACTTGTATGGTTAGGGTCTTATAGGACAAGCCCTATGAGGAGAGACTGAGGAACCTGGACCTCTTCAGCCTCTGCAAGAGAAGGCTGAGAGGTGATCTTGTGGCCACCTACAAATTCATTAGGGGGATGCAGCAAGGGATCAGAGATGCTCTGTTCACTAGGGCACGTCTTGGGGTAACAAGGAACAATGGTCACAAACTGAGAGAGAGAGAGAATATTTAGGCTAGATGTCAGGAAAAACTTCTTCATGGTAAGGGTGGCCAAAATTTGGAATGGGCTTTCAAGGGAGGTGGTGCTTTCCCCTACCTTGGGGGTCTTTAAGAGAAGATTGGATAGGCACCTGGCTGGGGTCATCTAACCCCAGCACTGTTTCCTGCATAAGCAGGGGGTCAGACTCGATGATCTGTTGAGGTCCCTTCCAACCCTAGCATCTATGAATCTATGTTAAGGATGGCAACATGGGATGTCAGATCGGTGGATAAAAGTACCCCAGAGGTCTGGAAGCTTCTAAAGGGCACAGTACTGGAAGCCCAACAAGAATCTGTTTCAAAATGATGGAAGCAAAAAGAAGAATGGCAAGAGACCAAATGTGGCTGCTCAAGGAGATTATAGGATGCCTCAAATGCAAAAGGAAAAGGGTGCAGGCAATGGAAAAATGGGCTGGTCACCAAGAAAGTGTACTAGGAAATAGCAAGAACTTGCAGGGACAAAAGCAGGGGGGCATAGGTGAAGAAAAACACTTAATCTGGTCAGGGAAGTGAAGGGACAACAAAAAGAGAGTGGGATGGATGGATGGATGTGTTGGCCAGAAATGGAAGACGAAGGAAGCTGTGGGTCCACTTTTAAATAGCCAGTAGGGCTGTGTGAAGCTTCCATCCCTGATTTCATTTGGCAGAGATTCAGCCCTATTTGGTGGCCAAATCTCCTAATCGAATCAGAGGACCCTTTAATCTCTCCGAATCGATTCAGAGACTTTCAGAAAGATGCAGAGAGTTGGACATAGAGACAGCTTTAACTGTTTTTCTACATACCGCTAGGTAGCAGGGGCTCATGAGTTGTATGATGCTGGAGAGCATGGAGTGTTCCACAGAAGCACGAGGGGCTGCCCAGTGCACTTGGCAGCAGACCCAGAAGTGGACCAGAAGCACTTCCGGTCCACTTCTGGGTCCACCAGGGAGCGTGCTGGGCGTGCCATGCCCTCCCAGCTTGGTAACTGGTGCCTTCTGGGTCTGGGGGGTACCTAAGGTCCCCCTATGGCTGACTGACAAACCGCTGGGGTGAGGGGGGGCCCCCAGCGCACTCCCCAGCAGACCCGGAAGTGGATGGAAGTATTTCCAGCCTGCTTCCATGTTTGCCACCGAGCACATGGAGGGCCCCCCCACATTCCTGTGGAACACTCAAGGCGCCCCAGCATTGCAGTAATCACAAGCCACGCTGGCACCTCGAGGTATGGGCCTTGCTGGTTGCCAAATGAAACTAGGAAAGATTTTTTCCCAGTTCTCGTGTTGCTATATATGTCAGAGGGTTTTTCTGTTTTTTCACTTCCTTAGAAGCAATGGGTGTTGGCTACAGCCATGGCTGGGGATTTTGACTGGGGTGTGCCAACTCTTCTGCTGGGACTAAAACCCAAAGGTTCCTGGCTAGGGGGCCCAGCCTGTCTGCTCAGTGTCAAACTGATCACCACATTTGGGGTCAGGAAGGAATTTTGCGCCATGTTCAAATTGATATGTCCTGTTGGGGGGTTTGCCGTCCTCTGTAGTGGGGGCCATGGCCCTCTTCCTTGGATCACTTGAGCATGTTTAGCAACTCTTTCAGAAGCAGGAGACTGACCACTGTTGTCTGCCTACTTCATTTGTGGCAAGTTAGGGTGCTACGCCTTGTGGTTGTGTGACCATGTTGACTGTGTAGTTTTAGTAACAGCTTACACAAGGATGTGAATGGGTTTGGATAGGGATGATTCTACATTTGGATCAGAGTTAGAGGTCCCTTCCAGTCCTACTTTTCTATGATTCCATGATGCACACAAGGAACCAAAATTACAGCTCAATTCTCAGGTCTGCTCATGAGTGCTGTGCAGAAATGCAGAAAGGAGGTCAGATAAAGACTCATCTGCAGCATGAGGGTCTGATGTCTAAAGTAACCTGGGGATTCAGAATGTACAGTTTCATGATCCTGAGCCCTTCTTATTGGAAGATGCAGTTTGTGTCTCATGCTATAAGCCCTTACCCCTTGTGGTGCTCGTGTCACAGCTAGGAGGGTTAAATGCAGATGGGAAAAGATGTTGACTTTAGAAAACAGAATAACTGTACCCTGCATCAGACTTATACCCCGTTGTTCAGTTTTACAGGTAAGCAGTATCCTTACATCCATTTGTTGACTGCCTCTCTACCCCAACTGCCTGAATGCCTCTTCTCTCAGGGCAGGGCTCCTGTTCTCTAATGGTATTTCACCCTCTTCAGTCAGACCTAAGCAAACTTCTTTCCTATTTTGTGGCCCTGCTTGCTGACATCCTTGCTCTTCTCTCTGCAGATGTGGATGAATGTCAGGCTATCCCTGGCTTGTGTCAAGGTGGTAACTGCATCAACACTGTGGGTTCATATGAGTGCAAATGTCCTGCAGGACACAAGCAGAGTGAGACCAGTCACAAGTGTGAAGGTAAGACTGCATGAATCTCTGAGACCCTTGGCAAAATGCAGAGAAGTCTTCCAAGTTACACCAGAGCCCTCTTATACTTTTCTGAGAAAATAAAAATGTTTACTCTAAGTAGGTTTTCTCAGCTTTCCCCTTCCATTCCCACCCCTGACCATTCAGGTGGCCTCTACAGCTGGTGATGCAGAGCTGAGAAATGGCTCATATACTGACCCTTTTCCCACCTTCTGGCGTAGCAGTATATTGGAGTATACTGAAGGGCACACTACAATGGGATTATGATTTGCTACTGTGCTACCCTGGGCCATGGTAGAGCAATAAAAAAGAGCATCCCTCAGCACTCTTGAGGTGCTAAACAAGGGGGAATAAAAGATGGATTATATCCACCTTTCTACATCCTTCTCTATTTCTATCAAAGCAAAGGAACAGAAAAAATTCCAGCAGGTGAAGCATATCTACAGTGTGGGTGCTGTTGTAGAGTAGCAAAGGGAGAAAAAATATCATGGCAGTCAGTGCTCTGCAGATGATCGGATTCCTGTGATTCATAGCAGAAGAGACCATGCCATGGTGTAGGCTCTAGTTGAGCTTCTTAATTTTGGTATACTAATACGTACACAGTGACCGCACTTGACTTTAGTGTGGGGTAAAGCAGGGAAGTGGGGAATCTGCCACCAGAATATCTTCCTAGGGTGTGTCCCCACATGCAGAGGGGCTTGAGCTTGCAGCAGCAGAAAAAGTAGCACCACAAATATGTGCCACTACATTTTGCTACTGCACATGCCCCTGCGTGTACACTTTGTTGTGAGGCAAAATGCCCCACTTCAGGGAAACTACTGTTTCCATACTCCTCCTGGCTCCCAGCATGCTGGAGGAGTCAGAGTGGAACCAGAGGAAGCGAGATGTCTGGCCAGCAGCCAGAGTATCTCCTAGGAGGACTGAGCCTCCATGTCTGCCGGTGCATGGTCCTGCTTTTTTTGCGGGCTTTTTTTTTTTTTTTGCTTCCAGGATTTCCCAGCAGCAAATTTTGCCCTTGTCCTGCAAATTTGCAGTGCAGGGAACATTTTAACATGCCAAGAATGCGGTTAAATGAAGGTGCCATAAAGAGGTTTGGGGTACCACAAACCACACATGCCCACATGTCTGGATCCAGCTGAAGGATCAGAATGGAAGAGCTAAATCATACTTCCTTTTAGGTGTCTCAATTGCACATTCAAAGCCATGTAAATGTGGTTTTTGGCACCTATGCACAGTTTACAATTCAGCTCTGTATGAGCAAGCCTGTGAATATCCACAAAGTGTGCTCCGTGCGGCTGTGCTCCAGCTGGGAAGCTGCAGCAAAATGAGATCACTCAGGCACACAAGTCTGAGTAAGTCCCCAAATTTTGAGGGGGGTGTAAACATTTTACTAGTGGCAGGCTGCCCCCTGCAATCTAGTTGCTGGATGCTAATTCCCTGCTGCCATCCAAGCCATCCCTGATCTTTGCAGAGGGCTATTCTCCCACCCACAAATGCAGCCTCTACTGAAAAATGTGCTGCCCCAAAACAGGGCAAGCCACAGTTTGGAGCAACAATTTCAGTGTCTGTGGTGAGCAGTCCTCCACACAAAGCAGGAGCAGGTGGGCAGCAGCAGGGGATCAGCCCACTGTTAGTAAAATGTAATCCAGATCAGACCTTCATGGGCCAGATCTAATCTCTTTGCAGGCCAGATCTGGTCTGTGAGCCGTAAGTTGCTGGCTCCTGGTCTAGAGGCATAGTTAGTGCGTAGAATTTGGGGCAACTCTGAGCATCAATAAAAGCAACCTATTTTGTTTTAAATGTAACAGTTCACCAATTCCTACAGGCAAGATATTTTACAGAAGTCACTTTGTGTTTGGAGTTCCCTCTATGGCAGCTGTAACTTAGGGCTGTGCAATGGGGCCTCTTCTGAGATCGGCCTTATATTAGAGCTTGGAAGGAGCGGGGGGAGGTGTTCAAAGCTTAATAATATGCCTTCCTCAGCATTAACCAGCTCTGTCATTGGTTTCAAGCAGTATTCCCAGCAGCTAGAGCTCTGCAAAGGGCACCTGCCTTTTCTTAAGCGTGGTACTTACAAAAGTTTTGAGCTTTATTTCACTTCTTAAAGGCATTTACAAGAGCTCTATCTGTATCTACACAGTGTGCATGTTGGCAGCCTGATCCGGTTTACTGATGTCCATCTAAGCATCACCTTTGTTACTGAAACATTACTGCATTTATTTTCCAGTAGCGTGCAGCCTTCTATGGAAAGAGGGTGCTCTCCCAAACCACTTTTCCAGCAGTTCCAGAAAGTCAGCTGCTTGCCTCACTAGTAAGGCTGCACCTCACAGCTGGAGGAATAAACATTCATTGCAGTTTACAAACATCTGGCAAATGAAAACAACATTAAAGTTTTCCTGCCTTCTTTATTAAAGAGCTTTCATACGTATCTTAATGGAAACCTGCTGGCTTCCGCTCTTCCTGGACTCACCACTTTAACAATGAAATGGGAGAATCCTGCTGATGCAACTGCAGTCCTATCAATCTTTGCTTTAGTTTTACATCCTTACCAAGGCCATGTTGTAACCAGAATGAGGGATGATCAATGTGCTGGGATACAGAAGTTTAACCTAGATTTTGCTTCCAGGTGGCAGAACTATTTACAATTATGGAATTCCTGGAAGCTGTTGTTTACAGGGCAAGGGGAGGTGGGAAGCACTGGACTCTTGGTGAAATAACCATTTCAGCAGTTCGAGCTTGAAGATGTGAGCCGATAAAACAACTATATCAAGTTAAAAGGTGCAAGGGAACTTATGTGTGTCAAACTGATCTGCTCTAACAGTTTAAACTAGGTTCAATGGGAGTTGGTGACAAAAAGCGCAGGGGTGAGGAAAGTGTCACGGGACATGGATAAAAACCAAATCAGAGGAGATGAAATGGGGAACCTTAACAACGTCTTTAGAAAAAAAATTAGGGCAAGCAGCTAGTTACCTAACGTGTCTATACACTGATGTGAGAAGCATGGGGAATACACAGGAAGAACTGGAACTCTTCATACAATTGCAGAAGTATGATGTATTTGGGATAATTGAGACCTGGAGGGATAGTTTTCATGACTAGAGTACTGCCATAGATTGGGCATATGATTTTCAGGAAGGACAGACAGGAGGTGGTGGTGTTCTGTATATGAGAGACATACACTTGTTCTGAGTTGCAGTAGGAGGGTAGGCCTGTTGAAAGCCCATGTGTCAAGATAAGAGGGGAGAACAGCAAGGGTGATGTCATAATGGGTGTGCAACCGGCGGGCCTCTAACATGAGGTCTCACGCTGCTCAGCCTCTGGCATATGGGCCTGCTGGCTGCTTCGTCCCTGGAATGGTCTATTCCGGATGTGATCTTAATGGTAGTTTCCACCCCTATCTCGCCTGCCATGACTTCGCTGGAACATTCAGTGGAGAGGCCGACTACTACCTTATCCGGGGTTGGGACTCTCAGAGGCCTGATCTTCTGCAAGGCTCTGTCCTCCCCTACACCTCGCCCTAAGACCCAGCCATGCTCAGTTGCTTACGATTCCGGGGGCCCGTCCCTCGCCTTGCAGTGCCAAACGACAGTTGGTGGTAACTCCGTTGGTTTGGCTCGACTCTAAACTCTGTGGGTCGGGAGTCTTTCTGTGGTTCCCCTCCTGGGCCTCCAGCCGTAGGCCACTCCGCCCAAAAACTCCCAAACGAAAAAGAGTGCCTGCAAGTCTCTCGGGCTTACAAAATCAAAGTTTGGACTCCCTGTCCGGAGAGAAACCTCTCCTTGCTTAATTTCCCCTGCAGCACCCCTCTGGCTGGGTGCTGTGTTTTTCTTAACAATCCCTCAGGACTCCTCCTTGACGCTCTGGTTCCCCTCTTCGCTCAGTCTCTCGCCGAGTGGTCCCACCTGGCTGAATCCCGGACTCTGCAGAGCCTCCTGCTGCTTGAGTGGAGGTTCCCTGCCAGGATGGGCTCTGGGGTGACCTCCTGACCCGTGCCTCTCTCACCTGCCCTGCCGGGTCTTCCTCCGTCACCCTCTCTTCGGGGCGCCTCTCAGCCCCAGACTCTGTCCCCGGACCCTTGTGCCCGGCTCCACCACCGCAAACCTGGGCATCTGCTGCTTTTCCCTCGGCGCTCTCCGTCCCGCAGCTGGGAGATGTGTCCCAGCCTCGCAGATGGCTGCTGGCCTCTCCTTCACCTCTGGACCAGGAGCCAGACTTGGCTCCCTTCCTGGCTGGTCTCCCGCTCTCCTCCCTGGCTTCTTCCCTCGGGGCATCTTTTATCATCCCGCGCCGGCTCCAATCATTATTGATCGCAGCTGGCCGCAGTTTTAAAAAGACGCGGCTAATCAGCCGCATGGGTCCCACCTCTGCTTCTGCCGTTCCTGCGTCATCGGCTGCCGGTAAGGAACTCGTTGTTTTCTTTCATCCCTTCTCTCTCTCCCCCGCCTTATTTCGGGTCCTGGGGCACCCCTTTTCCCCTTCAGGGCCATATTGTGCCGTCCCCCTGCGACAGGGTGTCTGGTAAAGACCATAAAACCAGAAAGGAAGAGGTGCATGAAGGTTTTTTCAAACAACTAATAGAAACATGGAGATTGCAGGGCCTGCTGTTGAAGGAGGACTTCAGATACTGTGCCATCTGTTGGGAGGATAACACAGCAGTGTACAGGCAGATTCTAGGAGGAACGTCTTGTCAATTCCAATCATTTCCTTCAGAGGCAGAAATTCCCAGTTTAGCCTTTGTCAACCAAAAAAGACAGCAGGAACACAAATTACCATGGATTATCTGATGTATGGTAAATCCCCAATTCTGTTTGAGCTCCGTATGTTGTTTCTTCTGCCCATACTGTGAGGCTTATGGCATTGTGAGTTCAAATCAAATGTGCTTTGTGTAGCTACCTTTCTCCCACCTGTCTTTGCTCAGAGAAAAGGTCATAGTGGTAGCAGTGACACTTCAGAAGCAGGGTGTTGTGAGTGTATCCTTATCATCCAGAAGTCTTGTCATTTTATCACTAATCCAAGATGTGAATGCCTCTGTCTCTCCAAGTCAGTCCTGCAGTGCTATTTAATACAGATGGTGACTGACAACATGGTGGTAACCTTCTCCATGATGAGGCACCCTGTACTGACATTAATGCTAATTTAAGGCAGGCAAGTCATACACCAGCCCAGAGGACAGAGGTCACCTAAGGAGATGTCTTTGTATCAGATGTTATCTCTGCCACATTGTAGTACTGGATCTTACAAAACTTGAACAAATTCAGTGTGGTCTCCACCTGGGATAGGTTCCATCAGCAGAGCAGAGAACCCTGGGACGACTTTTGGTTGTACAGCAACCTTTTTATTCTAGGCTTTGGTTGAGGGCTCATAGTTGTCGCTAGTGACTTTTCTCGTGCAGTTTGAATTGCCCATGTGGGTAACCCCAATGGAACTAGGAGCAGAACAACGTAGAAGCTAGACCTTGCCTTAGAACACAATAAACCTACGTCACGTGGTTAGCCTCATCCACGATGATTGCAGACCAGGCAAAGCCACATTCAGAATTCGTTTGGATTTAATCTTCTTTACTTTGAGATTAAAAACAATCAGTTTTCTGAATTTGCAACCCAGATGCAGGTGCCATGCACTGGCACTAACTTTCTGGAATGCTTAGGAAAGCAGCATGCACAGCCATAAGCAACTCTTATTCTGGGCCAGCCAAAAAACCAAATGAGATGCCTTTTCAGTTAGCAGCCACTGGTTTATTGCTCTTGCTTCAACTGCTTAAAAAAAACCAACCTAGGTGGGAGAAGTTCCATTCATGACTGTCTCTGATCCTGGGCTGCACACCACCCCACACAGTCCAACTAAGGCATCAAAGGTAGTCTTAAGCCATAGCACTGCTCCAAGACATGCCTCAGAGCATTCCCCAGCCTCAAACACACCTTCTACACCAAGACCAGAAGGGAGGTGGGAGATGCTGGCTTTGCCATCACTTTTTCTCTGAGGGGTGTCTCCAGCTGTCTGTTTGCAACAGCTCCCTGGCCCTCTTGGCCACTGTAATAAGCTTGGGGCTCCAACCCCATAGTCTGACATGCCTAGTGGTCAGACCTGCCTGCTGTGTTCTTCAGCCTCTGCAGCACCTTCTGTTTCCTGCCTGCCACACCTTTGCTGTTAAATGTTCTGATGAATTTTGGAAGGCTGCCTCTAGAGGCTGGATTATCCTTTTTAAGTGCATCTCCTCTTGGCATTGTCCCTCCAGGCCCCTCTGTCTGCCACACTATCTCCAGGCCTCTTGGGCCCTCCACACAGCTCACTGGGCTCTCAGGTAGTCTGCCATCTCTGTCCCAGGGCCTCTGGCAGCCTGCTACCTTTGTCTTTGAGATTCTGGCCTTCTAACACAGCTTCTGAGCACCAGTAGCCAGCTATCTCCATCCTAGGACCTCAGACAGCCTTCTACACCAAGCCTCAGGCCTTTTAATCATGACCTCCAGCATGTCCTATAGCCTTTTAGATGTTACCTTCATTCCATTCTCTGGGCCCTCTGGCCGTGTCTTAACATCAGCTCACTGGGTCCCTAGCCCTGGCAGGGCTGTTCCCTCAAAGCCTCAACTCACTGGGCCCATGATCCTGGCAGAAAGCAGAATGCCTCCCAGGCACTCCCCTGTGGCCTCCAACTACATCCAAATCTCCAGTTAACACAAACCGAAAGCAGAAACAAAACGTGTAACCTATACCTCTGTATACTGCTCTCTGCTGAGCTCTTCTTATGGGATCTGGGCCAGTCAGCCCCTAGCCCTAAGCTTGGGCTTAAATGGCCCTTTTCTCCACCTGCTTGACCTGGCTGTCTGGAAATAGAGCCCAGGTGCCACTAATTTGCCTAATTAGCAATCTGTTGCAGTTTCCAGACTAGGCTTTATAGCCCTTTAACTGTGCTGTTTGTCTCTGCTAAGCTGTACTTGTTCTGCTGGCTATTACATTAGCAAGCAAGAGGAATTCTGTTGCCTGTCACCTCCTTCTGCAGTCCTGAAGTAACATGGCTAGGAATTCCTTGTTGCAGCCACTAAAATGGATATTGCTTGTAATGCCTATTACAGTACTACTGGAAATACACAGGAGCTAGTGCAAACATCTGGGACCTATCCATAGTTTTTCCACACTGCAGTATGTTGGGAATGGCCTGTTGGACATGAGAGGCAGTTGCATCCTTTTTCATTGGTTCCCTGGTTCATGTAGTGCTGCACATTGTAAGATCAGTTGGTGAGGCACTGAACTCTGTCAGTGGTTATATTTCAGATCCCAACTCTAGGCCATGAGATAGCAATTTCCTTTATATGAGGTTGTTCCAGGCCTAGAATCTCAAATGATCAGACTTTTGACTCTGTCTGCCAGTTGATCATTTTTCCCCATTTCATTTTGACCCAAGGCCATCTTGCTAAAAATAAGGACAAGCATTCCTCCATCTCTCTGATTTCTCACCAGGTACTTGGTGTTACTTGAGTCCTGGTGTTAAATTATTTTCCTATTCCCAAGATGAGGTCATCTCTTGTTTTCTGCTTACAGGATTCCTCCTACCAATGGATCTGTGTTTGAGTTGAATGTCAAAGCATGTGTCCATTTGGCTGATGATGACTAAATCCATCAGTACATCAGCATGTCTTGCTATTCAGCTCTGGGCCTTTACTTCATAGGAGGTAATACAGCAAGCAGGGACACAGCGATGGCCATGTCTCAACACAAATGCCCCTCCTGGAGCAAGGACAACCTTTTCAATCCTTGAGCCCCTGTGGGATAAAGATATTTTTATTATGCAAGATGTATTACACTGATAATCCAGAGAGACGCAGGCCTCCTCTCATGGTCCTTGGAAGCATTCTGGAGGGCACTGCATTCCAGCCACTGATCCCAGGAGGAATTTTGGTTAGCCTCTTATCTGGGCCACAAAGGGTAGGAGGAAAAGAAAGTTAACGGGAAGCAAGTAGTTCCCATTCTTCCTGTATCTATGGAATGTGAAATGGACCTGACAAGTCTGTATTTTAACTCAACCTTCCAAAATTCAGGGCTGCTCAGATCCAGGTTTGTGGGATTAGCTCATCTCTATCAAAAGAATCTGGCAGCAGAGCTGTACTGCTACTCAGCATGTCCACAGGTGGCAGATAGAGGAATGACCTTTAGGAAGATTAGCTGTAAAATAAGCAGGGATAACACTGATGAATAAGCAGTCATGGACAAGGAAGCAGCAGCACCACTGGGATGTGGTGGGGACAAGCATGCGGCAATGCTTTTCCTCCTGAAAAGCCACATATATCCTTCGATGGTGCTGTGACATGGCAAGTACAGGTTCCTACTGTAATAAGCCTGCCCAGCCCCCAGTCATGGGTCTACAATTCCTCAATGGCAGAGCAGGCAGAAGATGATGTTAAAATCTTAACAACTATGAAGGCAGATGAAGGCTGCCCCAGATGGTCTTGGCCTCCTTGCCATTGGATCAAGGTCCCATTCCATCAAGAATAGTGTGGAAGCTGATGTGCAGGAGCTTCTCCATGATAAAATAAATCAGCTACAGCCATCTTCCATAGAAATAGATTTTCTAGAACATTCTTCAAGTCCTTTGGCAACCAGCTAGTGATGACAGGAGCAGGATTGTGAGGCATGGAAGTCATGAACCGGTACAAAGGTGGCAATTACAAGACGGTTATCTGGCACTTGTATGAGGTAATCAGGAGTGTAATTGGGCAATTGTAACTGTAACTGGGCAGACCTCTTCAGGACCCACTCTGCTCATTCCACGTGGGGAGGGGGCTAGAAAAGGTGCCCTAAACATAGTCTGCCTACCTTTTCCTGACTGGATAACTATGTCCAATGGGATCACCTTTACTGCAGTTGAAATCAATAAAGAAACGCATTCAATTTTGGGACCTGGAACATCAGGACCTTCATGGACAGCCCTGATAATGAACACCCAGAGCACTACACTGGAATTGTACCTCAAGAACTTAAGAAACATAATATTGATGTCACTGCACTGAGCAAGACCCAGTGAGTGGTGAGATGGTCTAGAACATGGAGGTGGCTATAGCTTTTTCTGAAGGGTAAACAGGAAGGAGAATGCTGGCTTCATGGAGCTGGGTTTACCCCCAAGAATGAACTTATAAATCAACTCAATGAGTTCCCTGTCACAATTAATGAATGCCTCATGACTTTCTGTCTTAAACTAGCGGGGAGCCAATATGCCTCTGTCATCAGCATGTATGCCCCAACTCTTGTCGCTAGTGATGAAATCAAGGAGGAATTCTATGGCAGAGTCCTTTCTGGTGTTCCAGAGGGAGACAGACTTATTCTTCTTGGCAATTTCAGTGCCAGAATTGGAATGGACCCAAACTTTTGGAACGGAACTATCAGCAAAGAAGTAGGAAAGGTCAGCTCCAACAGTATCCTCCTCTTGACCAAATGGGCAGAACATGGACACTCCATCACCAACACCCTCTTCCACCAGAAAAACAGATTCAAGACATCATGACAACATCCATGCATTGGCACCTAATTGATTATGTCATTGCTAGTGCCTGGGATTGCAAAGACGTCCTTATCACCAAGCTATGCTAAGGGAACTGACGATTACTGGATCAATCACCAGCTCATCCTCTGGGATAGTCATTCAAACTGGCTCCCAAACAATGGCTGCAGCAGAAGCAATGCCAACAGATGATCAACGTCAAAGGACTCAAGAACCCAATCAAGTGAGACCTCTTCCACCAGTGCTTCCACATAAGCTTTAGCAATCCGTACTGCCTCATCAAGGGCTTGGGGCTGATGTCACCACACCCACTTCTAAGCCTTTTCATCTAAGTCCCAGATGAACTGCTTGAGAACCACTATCTCAAATAGTTCTGCAGACAGCCTCTCAGCAGGCTTTACCCATCTCACCCCACCAGCCTGGGCCACTGATGGTCTTTGATTTTTTTGGCTCAGAACTGATGCCTGTAATACTCTGTCTGGAGAAATCTCCAGTCAGTACAGGATGGCATCTTTAACCATTTAGTACTCCAAGGCCTCCATGCATGAAAGCACGTGGTAGGCAGCTTGGGCTCCTCCCATTAGGAGAAGCCCCAGTTGAGTGGCCCACCGGCTTATGTCCCAGACAGCCGCTATCGCCAGATGCTCAAACAGTTCCAGGTAGTCTTCAGGGTCATCTTCTTTGACCATCCTGGGCATACAGACACTCTCATGGCTGCCACCCCAAGCCTCTTGGGACTTGGCCAGCTGCTCTGCCAAGTCTTGCTGCCTAGAGAACAAGGTGCCATGAGCCTCCATTTCCCAGGACTTTGCCTGCCTAAGTTCCTGTAACAGCTGCAGGATCATCCCCTGTGTCTGCTGCCGGGTTTTGTGTGATTGCATGGCCCCCATCTCATCCATGGCTGATCGATCTGTGGGTTGCCTTGCTTTCCTGGCAAATGCACCAAATGTGACAAGCTCACAACCACCACATCAGCTAGTGGGCATGCCCCATCTCCTCGACTGTGTTGCACCAGGGTCTGTTCACCTGCCACAGCTTGATGTTAAGTTGTGTTTTACCACTGGAGGTGACATTTAATGGCTCCCCTAGGACCTAGGGTGACTCTGCTGACACATCTTCTGTGGGGCTTCGCCTCTTTCTCCACTTCCCTTTCCACTCTGGTGTTTTGGATCAGCCTTGATGATGCTCAGAGGTGATCATGGGGCTCTCTACCCCTGTGTTGAGGCCCGGTTATGAGGACAGCTACAGGAGGTCTGGCTGCAGCCCTGTAGGTTTATGAAATTTACAACGTAATGATAATTCAACGAAAATAGCTTGGATGGCACAGTGGGCAAAGCAACAATGCCCCCATGCTGATCACTTTTCTTCAGCATGTGGGGTGTGCTGGTGCACGACACACCCTTCTCCCATGGACCCTTAAGTAAAGGATGCCCTCTTTTTGGGCATGCTTCTTGGACTGAATTCCACCCAGCCAGGTGCTATAATGTTGTGTGGTGAGTCCCTCCAGGTCCATGAGCCGTTCATGGCCCTATGAGTCCCCTGCTGGGGCACTCTGGTTCCGTGAGTGCTCAACAAGGGTGTGTAGTGCCAGTAGAGACCCAAGCTGGGTTCTCCTTTTAGGAGGCTTCAGCAGTTCCCACTGGGCTGCCCTCTCTTAGCCCCAGCTTACCTGCATGGGTCATCATGGGTGTTAGGGAGTGGTATTGTGTCACGGCTGCTCAGCTCACCAGCTGTAGTAACCAGCCTGGTGTCTGCTGCAGATTCCAGGACCACCTGGATGGTCTGGGCTTCTGTGTGTTTTCCGGGAATTTTAGCCCCCGGGGAGAACTGCCAGCTACAGGGCATGTGTCTGGGTGTTTGCCAGGTGCCCCAACAATGTTACAGGCACCTGCTGCCCCTCCAGGCATTCTGGTCCCAAACAGACATGCTGAGTCCCTTCCAGCCATAGGGAGAGCATCCAGCTCCACTACTGGTGCTCCTTCTTGACTGTGCTTCTCCTGGTCACATGGTACTGGCCAGCTTATCCTCAGACTGGCCATGCGGACACCAGTGCAGTGGCAGGTGAGTCTCGAACCTGTCACAGTGATATCTTTTATTAGACCAACTAAGTGGTTTGAAAAATTGTTCTTGATAGGCTTTCAGGCATAAACACCCTTCTGGCATTGGGAGAGTTTGCTGGTGTTTCTATACCCTCTAAGTATGGAGAAGGAATTCCTAAGCTTTTAGCTTAGCTGGGAACACCCTGATGTTCATGAAGAAAGAATGAAACGGCTAAATTTGTCTAGCTTTGCTATGTAACTCTATTGTTTGTGTGTGCTAGGTAAAGAGCAGGGAACAACCAGAAGGAGAGATAATTGTTGAAAGTGTTTTGCAAAGGTATAACTGGGATTCATGAGGTGAAATGAATGCTTAGTATCAGGGCAGCTTTCCTGAAACAATGAACTCTATGAGCTTGTAGGTAACTCTGTCAGTAGAACTGGGGAAGTTCTTTTGAGTGAGACCTTCTAAAGTTTTCTGGCGAATGCAGTAACAAATATGCTTAAGGAAACAAGTAATAGAGCACTGGTGGCCAACCTTTTTGCCAGGCTTGCTACAAATTATCCCCGCATCCTTCCTGAGTACCACTCTGATCCCTTTCCCTTAGCTGATCTGCTCCTCAGCTTTTGGCTCCCTGCTTTGTATTCCTTGATCAAGCTGCTGCTCTGCTTTCATCTCCCTGCCCTATATGCCACTGTGTTATCTGTCTCCTGCCCAATCTGCCACGTGCCACCTGCAGGCTGCATCTACCACTTACAGCACCTGTCACAGGTTGGCCACCTCTTCTCTAGAGCATCAGTGGGGGTAGATTAAAGAACTGCATAAGAAGTTTTCCTTCTGTAATGTCTGTGGTTTCTATACAATCAATAGTGACCCTCTTTCTTCTCTATAGCCTTGCTCTACTTCATAACATAAGGGTTAAACCAGACTCTGTTTGCATGACCAGCTAAATAGATGTCAGTAATTTCATCTATGATACTTTCCAGTGCTCAAATGGGACAGTGTGTTTCAGAGTTAAGAATCGCGGCAAGAAAAACTGTATTGGATACAACCAGAGAAAGCCAACTGAGGGGGCAATGAGTTGACTTGCAACTACCTCCACAATAGGGGGTGGCAGCTGTTTGGATTGTTTGGTATCAGCTGAATTCTGTCTTTTGCAGGGATAGATTGTGCAGAGGATGATGGCTTAAGGGTATTTCCCATCTCTCATTTCTCTCTAATTTATATTGCATTTTTAGGGGGGCCCTCTTGTTCCTATAGACCCATCGAGCTGGGTCTTTTGTCACCAATGAGCAAGATCTTTCATTTCCCAGTGTTCTGTAAAGGTTATTCATGTTTCTAAAGTGGAATGAGATTTCCTGCATTGTCTTTTCCATGAACGGACACATTGGCCCATTTTCCAACAGACTGGAACATGCTAGACATTTTTTAGCATGTTTGCAATTTTCTCACACAATGTTCACAAAAGGGCTCATTGTTTGCATCCATTAAAAGCTCATTTCCATGGATTTGGTGTTATTGGAAAGGACCCATTAATTTTTGCAGTGCTTCCTTTGTGCTTGCAGTGAATAAAAGTCTGAGTCCTCTGAGTTGCACAAGAGAAGGCTTCTGAAGCATGACTTCTGCTACGTGACGCTCAAACATTTTGCCTCTTAAGTTTTGGACTTTTTAATTGCATGGAAATGTTGGGTTTTGAACGTGTTTGTGGGTATCCGTGTCGGACAGACATTGTAGACTGCTATCCTGTTTTTTAAACACTGTAGTTCTTGGTTTCAGGCACTTTAAACTGTACATGATCAGGCCAAGTCCAACCCAATAAAATGGAAACTAGATCCAAAATCAATGTTTGCACTGAATTTTGCCTTTGTCTGAAGTATAATGTGCACAGAGCACTGCTTTAATTCTTAACAGCAAATTGGAAAAGTCTCAAAGTGACTATGTTGGGGCTGGAGCAGTTCCCTGCCTAAAACTGGTTTAAGTGACTTACATACGCATCCCATTGTGTCAGGCTATGGGTGACTTCAACACTTAGAGAATCTGAATGCTATTCATAGCAGAAATAAACAATACAGTAGTTGTGAGGAAGAACAGTGACTATAACATTGTCCAGAGCTCACTAGCAAGCTTAATTTTAGAGGCAGTTTCTTAAAAGGATAGAATGTGCATGCATTACTGACTAACTTGTCTTTTTCTGTTTATTGGGGCAGCTAGCACTAATCCCACCCTAAATTTTGTTCTTAGGGGGGGAAAAATTGCTAACCTTTTTTGGTGTTTCTATTTTTACCTTAAGAATAGAATGTAGCTCTCCCCAGCACTTTTTCTCAGATGACTGACACTGGGTGTGTCTACATGAGATGCTTTACTGTGCAGCAGAATAATTTGCTGCACAGTAAAGCTTGACCATATACATGTGCACAGCAATTAGTGCGCAGTAGGCTAATTTACTGCGCTGCCAGGTAGTCCCATCAGATACAAGTGGTATCTGGCAGTACGGTAAGTTACTGTGCTTAAACACATGTAGATGGTGACATCAGGATTAGTTTACTCTGGCTCAAATTGACGTGCCCACTGGGCATGTCTACACATGCATTAATGTGCTGTTATCACTGTGCATTAAGTTTAGTACCTGTAATATGAGGTACTGACTAAATGCACAGTAGTGTTTGCACATGGTCTTTTTGTGACACTTAATACACAGGAGACTGATTCTGCTGCACATTAGCACGACTTTTGATGTGACACGCTAATGCACAATAAAATTAGTCTACAGTTCATTGTCTCATGTAGATGTGCTCAATATGTCTTATGTTTTGATCTAGCAAGATGCCTGCCTATCAAATGGCTTCCAGACCTCTAATACAAGCAACTTCTGGGGAGCTCTCTAGACATTGTAAACTGCTGTTTCAAATAGTGCAACCAGTGTTTCTTTCGTAAAACCCCTTTCTCTGGAGTGATCTTCAAATTGTAACCAAATGCAGGTCTGTAATTAAGTGGGGAGGCTGAAGTGGTAAAATCTCTTTGCCCCCAGAGCCTCAGGTGGTGTGTGGGATTTTTTGGTTTTGCACAGCTCCCTTTCCAAGTTTCAAGGCATGTTTGTCAGCTGTCAGAGCTCAGAGCAGTAAAGCAGAGGAACTGCTGAGTTGGTGGAACATTGGAGCTCTGAAGGCAAAAGCACTGCTGTGCTTAAAAAGACAACTAAAAGCCATCCCCTCCAGCCAGCATTTTATACTCTATAAGAAATCAAACTAATTCATCTGCTCCTCCAAATTTTGTCCCATGCTGTCACCCTTCTTGATTTAATGAGTGGTGTAAGTGAAGTTTCATGACAAGAGTAGTATTATTTGCACTTGGCTCATTGGGGTTTGAAAATACAGCCAAAGCAAGGAGTAGAAATTCCTTTTGTCTGTGGGAGAATGGTAGGGAACAGAGCAAGGGGTTTGGAAGCTAATCCTTGGAAGCCTTACATTACACTAGGGGATCATCCTAAGGACTATTCACCCTTGCATTAGATATTCAGCACTGGTTTTGTTTAACTAAAGAGAGAGACAACAAAATAATTCCCTATTTATTAGGAGTAATTAATGATACATACTATCATTCTCTGGTAGAGGACACTAGTTGATTGGAGGCATTTTTTTTTAGACTTGCCTTTTATTGATATACTATTAGCAGTTATACTGTATCAAGACAAAGCAATTGGTACCCTTTGGCCAACCCAGAGGTGACTGCAACAGGCCTAGCCCAACATATAAACTAATGGGTGTGCCCTCTCACCTGAGGCCGCACCATACCGGAGCCTGTTTGCCATGACTTGTTCTCTGGTATACATCTGAAGGTGATGCTCAGTGTTTCTTTTAGGGGCTCAGGGGCAACTCCCTTGGCATGCTTTCTGTGGGGCTCCTCCTACTCTACATCCCACCACTTTCCACTCAGGTGTCACAATGGATCCAGGTGGCACCTTGTTACAATCGCAGACTTCTCCCACATAGTGGCTCAGCGACAAGGGGTGCTGCAGGGGTTTCACCACAGTCCTGCTGCTCCCAGAAAATCTCACCACCACAAAGAACTTAACTTAAATAGCCTGATCTGACCGATGAACAGGGTAATGTTGCCCCTGCACTGAGGAACTCAACTCTGAGCTTGGGGGATTGAGTGCCCAATGCACCCTTCATTCCCCTTTGGGGCACAGTTATCTTCCTGGCAAGCTGGCTTCCTGCAATGGGTTCTTCCCATCTGCCCACCAAGCTAGGTATGGCACAGCCCCAGGGCACTCCACGCCACTCCTGTTTGGGGCCTGCCACTCTGCCAGTCCCCCATCAGTGTGCTCTGGGCTCATGGCCACACTGGTGGAACATGCATGGTCCATGGGGCTCCATTCCAGGGTTCTCCTTATCTGGTGCCTACAAGGCCCACTGAGATGCCCCCTCCCAGCACCACCTGACCTATGAGTTCCTGGATGGTCCTCACCCTGTGGCAGCAAGTAGGCTTATGTCTGCACTGAGATGCTCATAAATGGGCTTGGGTGGGCTGGCGTCCACTTCAGCCTTCTCTGCTCCAAAGGGAAATGAGCCCTCTTGGTTTCATCTATGCCTTTCAGACCTGGGAAACATACCCAGCCTCCAGCTGGCTGTCAGGAGTACATTCAGGTTTTCCCCAGTTGCCTCTGTGGTAGGACATGTATGCCCTGCTTCCCTGGACATGCCAGCCATCAGGGGAAGTGCAGCAGCAGGATAGTGTTCGGCTCTATTTCTGGTGCCTGGACATGTCCCTCCTGTGACTTGGCCCCTAGGCTCATATTAAGCACATGACCTCCAAGCTGTATGCCAACCAAGGTTGCACTCTCTGACCTTATCATGTCAGCTGTTTTAATTAGTTGCGGTGCCAAGGTAAATCGGATGGGGGCCTGTCACATACCCACCCTCTAGGGGTCAAGCTGTGTGTGGTCAATTGGTCTTTCCCCAGCTCTGGACTGAGGTCCCAATGGACCTGGTGTTTCAAACTGCTCGGCATTTCTTATTCCCCATGTCAGCAGAAGAGAAAATCCATCACCACATTTCTCTTGCCAGGTCAGTGCTGTACTGTAAAGTAAGAGGGCTATAGGGCTAACACCCACTGAATGATCCAAGCATTGTCAGTTTTTGCTGACTGTAGCCACCTTAGAGGGGTATGATCGGTCACTAATGTAGAGGCCTGCCATAGCAGGTAATACCAGAATATGGCCAGACATTGCCATTTGATAGTGGAATACCAATGCTCATGAGGGAGCAACATGATGGCTAGTACAGGCTATTGGTCATTCCATGTGTTCTTCCCCGTGTGTTAAGACTTGCCCCCACTGCACTTCCCAAGTTAGTCTGTAAAACACACAGTTTCTTAAAATCTGGGGTGTATAAAATGGGGCTCTGATACAATGCTAATTTGACCTGTTCAAAGGCCTTTTGCACTGGGGGGGGAGGAGGCATCCACTGAACCATGTTCAGTCGGTGGCTTTCAGTCAGGGCCCATTAGCTCAGAAAAGCACAGAACGAACTTGTGATAGTAATTGACGAGTCCCAGAAAGGAGTGGACTTGCCTCTTGGTCTTTGAGCCTTCATAGGAGTTTAGAGCCCTGACCTTGTCCTCCAGCGGGAATATTTGGCCTTGCCCAACCTGAAAATCTAGGTACTTAGTTTCCAGCTGGGCCAGCATGCATTTGGGAGGGTTGGCCATTAGTCTGACCCTGCACAATTCTTGGAGGACTTTTCTCAAGTCCTCCAGGTGTTGGCCCTAGGTCTCTGAGAAAATAATTACATCTGCAATATAAGCTGATGCCTATGCAGTCCACGAGGCTCTGAGATGTGGCCGCCATGCCATGGAGGCCAAACAGCATGTGCTAGAACTCAAATAAGCCCCACAGTGTGCTAAAAGCAGTCTTCTCCGGGTCTGCTGCTGCCATAGGGATCTGCCAGTGTCCCTTAGTCATATCAAACATGGAGATAAAATAGGCCTGGCCAGCCTTCTCCAACATCTCCTCAATGCTTGGCATTGGGAACACATCAAACTTTGCCGCAACATTCATTTTTGGAGTCCACACACAAACACAAGTTTCCATCTTAGGCATGATGACTGCACCACTGACTTCTGGACTTCTGAATTATCTCTTTGTCTAGTATTTTCCCCAACTCAGACTTAACTGCCTTATGGAGCTGATAGGGTATTCACCTCCAGGCCTCTCATAATATACACCCTGTAGACATGGCTATCCAATGTACTATCCCTCTGCCTTCCCCAGGTTCAGTACAGAACACGTCCTGGTATTCCACTACCAGTCCCCGGAGTTGATATTCTTGGCCTTGGAAGAGATGCTATCCAAAGACTGGCCCTTCTGGGGACACCGCCTCCTCCAGGGATAGCCGTAGTTCTGCCTGGTCAGAGTATGGCACCACCTTTCACAGGCATGCCACTGCTAAAGCAGGTTGATGTGATAGATCTGTCTTTCTTGACCGTGTCCTGGCATTACCTCCTTGTAGTATACTGGATCTACATGGTGTGACACTTCAAACAGCCCCTGCCATTTGGCTAACAGTTGACTAGTATGGCCTGGTAAGAGGGCCAGGACCTGATTACCCACACTGAATTGCTGTTCCTGAGCCTTTTCATCATAATGAGCCTTTTGCCTGGCTTAGGCATGTTCCAGGTTCTGCCTTACTACCTGGTGTGTGCAGGTCAGGCACTCCCATAACTCCACTAGGCGCCTTGCTATGTGAGTCCTCCTCAGTGGCTGTTTCTCCCAGCTTTCCCTCACCACATTGATCAGGCCCCATGGCTAGTAGCCATAGACCAGCTCAAAAGGTGAATAACCAGTGGAGGCCTGGGGTGACTCTAGGACAGTAAGCATTAAGGGTACCAGTAGCTGGTCTCACCTCTTGGGATTTCCCTGTATGCATTTCCTTAACATAAATTTTAGGGTACGATTGAAATATTCCACCAGCCTGTCAGTGTGGAAATGATAGACTGACATCCTTAGGTGTTTCAACTGGAGGATCTTGCAAACTCCTTTCATTGCCTTGGCCATAAAGTTTGTACCTTGGTCTGTTACATTTTTTTTTAGGTATTCCTGCCTGTACTATCTACTTAAGTAGTTTGGCCACGATCTTCAGAGCCATTGCTAAGCTCAGCAGCACAGCTTCTGGGAAACAGATTGCGTAGTCCTTCATTACCAAGACATACTGATAACCTGAGCTGCTCTTTGGCAAGGGGCCCACAATATCCATGGGGATCCATTCAAATAGCTTCTCCACAATGGGCAGTGGCACCACTGGGGCCACCAGAGATCTATCAGTTGTGGATACCTGACACACCGGGCATGTCTTACAATAGAGCCTGACCTCACTGTAGAGCCCCAGACAGAAGAATCACTGCAGTAGGCAGGTTTCCATTTTGTCCCTGCCCAAGTGTCCGCTCTTGGACCTGTCATGTGCCAGTCTAATTAGAGGAACTGTGTACCATTGGGGCACCAGTAACTGCGCTAGGTCCTGCCCTTGTCCCTTTCCCCAATTAATGCAATACAAGAGGTTGTCTCTTATCTCAAAGCATGGGGCTTGTATTGCCTGTGCCAGCTGTAGCAGCTTGTCATTATAATGCACTCATCCGTCACTGTAAGTGTGCCGGAACATGGGGTCATTGAGTTGATCTATCCAAAATTGGTTGGAGCCAATGGCATCTTCTGTGTCAAGTGGGTCTGCCCCACCTTCATGGGGAGTGGCCCCTATGCCTTCTCTGGTGAATCCATCCAATACCTTTGTGCCCGCTTTCTTGGCAGTCCCTGTTAGGGTGCTTTTCAAGATTTTCATTAGGTACGAGCAGTCCAGACTGAGTAGCATGGGGCATGGGAGGCTTGCAGAATCCCAACAGGCATTTCATACATCCTCCCAAGGACTGTGACGGGCAGCTGGTGTCTCTTGTAGGCTTGCTATCTACCATGCACACAGACTAACATCTTGCCCGTAATTGGAGTGCCACTTGTAGCTGGTGAGGCAGTTGCATGAACCAGAATCTGCAAAAGCCCCATGTCTACCATGGCTATCAGGGTGCGTCCACCAACCTTAGACATTGACAGCATGCCAGAGGTGGTATGGCTCCAGGCAGGCATGGCCAGAACTGCAGTCCATCTTTTTCACCCTCACTGTTGCCAGCCCTTGGCTCTGTGTTGCATTGCAGGAAACTGCCGCCAGGTTGGGTGTCCAGTGGCTCTGCACTGGGTGCATCTGTCTTTGGGGGTGCCTGGCACTGGCCTGATGACTTGTCCTAGCTGGCTAGGTGAATTCACTTGGGACCTTTTCTCCATCTACAGCCCCCGGTCACAGGCAGTTTATTTCACCTTTTCATAGTTTTATAGTTGTTAGGGGCTAGAAGGGACCTTACAGATCATCGGGTCCAGCCCCCCTGCACATGGGCAGGAAAGACTGATGGGAATTCTTTTTTTCTGGATCTAGCTGAGTGCTTATCCCATGAAATGTCTGGTTAGTTGAAGTCACCCATGACAGCTATGCTCTGCAAGCATGCAGACTCTGCCAGTTCTCTAGAGAATTCTTGGTTGAGCTGTTCGTCTTGGTTTGGAGGTCTGTAATAAACTACAATCAAATCCCCTTCCCTGTGCTCTCTTCGTATCTTAACCCAGAAGGTCTCAAGTTGCCCTTCTTTGCATCCAGTTATTGCCTCAAGGGAAATTTAATGTTCTTTTACACATCTCTTCCACCCTTCTTCCCAACACAATACCTCCTCTTCAGGGTGTATCTCCCTATGCCTGTGGTCCAGCAAGCCATCGTCTGCTACGGGTTCTTCCCATCTTCACAGCCGTGTTGAGTACTTGTGGCTGGTGTTGTCACACCCATTTCTGGTCCTGCTCCTCTAGGTCCCAGACAAACTGCTCAGCTCAGCTCAGAGGCCTGCCTCTCCACTGGCTTAAGCCACCAGACCCTGATATCCTTTAACAGCTGAGCTAACAGCCAGGGTCACCAATATTCCTTGCTCTTTTTGGCTTAAAACTGTTGCTGGCAGTGCTCCGGAGATATCTCTAGCTAGCACAATATAGCATCTTTGACTGTTTGGTAGTCCAGGACCTCTGTGCATGCAAGTGCGTGGTACGAGGCCTGAACCTGACCTGTTAAGAGCAGCCCCAGCTGGAAAGCCCACTGACTCACATCCCAGCTGTCCACAATGGCAAAGCATTCAACTGACTCTAAGTATGCTTCTGGGTCATCCTCCTTGACCATCTGGGGCATGTGGAAGCCCTTGTGGCTCCTGCCTGCAGCTGCCTGGGCCTTAGCTAACTGCTCCACCAGATCTTGGTGCCTGGAGAACAAGGCACTGTGAGCCCCCATGAGTGCTTGCAACAGCTGTAGGATCATCCCCTGCATCTGTTGCCAATTTTCATTTGGCCTCATGGCTCCCGCCTCATCCGTGGCCAACCAGTCTGTGGTTTGCTGCCATCAGTACCTTCCATTCTCTCCTCCTGCCCAAAACACAACTGTGACAGGCCCATGCCTACTGTACAGACTGATGGGTGTGCCCTGCCACCTGGGGCGTCATCAAACCTGAGCCTATTTTCCTGCCACACCTTGTGGTTCTTTGATATACCTCTGGAGGTGGTACTCAGTGGTTTCTTTAGGAGTTCAGGTGCAACTCTCTTGGCGTATCTTTTGTCAGGCTCCTCCTTCTCTACACTTCACCCCTTTCCACTCAGGTGTCATGATGGATCTGGGCAGCACCTTGTCACAATCGTGGACTTCTCCCACATGGCAGCTGGGGAGGAAGAGGGGCTGCGGGGGTCTCACCACAGTCCTGCTGCTCCCAGAAAATCTCACCACAACAAAGAACTTAAATAGCCTGGCCTGACTGGTGGACAGGGCAACTTTGTCCCTGTGCTGAGCAGCTTAACTCTAAGCATGGGGGATTGAGTGCCTGATGCACCCTTCACTCCCCTTTGGGACTCAGTTGTCTTCCCGGCAAGCCAGCTTCTGCTATGGGTTCTTCCCATCCGCCCACTGGGCCAGTATGCCACAGCCCCAGGGTGCTCCGTGCCATCCCTGTTTGGGGCCTGCCACTCCACCAGTCTACCATCAGCACTCTGGGCTTACAGCCACAATGGCAGGCTGAGATGCATCTTCGCTCCAGGGTTTCCCCATGTCTGGTGCCCACAGGACCCACTGAGCTACCCTCTCGCAGTCTCAGGTGGTCCTTGCTCTGCAGACGCAAGTGGGTTCATGTCTGTGCTGAGCCCCTCATCAGGTGGGCTGGCGTCCACTTTGGTTTCCTCTGCTCCATGGGCAAATGAGCCCTCCTGGTTTTGCCCTGTGCCTTTCAGTTCTGGGGACGCATACCCAGCCTTCAGCTGGCTATCAGGTGTGTGTTCAGGGTTTTCCCCAGTTGTTTCTGTGGCAGGGCGCATGTGCGTTGCTTGCCAGCCATCAGGGCAAGTGTGGGGCCTCTTCTGGTAGCTGGAGAGTGTC
>NW_017729018.1:513751-517035 GCF_001723915.1 Gavialis gangeticus | reverse complement strand
CCGCCCACTGGGCCAGTATGCCACAGCCCCAGGGTGCTCCGTGCCATACCTGTTTGGGGCCTGCCACTCCACCAGTCTACCATCAGCACTCTGGGCTTACAGCCACAATGGCAGGCTGAGATGCATCTTCGCTCCAGGGTTTCCCCATGTCTGGTGCCCACAGGACCCACTGAGCTACCCTCTCGCAGTCTCAGGTGGTCCTTGCTCTGCAGACGCAAGTGGGTTCATGTCTGTGCTGAGCCCCTCATCAGGTGGGCTGGCGTCCACTTTGGTTTCCTCTGCTCCATGGGCAAATGAGCCCTCCTGGTTTTGCCCTGTGCCTTTCAGTTCTGGGGACGCATACCCAGCCTTCAGCTGGCTATCAGGTGTGTGTTCAGGGTTTTCCCCAGTTGTTTCTGTGGCAGGGCGCATGTGCGTTGCTTGCCAGCCATCAGGGCAAGTGTGGGGCCTCTTCTGGTAGCTGGAGAGTGTCTGGCTCTGTTTTTGGTGCCCAGACACGTCCCCTCCTCTGCCTCAGCCCCTGGGCCTGTTTTAAGCATGTGATCTCTGGGCTGTCTGCCAACTAGGGTTGCGTTCTCCAGCCACATGATGTTGGCTGTTTTAATTATGGCCTGGCAACCTGGGCTGCGGTGCTGAGGTATGCTGGGCAGGAACCTGCCACAGTGATATTTTCTTTGTGTTCTACTACAGGCATAACCAGTGACTACAGAGGGAAATGTGTCCATGATAAATAATTTTCCATTGGGCAGAGCAGGCACAGAGTATTTTTAGATATATGTATCCAAAGCTTGCTGTATGACTCAATTCTTATCCCTCCAGGTCCTTGGACTATTCCAGTGTACTACCATAGTATCTGAGGCCCCCAGGAACTCAGATTGAGTGATACACAGACAAATGATCATTTTTCATTGTGGTGATTCTTTTAAAGCAGTGACTTCCTTTTGTTTATATGTGGGTTTATTTGAGAAGGTTCTCAACCATGTAGTTATCAGATGTTGTATGGCTACTCTAACTCAGCCAGCTCAACAGTGTCTCATACCATATTCTTTC
This sequence comes from Gavialis gangeticus, assembly GCF_001723915.1. Classification (NCBI taxonomy): domain Eukaryota; kingdom Metazoa; phylum Chordata; order Crocodylia; family Gavialidae; genus Gavialis; species Gavialis gangeticus. Next base: position 515,985 of record NW_017729018.1, on the reverse strand, counting down.
TGGGTCTGTTAATTACTACTGTCTACATATACCCCTAATGTGGGGGTATGTAAGCCATCCAATTTATACTTCAGTGATTCCCAGGTGGTTCACAATGCAGCTTGGCTTGGGGAAGTTAGACCCATAATTTCTATTTATTCCACCTCATTGGGTCAGAGGCATTGTGGGACTGTTGCTGTAACCCATTAAAATGACTTGAGTTCAAAGAAAAATGAGTCATGAAGACAGCTTTCTCCACATAGTAAAAATCCTTGCATTCATTCTCATGCTGCTGGGAGGTGTTTTCATATACTGAATTAGGACTGTGATTTGGCTTCTAATCCAGATTCTGCTACTGCTTTGCTGTGTGAGCTTGGCATTTCTTAACTTTACTTTCTACATTTGGAATCTGGGAAAATAATGGGTCCCAGCCTTGATAATATTAGAGCTTGGAAAATCCTGCAAAAGTGTGCTTTCTGTGTTTTGTTCTAATGTTTAAATTAATTTGTTTTGAGAATATTTTTGACCCAACTCTTTACTGGCTTCTGCCTTGTGGAGCTCTCACCCCTAAATGAGGCGGTTGTGTTTTACACTCACTTCCACTGATGTAAATGATGGCACAAGGCACAGAGATAAGGAGGGACTAAAACATTGTGTTTGTTTTCTGTGAATATGCTAAAGCACAACTTTACTGCCAGGTATGAGCAAACAAACTAAGGAGGTATGGGTTGGATGAATGGACTGTAAGGTGAAAGCCCGCCACACGCCCCCTCCCCTGAAGCCCCCTAGACACCACCCAGCAACCACGGAGCCCCCTGCCGACCCCCAGCACAGCCAGAGGCAAGCAGGGCCCGTGGTGGGAAGGGGTTAACCCCTCTCTGAGTGGGAGGAGCTGGCTGCGTGGAGCTGGGCCAGGTCAAGCCCTGCCCAGGCCCCTACTTGGCCCAGCCCCCCAGGGAGAGAGAAAGGTAGGAGGGGGTACTCACCAGTCCCCTTCCAGTAGGGCAGGGCAGGGCCCCCCCTTGCCGGAGAGCAGCTTTCCCTGACGGAGGGCCCAATGCGCATGCACACAGTATAAAAGGGCCCTCCAGCAGCAAAAAAAGCCCCAGTTAGGCTCCGGAGCAGCGAAAGATGCGCGGGTGAAAGCCCGCCGCGCCCCCGCTCCCCTGAAGCTGCGGAGACCCCTGTCGACCCCCAGCACAGACGGAGGCAAGTGGGGCCTGTGGTGGGAAGGGGTTAACCCCTCTCTGAGTGGGAGGAGGTGGATGCATGGAGCCGGGCAGGGTCAAGCCCCTCCCAGGCCCCTACTTCACCCAGCCCTCCAGGGAGCCACGCGAACAGCTGTGCAAACAGGCACATTTGTCTGCTGGCACGTGACTTAGCGCAGAGTTCGCGCAGGAGGGGACATGGGAGGGCCCAAGACCCTGCCTACAACCCCCCCAGGGTAGACAGTCCCAGCCGTAGCCAGCCTACCAGAGGCATGACACGGATGGGCACATGCCACACCTTGAGGGTCCCCTCGGGCTCTGCAGCCCGCCCCCCTCAGGCACCTCGGGCACCTCAGAGACCACCACTCAGACAGAGCCCATGGTTCTGGGCTCCACGCAGATGGAGCCTCTGGCTCTCGGCTGCACAGGCTGCCTGTCCCTTTTTCAGGCTCTGGGGCCCAGGAGCATGGCCACCTCCCCGTGTGGGGTCTGTTCCCTTTTGGGGTCTCTGGCGCGCCAGCTGGAGGAGCCCGACACCTTTTGGGGTCTCTGGCGTGCCAGCTGGAGGAGCTCCAGGCCACAGTCCAGAGACTGCGTGCCATCAGGGACTGTGAGCAGGAGATTGACTCCTACTGCCAGGCCCTTCTCCCCTGGGAGCCAGAGGGTAGACCACCATCTCCCTCCAGGACAAAGGAGGACTCCGGAACCTCCCACTCTGTCCAGTCAGGGGCATGGACCAAGGTGGTCAAGGGCCCTAAGGCCCACCGCACCAAGACCCCTGTCCTGCCAGAGCTTAGCAACAGGTACACACCTCTTGCTGCTCCAGCAGAGCCTGCTGAGTTGCCAGCTCCTGCAGGCAACACAGGCTCAACTGCAGCTACCGTCCCCGCTCTCCCCAAGACAAAACGTAAGGTGTTTGTTGTGGGAGACTCCATCCTGAGGAGGACTGAGGGGGCAATCTGCTGCCCTGACCTCTTAGTCCGGGAAGTCTGCTGCTTCTTGGGGGCCCGCATCGGAGACATTGCAGAGAAGAACCCAAATCTCCTT
>NW_017729018.1:508351-508751 GCF_001723915.1 Gavialis gangeticus | reverse complement strand
GTGGGAAGGGGTTAACCCCTCTCTGAGTGGGAGGAGGTGGATGCATGGAGCCGGGCAGGGTCAAGCCCCTCCCAGGCCCCTACTTCACCCAGCCCTCCAGGGAGCCACGCGAACAGCTGTGCAAACAGGCACATTTGTCTGCTGGCACGTGACTTAGCGCAGAGTTCGCGCAGGAGGGGACATGGGAGGGCCCAAGACCCTGCCTACAACCCCCCCAGGGTAGACAGTCCCAGCCGTAGCCAGCCTACCAGAGGCATGACACGGATGGGCACATGCCACACCTTGAGGGTCCCCTCGGGCTCTGCAGCCCGCCCCCCTCAGGCACCTCGGGCACCTCAGAGACCACCACTCAGACAGAGCCCATGGTTCTGGGCTCCACGCAGATGGAGCCTCTGGCTCT
>NW_017729018.1:503502-508340 GCF_001723915.1 Gavialis gangeticus | reverse complement strand
GACTCGATGATCTTCCAAGGTCCCTTCCAGCCCAAATGTCGATGAAATCTATCAGAAAACTGGTGGGATCGGCAGGCTTAGAGGATAGTAATCAATGATTTGATGTCTAGTTGGCATCAGTATCAAATGGAGTGCCCCAGGGGCAGATTTTGTTCAGTATCTTCATTAACAATCTGAAAGATGGGATAGAGTGCGCCCTCAGCAAGTTTGCAGGTGACACCAAGTTTGGGGCGGGGGGAGTCAGTAGATATGCTGGAGGGTAGGAATAGGATTCAGAGAGACCTAGACAGATTGGAGGATTCAACTACATGAAATCTTATGAGGTTCAATAAGGACAAGTACAAAGTCCTGCACTTAGGATGGCACAATCCCCTGCACTGGTATGAGCTGGGGACCAACTAGCTAAGCAGCAGCTCTTCAGAAAAGGACCTGGGGGTTACAGTGGACAATAAAATGGATATGAGTCAGCAATGTGCCCTTCTTGCAATTAAGGCTGACAGCATACTGGGCTACATTAATAGGAGCGTTGTCAGCAGAGCAAGGGAAGTGAGGACAAGTAAAGTCACATCTGGAGTACCGTGTCCAGTTTGGGGCCCCCCAATACAGAAAGGATGTAGACAAATTGGAAAGAGTCCAGTGGAGTTCAACAAGAACAGTTAGGGGGCTGGGGCGCATAACTTCTGAGGAGAGGCTGAGGGAACTGGGCTTGCTTAGTTTAGAGAAGACAAGACTGAGAGGGGTTTAAGAGCAGCTTTCAACTATCTGAAAGGGGGCTTCAAAGAGGATGGAGCTAAATGAATCTCAGTGGTGGCAGATGACAGAACAAGAAGCAATGGTCTCAAGTTACAGCAAGAGAAGTTTAGGTTAGATATTAGGAAAAACTTTGTCACTAAGAGGGCAGTAAACACTGAAAAAAGCTACCCAGAGAGGTGGTGGAATCTCTATCCTTGGATATTTTTAAGACCCACATAGGCAAAGCCTTGGCTGGGACGATCTAGTTGAGTTTGGTTCTGCTTTGAGCAGGGAATTGGACTAGGTGAGCTCCTGAGGTCCCTTCCGACCCTAGTTTTCTGTAATTCTATGAATGGTCATAGAAACAACAACTGGGCAGTGATTACTGGAGAATAGGTGAGGAAAGCCTTTTCTGGAAGGTCAAGTGTGAATGGCAGAAAGAGAATTTCTGAAGTTGCATGTGTTTCCTCAAAGTGGTGTTTAGATCCTGCCATCAGGATCTAGCCTAGAGGTGAGACTAGGTTTTCATTGCAGAATAAGCTGTAGAATCTATGGTTTGTATATGAGGAACAAAACTTGTGCTTGGAGGCTGAATTTCTTCTGAAGGAATTGACTACTTTCAGGAAGAGAAATAAAAGAGCAAGGGTTGGAAGGAACATGGGAATTCTTTGCCTTTGCAGCTCAATGGGGACATGGTAAAGTGTCAAGTCAGTCACCTGTGGAGGCGAACCTCAGTTACAGAGGTTCAAATAATGTAGGTACAAGGCAGTGCAACTGTGGGGTATCCCTTCTAACTCCTCATTGGGACTAGACACTGGTTCCTTGACTTTCAGTGTCATGTGTTAAAGCTTTTTTCTTCAAGTTTGCAAAGAGTTTTTCTTGTTTTCAAGAGTTTGAACAAGGTGTGCTGCGAGGAATGTGTGCCGTGTGCACCCTAGGACAGTCTCTTCCCAAGCAGTGTGAACCATTGGGTGGAGACCAGGGCATGTTCATGCTTCCTCACAGTGGCAGAACACAGCACAGGACCCAGGCTTCATTCCTGAGAAAAAGTTGAATTAAAGTGGGATCATTTCTAAGCCATGAACCAGAAGTTCTACGTCTGAGGATGTCTTACAGCACATGTGAAAGTCTCTACACTCTCCAAGCCTCTGGAGTTTTCCTGGCTTGAGAGAATCGTAAGTCAACATGGGGAGTCCCTCCTGCACTTCAAATATTGTCCCTGCTTCTACAGAGAGGGAGTGAGGAATTTGGAAATAACATAATGGAAAGAAAAGTGTCCCTGGGGAACAATACTAAGGCTCTACAGTATTGTCCAGTAGATTTTCTGGCACCAATGCATCTGGGCAACTGTAAGCAGGTTTCCTACCCTGCTGGCTTCTGCAGGCAGGTTTTGCTCCCTGAAAAGCTCCTCAGTCAGTCCCCCCAAAATAAAACACAATATTTAGGTGCTTGTGCATAAAAAGCTTGCAAAGACCTTTTTTCCAACTACTCAGTTGGTCTAATAAAAGATATCACATCTACCCAAAGAAGCTTGCCAAACGAAACAAATCTTTCTGCTCTGTCCCAGGCACTAGGAAGGGAGACCTTTGACTCTGACCCCAGCACAGCAGCCTGACCCTCCTTGTAACAAGCTGTTCTGCACACAACTTGTTTCCTCCTGCCTTATTCTTCTGAGAGCTTTTCAAAGCTCCTAGTGGGAGATTCCCTTCTCAGGACATGCCCTGCCTATCCAAATACCCCTCAGCTGGGCTCTCTCAACAGAGCCATCTGTTCCCTCTTAAAGGAACAGACTGCTCTGTTATAGCAACCACACTTATTATAAAGCAGAGTAAGCTGTGTAAATGGTTCCCATAATTTCTTATCATCACTGTAAAAAAATAACTTTTTTTTACAATCTGGGTTTATCTTGCCTCAGCTTCCAGCCATTGACTTTTATTATACCTTTCCCTGATAGATACTAGAGATCTCTGCTCTGAGAAATCATCTCTCCTTGTAGACCCTAATCAAATTACTTCTTAACCTTCAAATTACTTCTTAACCCACTCGTGTCTAAGCCAGATAGACTGAGCTCCTTTAGTCTCCCAATGGAAGGCAAGAATCTTTTTTGTAGCTCTGCTCTGAATTCAGCTCATTTATCAATATTGTTTTAGAAGTGTAGGCACCAGGATGGGATTCAGTACCCAGTAGTAACCTAGAGGAGGAAACACCACCTTCTTTCCCATACTTGATATTTCTCTGTTTTACATCCTAAGAATTGCATTAGCTTTGTTAGCCACTGCAGGGCACTGTGAGACCACAGTCAGATGGCTTCCTCCATGGCTTCAAAGGTTTCTTCAGGATAACACATTTACAGATACAGTTCCCCCATCCTGTAATTATAGCATTCATTCTTTTCATTCAAAATTAAATCCCTTCCTATGTGTGTCAGTCAGCATAAATGGGACCTGAGGGCTTCAGATACCTAGAACAGATTTTTACTCCTTGCTACCAGTTGACTGGTAACTTTCCCTACAGGGGGATCCTCTTTCTGGCCCTTTTCTAGTTGTGCGAATGTTATATTCCATTACTAAAGCATCGGTGTTTTATAGTAACACAGCAAATCTTCCATATCTGTACAGCATTGGCAGTATCCTCCTAGCTCAGGGGTGCTCAACCTCCAACCCATGGGCCAAATCTGTACAGCCATGGCATCCATCCCCAGGGACTTCCCATAGGAGTCCCCATAGGGAATACTGCCAAATTCCCAAGCCCTGCATGGCTGAATCATAGCTAGGCCAGGCCCCCTTCTTCCCCCTCCTGCTCCCCACCAGTGCAGCTGTATTGTGGAGGGTCATGACCCCTACTCCTCTGGGGCTGGGTTGGGGCCAGGCCAAGTCCCCTTCCCCTGCATGGCTGGACTGGGGCTAGGCTGCCCCAGCCTCCCTCTGCATGACCAAATAGGGCCCTGCCATGCCTACTATGGGTGCCAGATTGGGACCACCAGCTAGATCTGACCCACAGACAGACCAGGCACCACCCATCTGGCTTGCCAGGCAAAAGCTTCAGCACCACTGCCCTAGCTCATTGGCTTTTGCCACTTTTCTTGGGCTTTAAACACTGTAATAGAAGTTCTCTTGTCCTACATTGAATCTTGTCTCGGTCTGTGCCGATGTCTCTGGGCTATGTGCCTGTCTAGTTTCAAGTTGTTCACATAAGAAAAGTCCTTCTGAAAGAGCAGAATTTTCCCAGTTCTTTTTCATTAACCTCTCTTGCCAGTCCCAGTAAGCACCTAAATTGCATATAAACCCCTTCATCCATTCACAAAAGCTTGTTAGTTTTAAAATACAAGAAATAAAGCTGCTTAAGAGAGAGCGCTTATTTTGCTGGTTGCCAAATCATGAAAATTTGGCTACTGTCAAAGCACTTTGACAAACATTCTCTTTGCTTTCAACCAGCCACCTGGAGTCGGGCCAGCAGTAAGTCACTCTGGATGCGTTAATTGTAAGTTGGATTCAAATTCCAGCTCTGCTTCTAAAACATAGATTTCAACTGAATAGATACAGGTTTCCCTCAATTTATGCAGTTCCATATATGCAAATTCACTGTTATGCGATCGCCCTTTTTCTACCCAAAATTCCTTATGTGCAAGGTAAATTCACTCTTATGCGATTGGGGCTCCACTTCTCCCCACTCACCCCAGCCCCTGGGCTGCACCATGCCACGGTGCAGGCAGGTGGTGTTCACTTCCCCCAGGTCTGCTACAGCAGCTGGGGTGAGTGGAAAGAAACAGAGCCCAGGAGGTTCGGGGCATGGTGCAGCCCAGCGTCTGCAGGCAGCTGGTGTTGGCTGTTCCTGCAGGGACTTGGGTGAGTGGGGAGAAGTGGAGGCCCCAGGCTGCAGCAAGGCAGCAGGAACTGTGAATGGGTGCAGGGTGTGTGTGGGGAGGGGGGTGCACAGGACAGGGGGGCTGCACTGGGCTGTTTCCAGAGGGCATGTGCCCCCGGATCTCCATGCAGGACAACTTCAGGCTGGTGCTGCAGGCTAGGGCCAGCAGCGCCACCAGCAGGCAGGTTGGGGGGCCATGGCAAAGTTTGGCGTGGCAGCAACCCCCCTCCCCATGCCACCAC
>NW_017729018.1:485053-503220 GCF_001723915.1 Gavialis gangeticus | reverse complement strand
CCCGCCAAGCACTGGGGAGAGCCCGGTGGCACTGCCAGCTCCAGCCTGCAGCGGCAGCCTTCTTTCATCCTGCTTGGAGATCCAGGGGCCTGTGCCCCTCTCCCCCCAGGAAGACCACAGCACAGCCCTTAGCCCTCCCAGGGGGCATATAGCAGCAAAAGCCATGCTCCCCTGCCCCACACTTACTCACAGTTCCCACTGCTTTGCTGCCTGCTGCAGCCCTGGGAGCTGCTGATGGGCTGCGCCAGACCCCCTCCCCTTGTCCCTTCCCTAATCCCAGCCTTACTCCCTCCCTCCCTTCCTCACCACAGTGGGAACATATCCCTGTCTGTTCTGTTGTAACCTGGGTTCGCTTTATGCAAATTCGATTTATGTGCTGTTTTCCAGGAATGCATGCACCGCATAAAATCGAGGGAAACCTGTACACAAATCTGTGTGCCTGGTTCCAGACTAGTTCTGTGAAATCTAGTTTTGAGGAGTTTATCCCTGTGCAATTTCCAGTGCTAACATTTGTGGGTGACTTTTGCTAGGAACTGCTCGAATGATCTTTGCAGATAGGAGAGAGGGAGAGAGAACAGCTGGCTCCCTGAGAGGCCACGAAGAGCAGAGCTCCAGTTCAGGCAGGAGCACACAAGGTGGTAGGGATCACTGCTACCATCACTGCTGTTGCCAGTGCTGAAAGCTTGGGCTTATGTAGCAGGCTTGGAGTCCCCTGACTCTTCACTTCCACTTGCTGGGTCATCAGGCACTTTCGGCACCTGGACTCAGTGGCCATCTTGTTTCACATCCTCCCCCTGTGTGCAAATCGTGGCAGCACCGGGAAGCCCACCAACTCTGACCATGTGATAAAAGCAAAGTGAAGAAGCGTGTATGTGTAGAGGGAGAGAGATGGGGCGGGGAATTAAGAAACGAGGAAGGGAGGAAGTGCTGACCCAGGAAAACAAACAGGAAGGGCCATGTCCACACCGGCTGGAGTGAGCATGGAGAACAAAGGTAACAAGAATAATGGGAGGAAAGGTAGCAGTGAGAGCATACCCTAAACCACCCAGTCTCCCTAGTAACAGGGTAAGAGCCCTGTTACAGGGATCCATGCATTACCTGTCCTTGGGAGCCATAGGCATTTAAGTAAGGATGGTACTGGAAGTGCTAAGCAGTTCAGCCTATTTCCTTTACCGCTCCCATTCCCACCCTAAGCAGATCATATATTTTCTTGGGCTTCCAGTCCTGCTGGCTCTGCCTAGCCAAGTGTGAGATCCTGGCAGGAAGTGCTTTGCTGGTGGGAAACCCAGGGATTCCTATTGGCATTCAGCCAGGACACCCCAGAACAGCCTTTCTCATAGCATATGTCACTTCTGCTTTGGTGTCAGCTGGGAGCTGTGGGTTCAGGGCCCATGGAAAACAGTGAGAAGAAGAATAAGACAATGTCTGGATCCTAACAAAGCTTCAGCTCATGCAAACCCCAGTAGGGACCTGGTAGCACAGGTAGCAACCTAGAAGCAGCTAACTTTGGCCCAGGATCTGCTCTGCAGTTGAGGAGCAAAGATGGTTTGCACCAAACATTAATCACTTTTGGTTTGTTCTTTTCCAGATGTAGATGAGTGTAGCACTATCTCCAGCGTTTGTGATGGCGGCGAGTGCACCAACACAGCAGGCAGCTATGTGTGCACATGTCCACGGGGCTTCATGACCAGCCCAGATGGATCACGTTGTATTGGTAAGACATCTACTTCCCAAAAATACTGAGGGGACAGGTCATGCTGTATAGAGACCCACTTGATTCACCTCAGAAGCAAGCAGTTTGTGAAATATATCTGCCTTCAACTTTTTTGTACTTTATCTCGACAGATAATGGGCCTTGTCCCCTCACAGTTCAGATTCAGGCAGAGAGACCAGTAGTTACACTGGTGCCCAGCAACTAGGGCTTTGGTGAAATCCATGCCCCCCGCTCCCTCCCCACACACATGCATGCACACCCTCTGAGGGAGTTCTCAGTGAAACACCAGGGCCCTCCTTTACATAAGAAGAGGCAGCTACAGCAACCAATTCAAATTCAGTACAGCAACCCCTTTGCTGTGTGGTATTTTAAGGGGTGAAAATTCCTGTCTAAGTGCTTGTGTGCCCTACACAGATGGAAAGGGCAGATTTCTGTTTTCCTTTACATGCAGTTTTGCAGCCATACACCAGGCATTTGGGGAACTTATGCATAATTGGATATTCTCTTAAACAGGCAGTGTGGACACATACGTGCCCACATGGCTACTGGACAAGCACAGTCAACTACAGACTGGTCAAGATTAGCATAATTTATCATAAGTCCCAGGAGAGAGGAGGACAGCCCTCCCATATTTTAAGTCCCAATGGCTCAGTAATAAACATATTTACCCGGGAAGCATGAGACCAGTTTCTAGACCCCCCCGCCCCCATGGGGTATGAACCAACATTCTCTGATTTCCCAGCATAGTGCCCTAATCACCAAGCCTTAAGTCAGGCATTAGCTAGGCCTTTCCCCATCACTTCTTTTGAAACTGAGCTACTACACCTAGCATTTAGCATTCATTGGATAAAATGGATGGAGAGCATCAAGGAAGCTTCTACCCCATTGGATGCAAGAGTCCAGGCCAGAACCCATGATCTGCTGCCTTCTAAAACAACATCTCTGGACCACATACCTGCTGACTTAGTGTCTCTTTCTCCTGACTCTACATAACTCCCTCTTTTGGTTGCTCAGGGGACCTGCAGTGGTTAGAGCTCTGAGGGTGCATCTACACACATATGCAATTAATGCAAAGCAATAAACTCCAGTGCATATCATGCAAGAGTTTATTGCTCCCAGGTGTCATAATTACACATGTGCCCAGGACTGCAGCGTGTTGAACTGGGTTAGAGCAGCCCCAGCTGGCAGGGGATTTGCGGGAGTCAGCCAGCCAGGTCAGAGCTGCTCCAACCCAACACAGTGTGCTGCAGAGGGGCTGGCTGGGGCACAAGGATGTTTCAGTGCAGAGCTAGCCAGCAGGCAGCCCCAACACTGAAGCATCCTCATGTCCTAGCCAGCCCTGTCAGGGTCTACACATGCTTTGCTGGGCAGTAAATAACACCGCCGCAGGATAGTACTTGGATTTACAAGCAGTAACATATGGCAGCATTTATTAGTTTACTGAGACCTAATTGAGGTGCATGTGTAGATACAGAGACTTTACTGTGGAGCTAATTAGGCAGCTCTGCAGTAAACTTCTCATGTAGACACACCCTGTGCTGATAAGTCAGAGAGCTATAGGTTCACTGGCAATGCGTAGGGGATGCACGTGGGTGCCCATGACTTTCATTTATTCCAGATAGGTGTGCATGGAGATGTGTACCTGCCCAGCCAGTATGTAGCCTACTCAGTAGCTATGAGTAACTCCATAATGCATCAGTAATAGAATTGCAAACTGGGCATAAGTGCCAAAAATACTGCTTACACAGCTGTAAAACTGCCATTTAAGTGTAAAGTGAAATAGAATTCTTCCTAGAGTGGCTTTTTTTGTTTTCCTTCTTTCTTAGACCTCTAATAGTAGTTCCTAAGTCTTTATTGGCCCTGAGCTAACAAACTTAGCCTTGTAGCTTAAGTAGGTGAGATCTATGCTCCAAACTCAGGGATTTCAGCATAATCATGATGCAACATTGGGTAGCAGTCTGTGAGTATACCAACCAGTTCTATGTAACAGCCAGTGGTACCATCCAGCAGGCGCCATGTCTATCAGGGAAAATAGCAGCATACATTTTATATAGCATTGCAGATGCTTTACTAGACACTGGGCAGTTTACACACTAGCTAGTAATGTGCACCTCTTGGACCAATTAGTCCTACATTCAGTCTCTGACTGCCCACATAACATATACTGGCAGGATTGCCTGTCCTTACTAATGGTACGCGTGCCACAAAAGGTATACGTCCTCTACTCCCTGAAGCAGTATAAAAGCTTCAGAGAAATTACACACACAGTGGGCACATCTACACGAGACACTAAAAGCACAGTAGACTAGTTCTACTATGCATTTGCTCATCACAGCAAAAGCCATGCTCATGCCCAATTGCTCAGTTGAATTAGTCTACTGTGCATTAATGTCATCTAAAAGATGTGTGCTGGCACTATTGTGCAGTCGTGCTGATTATGGTGCATTAAGTTAGTACCTGTTATTACAGATATTAAACTTAATGCACCATAATTATGGCACATGAATGCATGTCTCGATGTGCCCAGTTTGGGCCAACTAACAGTAAAAGGGCATCCAAACACACTACACAGAGAGCCCAGGCCCTTGTAGCCTTCAAGATTAATTCTTGTGCCATTTACAGCTTTCTGTCCCCAGTATTTGATTTCTGGATACAAAATGTCATCCAGGACCATGTGGGAATTACACATGCCTATTGACAGTCACTGTACTGCAAAACTCAGAAAGACATAGCGGGTGCCAGTGAGAACAACTCTGACTTCAGTGTACCTACCTACATGAGGCACCAGTTTGGCTGAATATGTGTATAACTTCAAAGCTTTTTGAAAGTGACTGGAGTTCAGGAAAGATCAGATTTAGGTCCTGGTATACATGCAAACCTCAGATTCTAGAGCAAATCTTGTGTGTTTAACAGAATTAATCTTTTTCCCAAGATCTGTGAATATTTGATGGTCCATTTCTCTAAGTAACAGGCGCCAGTTTCTGTAATAAACACAGCATCTCCCTATTGATTGTTCTTAGTAAGGACACTCACAATAATAGAAGTAAATTTCAGAGCGTCTCTCAAAATGCTGGAAGCTAATTCTTCACAAGTGAGGAAAAGATGCAGTGATTTTTTTTTAAAGGCAGAGATAGAATCAAGCTCAACCAATTACAATTTTCTGTTGGAAACCTTGGGAAACAATGGTCATTTCATGTCCAATCTGTTTCATATCTTTAGAACCTGGATTAAAACTGGTTATGTTTCGGTCATGAAAAGAAAACATCATAAAATGTAACTCAGAGTCACCTTGCTAGTGCAGCTAATGGATTCTGATAGAAATTAAATTCCTTTTCTCCCTTTTTTCCACATGTTGGCATATGCAAGTCAAGTTGGGTGGGGTGAGGAGGGAGGGGAGGGTAAAGGCTTTTTGGTGAAACCACTGAACATTTAATGCCTTTCACGCTTGTCACATGCTTCAAGAAATACAAAGTAAATAAACTTAACACCTCAGTGTTTAAAAATAGTCTAATGCCTACTTGGATGTAGTTGTCTGTGACTGAATCTAAATTCAATACATCATGCTGCAGCAATGTCCCTGAACTAATATAAACTGTTATTGTGCTGTCTTGATCTTCAGTTGCCCTCCCTGGATAAAATGCAAAGGCAAACAAAGGACCACAAAAATGGTGAAAAGTCATTTTAAAATTAACTTTTATTGGAATATCTACCCAGGTTTGTTTGGCAGAGAGATTCTGATTCTAACTTGTGATCAGAATTAAGACTGTGAAATAAATCTTCTATGGCGTTTGCCCACAATCATTCATAGATTTCATAGACATTAGGGCTGGAAGGGACCTTGGAAGATCATTGAGTCCAGCCCCCCGCCCAGAGGGCAGGAAGTCAGCTGGGGTCATAGGATCCCAGCAAGATAAGCATCCAATTTGCTCTTATTTAACTTCACAAAAGACGTTCTTTCAGCATCCATTTATTTAACTTCAGAAAAGACTCCCTTTCAGAGTTCATCTTCCTGAAAGATGTTTCCTCCAATGAGCTTTTTAAATTTACAAATCAAATTGAAAAATAATGACTTTCCAGCTGAAAATGTCCTTTAAAGTGAATTTCTATTTCTGCAAAGCAGCTGTGGAAAAATTAGCCCTTTCTTCCTGAGACTTGGCCACCCTCTGCTTTCTGGGAGAGAACTGTTAGAACTGCTCCTAATTACAACAGTTTTTATACTCCTGTTAGTAGTGCCAGGCTAAGAAAGCATGAGTTGGGCTTTTTCTATTCTTGGATATCACTGAATAAAACCCCATTATGGGGCAAGTTTCATTTACTGCATAAATTCTTGACATCAACACAAGTTGCCAATATATTGCTAAGGGCTAGGGCTGTGTGAAACTGCAGTCCTTGATTCGATTCGGCAGAGATTTGGCCCGATTCAGTGGCTGAATATCTGAATCCGAATCAAATTGGGAGACGCTTTAATCTCTCCGAATCGATTTGGAAGGTTCCGAATCAATTCGGAGAGATTCGGACATACAGACTACTTTAAATGTTTTTTCTACATGACCTCAAATTGCCCCTTACTGTCCTTCATAACCCTCTCCCCCTCAGTGTCATCCAGTCCCTCGCAGCCCCTAGCAGCCCCTTCCCCTCAGAACCCTTTCCATACTGTTCCCCCTGCCCCTACAACCACCAGCCATGGGGCAGGTGGGGGCAGGACTACAACCGCCCCGTCTTTCTCCCATTCTCTTCCCCTCCCCACAGCATGTTAATAACTGGCCGCCAGTACCCTCCACTGTCAACATATAGAAACTAACAGTTGGGATCAGGAGAGGACTCATTACAGCCTCTTGCAGTGCCCCTTCCTGGGAAGACCAGTCACTCTGTATCCATCCATACTTGGCTTTACGCCACTGTGGCTGCACCACTGGCTCTGCCTCCCAAGGCCTCCATCATCTGCTGCAATGAATAACCCAGGAAAGGGTCACTCCACTTACTAACTTCTTTGCCTACACTTTGCAAATTACTCTTGTCCGACCCCTGCATTTCAGCCACTGCAAAGCCAGGGCTGCTTTTAACCCTGCCCCTCCCCTCCCTGCCTGATTTCTTGTGGGCTTGAATCCCCTGGGAGATAAGCACAGAAAAATTACCAGGATAATGGTAGAAGAAAGGCTAGCTCAATTAGTAGATCAAGCATTGTTAACACCTCTGAAGGGAAGAAACTAAGGCCGTGTGAAGCTTCAGTCCCTGATTCGATTCAGCAGAGATTTGGCCCGATTCGGTGGCCAAATCTCCTAATCCAAATTGAATCAGAGGAGCCTTTAATCTCTCCAAATTGAATCAGAACCCTCCAAATCGATTCGGAGAGATCTGGAAAGATTTGGCGATTGAGACATAGACACAGCTTTAAATGTTTTTTTTACATACCTCAAGATACCAGGAGCTGGTGAATGCTTTAATGCTGGCATAGATGGAGCATCCCACAGGAGCGCGGGGGGCTCCCCAGCATGCTCGGCAGCAGACCCAGAAGTGGACTAGAAGCACTTCCTGGCCACTTCTGGGTCCACTGGGGAGCGCATGGGGGCCCCCCCTGCGCCCTCTGGCTCAGCGACTGGTACCTCCTAGGTTGGGGAGGGCACCCAGGGACCCCCAGTGGCTGATTGCCAAGCCAGACTGGAAGGACTTAGTAAATCTCTGCATTCTTCTCTTTCTACTTTTGTTTTTTATATTTATTCATGACCCAGTCATCATCTTCAACGACTCTTTTTATAATTTGTTGGATTCCAAGGGGACCCATGCGTTGGGATGCAGGGAGCAGTTCTCTCTGTGGCCACACGGGGGTTATGGCTGTAATCACCTGGCACCAGGTGTCTGGAGCTGGCAGTCAGCCCACCACGGCCTCCGTTATATTTGTTTTTGCTTGGATCTTAGAATAATATAGCACTAGGCCCCTACCGTAAGAGTAAAGCTTCTAGTTTCTTTTTAATTGGAGAAAATATGCATTGTGTTATTTGATGAGACATCATACATACCACACGCACCACGCCTTTAAAATTTCTTGATCTGCCCAAGGTGTACCCTCTCTTTGCAGTAGGGAAAATTACAAATGAGGTATATGGGCCCCAGAAATCATAGAATTTTTAAGGAAGGAATCTGGGGAAAAAACTTGATTTGTATTCAGTTTGCTCTGTAATGGAGAAATGGTGCTTCCAGCCTCCTTTCCTTTCTATGAGCCGTAATCCAGGGTCTACCATGCCAGTCTTCCCACTGAGTTATGGGGATAGTGCAGTAAGGGAGTCCCTGTCCATGATGGCAGATACAGTTTAACTAAGTGGCCCTCATCCATTTCAGAATATTCTGATTTTCCAATTTGAAATTGCCTTTCATTTAAAGGCAAATAATGAAGGCAGCTGTTGCCTATAAAAGCTTGTGTCTTTCTGAACCAGTTAGTCTAAGGTACCACCCTTCTTTGCCTTCTGTCTTGCTTCAGACTAACAAGGATAATCTCCTCTCTTTTCATTTAAAATGTAATTTCGTATAAGGAAAAAATATATATGCATAAATATGTAAGTGTGTGTGTGTGTGTGTGTGTGTGTTTATTTATTTATGTAATGGTGTGTGTGCACACACGTTTGATATACATAAAGAAATACATATATTTGTTTCTGTTCCACTTTGGAATAGAAAAAATTCAAACACAAAGAATTTTCCACACAACAAAAAGGTCAGTCCTCATCCAGTACTCATCCTCATTTAAGTCCAGTGTAGCTAGTTTGATTTACATGGCTTTAAGGGAGCATTAGGTTCAGAGCATCTTTCCTGCTAGTGTTCAAGAAATAATCCCCTTGCACTTTGATTTTCACTGTCTGGTTTTGCTCCAATTTTTTGTTTGATCCCGTGGACTTCTTGGTTCCTGTGGGTAGGGATCTGTGGAGGAGAGAGAATCACTTACCCCTAACTGTTCTTCCCCTAACTGTTCTTCCCTGGGAATGCACAACTTTTATTCCTCAAAAGAGCAATGCAGCCCTCTCATTAATAAAAAAAGCTTTTGTTTTTTCCAGTTTTTTTCTGTGTTTACAGTCAAAACCTTAATTTCCAAAATTGAAATAATTTAATTTAGAAAATCTTCAGTTACAGAACTTTCGCATTTTGGATTTTATTTATTTATTTATTTATTTTAATCCATTTCTCCATCATATTATTTTGACTCTCTTCCTGTATGCCACTAAATACAATTCAATTAATCTCTATTCCCATGTGACAAGCATGTATTACTAAACTCTCAGGATCTCTATAATGATTTTTGGCAGTATTGTGCAAGCAGCCACAGCCTTTTTATCCCCTTTCCCTAACTGGGGAACTGCTGCCTCAAGAAACAATGACCTGCCTTTATCTCTCCCAGCCAGGTTTCTCTAAGATCAGGTGGAATTTTGTGCCTTGAAGATGATATGATGCAGTGAGATTGCTGTACAAATCTGTCAAGTTAATGGTTGTATAAATCAGGCAAAATAACACCATGCAGGCCTACAACATGTATCTTCTGAAACATGGGAGGTGTTGGCAAGAGGCCAGGGATGGACTAAATGGACTTACTGTTCCTTCCATCCATCTCTGTCTCTGCTACAGGTCAGACCAGCCAACTGGGAAGAAAATTAG
This sequence comes from Gavialis gangeticus, assembly GCF_001723915.1. Lineage (NCBI taxonomy): Eukaryota > Metazoa > Chordata > Crocodylia > Gavialidae > Gavialis > Gavialis gangeticus. The sequence goes on along the minus strand of NW_017729018.1, from coordinate 493,865 downwards.
TTTTGACCTTATTTTGTGAGGGAGACTTATAGGAACAATAAAAGCTTCAGGAAAAAAGCAAATAAATCAAGTCTGTTCAAATTAATAAGGGATGGATCTCTCCCTCCACTATACCAACTCAGCACTGCCTAAGCAACATGTCTGCCTGAGGGAACAGATGTCAGCACAAGCCTAGCATCCTCTCTTGGTTCACTGGCCAGCTATTACAGTGTAGGATAAATGTGTACATTGAGGAAGTCCTACTAAAGAGTGAGATGGGGGTTGGAGAATAGAGCGTGCTCTTCAGAGCACAGCATGGGCCCATGGCAACACATCGCAGTGCTGTGTTCACTCAGCAGCATCAACCATACAGATCTACTTGCTGGTTCTAGGGAGAGGTATGGCTCAATCTGCATCCCTTTCCTTAATTAACCTTTTACATGAAGCATGGTATCACTTGCAGCTTTTCCAAATACTTCATCAGCCTGCCCTAGTTTGCTGTGAAGCAACCAGAGCCTTGCCCAGTAGGCCTGCACGAGTCGGCAGCAATCTGATCCGGCTTCGGATCCAGCCGCTTCAGATGGCTGCGATCCAATCCAGAGCTTTGGACCAGGTTTCCGCCTCGATCCGGCCAAAGTTCGGAGCTGCCTCAGAGATCCAGCCATAGGGTATAATGGGGAATCAATGAAATAGCTATAATTTTGTTGTTTTTTGTCCGATTTTGATGGTGCAGAGATGGTAGCCTCTGCTGATAGCATGAAATCTGCCAAGTTTCAAGAATTTTGGTGCAGGGGTTTGGGGGAAACTATCCTAAATTCTTGAAAGCCAAACTCATGTCAGGACTGTGTGTTACACCACAGGGGCGTCAAAACTGCAGGGCTGGTAGCTCTTACTGAGGCCACAAAGCCTGCCAAGTTTCAAGGAGATTGGTGCAGGGGGCGGGGGGGGACTGCCCCTCAAGCTGAGGACAAGCAGAACTCTGCCATGGGTGACACCGCGTGTGCTAAGGTGCAGCGGGGTGACAGTTGCAGGGATGGTGGCCCCTGCTGTGACGCCTGCCAGCTGTCGAGGAGATCGGTGTGGGGGGGTCCTGGGGCCCTGCACCCCTAGCTGCTGACAGACAAAACTCCTGCCAAGACTGTCTCTGTCCTGGGGCAGTTGATTGTCTGTCTTGATTCTTTCCTCTCCTTAGCCTGGTTTTGTAAGTGCTAATTGATGCTCGTTAAGTCGCTATGTAGTAGCTAGGTCCTGGGTATTGAGCTGGTTCCTGAGTGAATCGTGATTGATTGATTGATTGGTAACTGGGAACACAGCAGCTTAGCAGCCAGGCCTGCAGTGGTGTCTCCCCTCCCGCCCCAAGACAGACACAGTCAGTCCCACAAGCACCCATGGCACCAGTCTTGCTTGTCCACAGCTTGAGGGGCATTTCCCCCAAACCCCTTTACTGATCTTCTTGAAACTTGGCAGACTTTGTGGCCTCAGTAAGAGCTACCAGCCCTGCAGTTTTCAACCCACTATGTTGTAACACATAGACGTGACGTGAGTTTTGCTTTCAAGAATTTGGGGTGCTGTTCCCCCCAAACCCCTGCACCGATCTTCTTGAAACTGGGTAGGCTTCATTCTCTCTGCAGTCTACCCCCCTGAAAATGTCATCCAAATCGGACAAAAAACAACAAAGTTATAGTTATTTTATTGTTTCCCCATTATACCCTATGGCCAGATCTCCAAGGCGGCTCCGAACTGCTTCGGGAGGCCAAACGAGACCAGCGCTTCTACCCGGATGTGCTGCCTCGGACCCCGAAGCGTCCAAAGTTTCTCTGGATCCAAAGCTCTGTCCAAAGCCTCGCACAGCCCTATTGTCCAAGGAGAATGAATGGCAACTGTTTAATAATGATTCTTACATCCAAAGTACCAGGGGTGAGTTGGTGTCAGCACTAGTATTAAGAGCCAAGAGCCCCTGGCTCCCTGTCCCATGTTTTGTCTTTTTTCCCGGAAGAAAATCCCTATCTATAAGAAATGATTCATTATCAAATTAGTGCAATAAAGTGGTTTAAAAAATGTGTCTGATTCAACGCCCAGTTGGCTTAATCACTTTGGCTTTAAAAAGGGGTCACCGTCCTCTGCAAGTCACTGAGCTGTGATTAGAGATGAACTGTACATAGAAGCCACAGATCAAACAGCCCCAGTGCAATTAATTTCAATTATATTTCAGGAAAATGTCAACCTGCTGGCAAACGCAGCTATAAAACCATTAAAAACAAATCAGACTGGACTTTCCCCCTCATTAGTTTACTTCAATAACCAGGGAAAGAGCTGAATTAACTAATTTTTTTCTTTCAGTTGAAGGACCCTCTCTGAATCCAAGTTGTGCTAGGCAGGTGCAGGGCTGAGTCCCACAACCTTGGCTATTGGCTATCCAGCCCTATATGCCAGAGCCAAACAGCTTTTGCAAGGGCTGAGGAATCCAAGTGTACTGTGAGTCTCATGTGGCACTCACAGAACTTCAGCATGTGATTTATTTCTCTCCTGGCCTGAACTGGTTTCTCTTGAAAGCACTGATTACAATGGGAGCAGGACTGAGCCATAATGACATCATTACCGGTTGTAATAGAATCATAATATTATCGTGCAGAATCTTGATTTCATCACATAATTATTCATACCATTATCATCCGTCACCTGGAGGATAGAAAATAGAAAGGAGCAACCATTATGAAGCATCTTGATGATTACCTGGAGCTTCAGCCAGCTTGCATTCATCCAGCAACCAGTTGCCTACAAAGTGTAATTGGATGGCCGGACTCCCACACTGCCTTCTCCTGTTCACAGGTGCTGATGCTTCTATTTGGAAATATTGACTGATCTCCACTGACTCAACATGGCAGGTATATAGATCCTTAACATACCTCTCCCTGAAAGAAGGGAAGTGGGAAGCACAATTTAGCACAGGGAAATCTGTAGGGAATCTCACAACAGACATTTCTGTGTCTTCAGCTGACCTTTCAGCATGTGTTTTGCTGCCTTTGAGGTTCAGTTTGGGCCATAGGTTACAGCCCAGAGCCTGAAAACATTGCTGGTGGGAACTTGAAGTGGGATGAAGAAGAGTTAACTCAGGCCTGGAAAATATTGTGAAAACTGTCATTGCTGCTCACTTAAAGGAAAAGGGTTGCAAGAAGAAATGTTCTCTTCCATTTACATCTGGCAGTTCTGCAGCCCTCAGAAGAGCCAAGCAGACAGAATTCACCTTTCCTTGGGTTTCATCTTAAATTATCCTGGGAAAAGAAGACAAATGACAAAACCCCCAGTTCTCCAACCTGATCGTGACAATTTCTGGGGATGGAGATTCCCCCACTTCCTCAGGCAGCCTGTTCCAATGCTTGACTACCGTCACAGTCAGAAAGTTCTTTTTAATTTCCACCTAAGTTTCCTCTGCTGCAGCACAAGTCCATTGCTCCTAATCTTGTCCCTTATGACCTCAGAGAAACGCTCATCTCCATCCTCTCTATAATCTCAATCCTCTCTATGACGACGGGGTGAAGAGCAGCCTGTTTAAATTCACAGACAACATCAAGATTTGGGGTAAGGTGGGCATGCTAAAAGAGAAGGACAGATTACAGCAAGACCTGGACAGGTTACAGGGGTGGGCAAATGAAAATAGGATGGGATTCAATGCTGACAAGTGCAGGGTGCTGCACTTGGGTAGTAGGAACCACCAGCATACCTATAGGCTGGGGAACTCCCTTTTCGAAAGCACAGTGGCAGAAAGTGATCTTGGAGTCATTATTGACTCCAAGATGAACATGGGCTGACAATGCAAGAACACAGTCAGTAGGGCTTACCTGTACCTTGTCCTGCATCCACAGATGCATCACGAGCAGGTCCAAGGAGGTGATCCTCACCCTTTATGTGACACTGGTCAGGCCACAGCTGGAGTACTGTGTCCAGTTCTGGGCGCTGCACTTCAGGAGGGATGTGGACAACATTGAGAGGGTCCAGAGGCGGGCCTTTCGCGTGATCCAGGGACGGCAGGACAGACCCTATGAGGAGAGGCTATGGGACCTGGACCTGTTCAGCCTTCGCAAGAGAAGGTGAGGGGGGACCTGGTGGCCATCTATAAACTTACTAGGGGGGACCAGCAGGGTTTGGGAGAGACATTTTTCCCCCGAGCACCTCCCGGAGTAACAAGGAACAACAACCACAAGTTGTTAGGGAGTAGGTTTAGACTAGACATCCAAAGGCACTACTTCACAGTCAGGGCAGCTAGGATCTGGAACCAACTTCCAAGAGAAGTGGTGCTGGCTCCTACCCTGGGGGTCTTTAAGAGGCGGCTCGACGTTTACCTGGCTGGGGTCATTTGAGCCCAGTTTTCTCTCCTGCCCAGGGCAGGGGGTCAGACTAGAAGATCTACAAGGTCTCTTCCAACCCTACATCTATCTATGAATCATCCTCCAGGTATTTGAGAACCGCTATCAAATCTCTTCTTAGTCCTCTCTTCTGCAGACCGAATAACGTTAGCTCTTAGCCTTTTCTCTTCAGCCTTGTCTCACTGGCCCATGATCATTTCTGGTGCTCTGTGGTGGACTTTTTCCAAACTGTCCACAGCCTCCTTAAAGGATGACAATCCTTCACTGTATCATCCATGACAAGATTGCCTTCTGCATTCTATAAGAGACCTGCGGTTTCTCTGTCTTCCTCTTCCTCTTGACACACTAGTAAAATGCCTTTGTGCCTTTTATGTCTCTTGCCAGCTGCATCTTTAATTGTGACTTGGCCTTGCTAATTTTCTCCCACCATATCTGTGCAATATTTTTATAGTCTTCCCTAGTACTGTGACCTTTTCCACTTTTTGTGGGATTCCTTTCTGAGTTTCAATTCATTGAAAAGATTGCTGTCAAGCAAGGCTGGTCTGCTGTTGCATTTTCCGTTTTTCTGTTGCTCTAGGATAGCTTGCTTCTCCATCTTTAAAAGGGTCTCCTTAAAGTACTGCCAGCTCTCCTGGACTCCTTTTCCTCTGACTTGCCTCTGAGGGGATCCTGCTCACCAGTTTCCAGAGTCTGTTAGAGTCTGCATTTCTGAAGTCCGGTGTCTTTATTCTGCTGTTTCCTTCCTTCCTCCCCTTAGGTTCTTGAAATCTATCATTTTGTGGTCACTGTCACCTAAGCTGCCTTCCACCTTCTCCATTTCAGCCAAATCCTCCCTATTTGTGAGCAGCAAATTGAGAAGAGCTTCTCCAGATGGCTTCTTTATTAAAAAGTTATCTCCAGCACACTCATGACTCACACTCACACAGCATGATGGTGATTCCCTCCCAACATATGTTCCAATAATTAAAGGCCCCCGTGGGAACCAGGTCCTGTGATTTGGAAGCTTCCATCAGTTGTTTAAAGAAGGCTTCATCCATGTCTTGCTCCTGGTTTGGTGGCCTATACCAGATGCCCACCATGACATCCTCCCCTGTTGCTGCACCCTCTGACCTTTGCCCAGACACTTCCAGTAGGCTCACCTTCCATTTCAAACTGCACATCAGAACATATATGCATTTCATTTAAATATAGAAAAATACCTCCTTCTGTTTCCCTTGCCTATCCTTCCTGAACAAACTATTCCCGTACATAATAGTACTTGAGTCATGTCAGCTAACCCACCACATCTCCAAAATACCAGTCACATCATAATTCCTTGATTGTATTAGGACTTCCAATTCCTCCCCTTACTAAGTTTTTATCCAGGACCCCTGGCTCTTAACTTGACTTGTCATCTGCTCTGGGCTTTTGTCTCCATCCCTTGGTGAACCTAATTTTAAAAATTCCTCACTAGGTTAGCAGGCCTGAATGCAAAAACAGTTTTCCATCTCTTTGTCAGGTGGGAGCTGTCTCTTCCCAGTAGTCTTTCTTCTTGCAGCACCACCCCGTAGTCAAACAGCCAAAATCCTGCTGGTGTTGGTTAAACAGCCCAAACCCTGGACCATCTATGCAGCTACATGTTGCTCTCCAGGATTCATTTGATCCTAGCTGGGCTTTTCCCCTTGACTGGAAGGATAGGTGAGAACACTATCTGACCTTCCATCCACTTCACCCTTGCACTCAGAGCCATGTATAACTTTTGCTCTGGTCAAGGTTACCCCTGGAAGTATCATTAGTGCCCACATGGATAAACAACATGGGACTAGTCAGAGGGCCAGATGAGTCTGCAGCCTTTCCATGACATCTCAGATGTGGGCCTTGAGCCAACAGGTCAGGCCAGTAGATGGAGTCCTCTGCCCAGGAACTCAACAGCCGCTATCACCCATCCCTTTCTCTTGGCAGCAGAGGTCTTGGTCTTCCCACCTCTGGAGGCACATGGCATGGCCTCTTCTGCCACTGAAGCAGGCTCCTTCTCATCCAAATCCAAGGGCTTCATACCTGATTTCCAGCAACACAGTCAGAAGTTCAAAAGAGCAGCACTGTCTGTTGCTAGAGGTGACAAGCTGTCACCGTTACTTGCTCAGTTTTGTTGGTCATGGGCCAGTAAAAGGTGAGGACTTCTCATAGTAGACAATATTAAGGGAGCAACTGAAGCAAAGCTTCAGGTTGGAACCACTGGAGTCTAAGCAAAACTGTCACTGAGAGAGGTGGCAACATCTTGCCTCAGCAAATATCCCCTGGCAGCATCTCTCCATAAGGCAAGAAAAAATACAACAGCACCTGCTTCCACTGGTGCTTCGATGAAAAACTGGTGAATTCCAATTAACAGCAATGGGAGAATGTCAGCAGCATGTGGGGTGCCCTCAAAGCCACCGTCATCAGCACCTGTGAAGAGAACCTTGGATTCTCTACCAGGCAACATCAAGACTGGTTTGATGAGAATAAGAGGGAGAGCCAATAGTTGATAGCTTGCAAGCCCAAGGCCTTTTGCACTTGGCAAAATGACACCAACTCCAAGCAAAAGAAATTGAATTTCCAACAAGCCAAGACAGAGGTCCAAAAGATAACCTACTATATGAAGAACAAATGGTAGGAAGACAAGGTTAAAAAGATTCAATATCTTGCTGAAACCCATGATATTTGTGGTTTATTCAGTGCCACCAAAGCCATCTACAGTACGAGCACTCAGGGACCAACCCCTTTGAGACCTAAGAATGCAGGAGACCTGATCAAGGAAAGAGGAGTCATCAATGCCTGTTGGAAGGAGCATTTTGAAGACTTTCTCAATAGAGACTGTTGTTGACAAGAGTGTTCTCAGCTCCATCCCGCAACACCTAGTCAGAGATGATCTCAGAATCCCTCCAACCCTTAAGGAGGTAAGGGAAGCCATCAAGCAGATGAAGAAAGACAAGGCATCTGAAATGGATGGAATCCCCACAGAAATCTTCAAGCAGTGGGGAGAGAAGCTCACATCACAGCTTCATGCCTCCTTCTTAAGGAATGATGAGGAAATCCCAGATGACCTCAGGGATGCCATTATTGTGACAATCTTCAAAAAAGGAGACAAGCCTGACTGGAAACTACAGAGGGATCGCCTTGCTGTCCACCACAGGAGAGATCATTGCAAGAATTCTCCTGAACCATCTCGTTCCACTTGCTGAAGAGCTTCTCCCAGAATCTCAGTGTGGGTTTAGGGCATCAAGAGGTACAACTGACATGATCTTCACAGCTTGCCAGCTGCAGGAGAAACACCAGGAACAACATAAGCCTCTCTACATAACCTTCTTTGACCTCATTAAAGCTTTCAACTCTGTTGGCTGAGAAGTGCTGTGGAGGATCCTTCTGAAGTATGGATGCCCAGCTAAATTTGTCACCATTCTCTGCCTGCTTCATGACAGTATGCAAGTGGTGGTTCTCACTAATGGATCTATCACAGATCCCTTTGAGGTTAAAACAGGAGTTAAGCAAGGGTACAGAATCACTCCAACACTCTTCTCAGTATTCCTTGCTGCAATGCTACATCTGACCACCAACAAGCTTCCAGTTAGAGTGGAGCTAAACTACTGAATAGACAGTAAGCTGTTTAACCTCATCTGTCTCTGAGCCAAAACCAAGACCACCCCAACCTCAATCATTTAGCTCCACTATGGTGATAATACTGTAGTGTGTGCACACTGAGATATGGACCTTCAAGCAATCATCAATGCCTTTACTGAGGCATGCAAGAAAATGGGACTGGCATTCAGGTACTTCAGGTACTTCACCTGAGCGCCAGGAGTTTTTGAATATCTTTGCCAGTGGCTGGGCTATGACTCCTGCCAGCTCCTTAAGTACTCTGGGTACAATCTGTCAGGACCCACTGGCTCAGGTGAAGTGCCTGAAGACTGGAAGAAGGCCAATGTGGTGCCCATCTTCAAGAAAGGGATGAAAGTAGATCTGGGGAACTACAAGCCAATCAGCTTGACCTCAATCCCTGGAAAGATTCTGGAAAAAATTATCAAAGAGACCATTCTTGACAAGCTGGATGATGGCAGCACTCTGAGGGACAGCCAGCACAGGTTTGTTGTGGATAGGTCTTGCCTGACCAATCTCATTTCCTTTTATGACCAGGTGACATATCACCTGGACAAGGGAGAAGAGATTGACATCATATATCTGGATTTTAAAAAAACCTTTAATTTGGTGTCCCATGATCTCCTCCTGGAAAAACGGGCCAACTGTGGCCTCAGCTACATCACAGTCCGATGGCTGGGGAATTGGCTTTGAGGCCAGACTTAGAGTGGTGGTTAATAGAAGTGAATCATCGTGGTGTGCCGTGACCAGTGGTGTCCCCCAGAGCTCCGTCCTTGGATCTGTACTTCTTTACTGTCCAAGCCCCCAAGGTCTGGAATAGACTCCCTCCAGAGGTGGTGCAAGCACCTACTCTGGAC
>NW_017729018.1:457483-484678 GCF_001723915.1 Gavialis gangeticus | reverse complement strand
AACCAGCTTCCAAGTGAGGTGGTGCAGGCTCCCACCCTGGGGGTTTTTAAGAGGAGGTTGGATGACCACCTTACTGGGGTCGTTTGACCCCAGTGCTCTTCCTGCCATGGCAGGGGGTCGGACTAGATGATCTGCTCAGGTCCCTTCCGACCCTAGAAACTATGAAACTATGAACTCAGCCAAGGTGTATGCTCAAGAGGAGGGCAGAGCAAGCGCTTCATGGAAATCCTCAAGGCCAACTTAAAATGTGCAACATTGATGTCAACTCGTGGGAGACTATCACCCAGGACCTCCCCAAATGGCGGAAGAGTCTGCTGCAAGGATCTTAGTAATTATCGCCCTCTGGCTCACTCCTTTGTGGCCTCCATGGCCCCATCTTTTCAATTTCTGCCACTTAAAACACTCGTGTGTGTGTGTGTGTGTGAGAGAGAGAGAGAGAGAGAGTGCTAAAGAGGGAGAGCAAGCAGGAGATCCAGACCAAGATGAAACAAAGCCACTTGTATACATATCAGCATTGGGAAGACTCATCTGCAAGCCAGATAGATTTAATCTCTGGGTGTTTCATTACTCATGTTGACTCTTGCTGACCAGATATATCACTGCTCAGAGTTACCCTGACAGAATTCAATTGTGGTAGTAGAGTAGCTCATGCAGTATTTTGATTGCATGTTCCATGTAATTGAGTTCCCTTTATGGTCATTTTTCATGATCATCCCAGTCAGGCTATGCCTTCTTTAGATTCATGCTGCTAGTAGGGCTGTGCGAAATGGCACTGTTCCATTCCAACAATTTCGAGGTCTGGACGGACCAGTGTTTTGTATTGAATTTAATTTCGGCTGTTTTGACGTTTTGCCCAACCATTGTGTTGGGGAAAGGAACTCAGCCCAGCTGGGCTGAGTTCCCAACATCAGCCCCATGATCAGGCTGGGGAAACTCAGCCCAGCTGGGCTGACTTCGTTTCCCCAGTGTGACCATGACACTGGGGAAAGGAACTCAGCCCAGTTGGGCTGACTTCCCATCCCCAGAGTTATGGTTGAAAAGCTTAGACTTTTGAAACATTTCAACTAGCCTCGTTATGTTTCGAGGCTGTTTTGAAGCCTTTTGTTTCATTTCAATTTTGCTGTTTCAATCTCAAAATTAGTTGAAACAGTGTTGAAATGAAACGGCCGGTGAAATTTCGTACAGCCATAACAGCTAGGCCCTCAGCCCGTGCAAAGGTCACTCACAGAGCAGTGTTGAGTCACTTGCAGCTCTCTTAAAGGGGCACCTGAGGATCCTCCAGTGTGTTGTCATACAAGTGCTTTCTGGTGTAACCATTACAGTCAGCACACATGGGAAGAATTAAAATCAACTGGGCTCTACTAGCTCCCAGGCAGTGAACTGGAAAGTCTATAGCTGTTCCAGTTGGCATAAATTAAAGCAACCTGAATCTGTTCTAGCTTGCACTAGGGATCAGTTTGGATCCAGGGAGAGGAAACCATGGCTTAGAGCAGTAGAGGCCAACATTTTTGGTAGGTGTACCACAAATTAACCCTGCACGTTCTCCAAGTGCCACTCTGATCCTCTTTCCCTGCCCTATATACAACAATGTACTCTCTGGCTGGTCTAATTCTCTGCTTTCTGCTTTATTCCCCTGTGCTCTCTGCCCAAATTGCTGTTTTACTTTCTGCTTCCTATCCTATCTGCTGTTGTGCTGCCTATCCCCTCCCTGATCTGGTGTGTGGCACACACAGGCTGCCCATGCCACTTGTGGCATCAGTGCCACAGGTTGGCCACCCCTTGCTTAGGGCCACCATTGCTCATCCCCATCAGTGGCAAATATAGAAAATGTGCAACCACAGTGCACTCTGAAGGGAATGACATATACATGGAGCCTGCACAGATGTGGTAAGAGTGGCAGAGAAAGGTCCAAACTGAGATTTCAGATACATCTGAATGGAGACTGAGGGAATGGGAGATGGGGTGGTTTATGTGAACTTCAGAGTTAAAACCTTGTAGATCCCATGCAATGTGATGCAGCAGCTGTGAAAGCACTTCTCGGACATTATGCTGACAGCTCCTATCAATAAGAAAGCAGTCCCAGGCCATGGCATGACTATGGGGAAGGCCGTACAAAAATAGCAGCTGCCACTACCAATGCTCCTTTGTCTGCTGTGTCACCACCAGCATCCCAGCTGTGGCCACTGCCTCATGTACTGGAGCTGCAAAGGGGAAGAGAACTGCCAGGGATTTCCTCAGGGAGGCTCCTGGCACAGCAATAAGCAGGCCCTGTTGGGCATCTTGAAACTACTGTGATGTAATAATTGAGCCAGGAGCACTGAGGCACTTTGTTATGGACTTGGGGTTGGGGACAAAAAATCCAAATGAAGCAGGAAACATCTTTGGGGCATTTAACACCTGACCTGAACTTAGGAAATGTAGACAGGTCTTAAAACAAAACTGAAATCTGTGGAATTTCAGCAGAGGCCAGAACCTACAATAGTATAACCCTGTGAGACTCTAGGAGTGTGTCTACACAAGATGCTAACTGCTCAGTAGCCTAATACTGTGCAGTAGTGTGTCACAGCACAAACAGTGCTAATACTCTCCTGTGCAGTATTATTAGGCTACTGTACAGTAGTGTCACTAAAAAGATGCATGCTAGTGGTACTGCGCAGTAATGCTAGTTACTGCAAATTGATTTAGTACTTGATTATACAAGTGCTAAACTTAATGAGCAGTAACTACAGCACATTAATGAATGTGTAGACATGCCTTAGAAGTCTTAGCTGTCAGCAAAACCAGAGGGCTCCAAAATGAGGATGATGAAGAATGAGAGTTTCCAATGAAGATTCAGGACTGGCTATACTAGATAGTTCAGAGACACAAACAGAGATGGGGACAGAGGCAGTGGGGGCAGTACCAGATTTAGGCACAAGCTAAGTAAGCTTGAGCTTAGGGCCTCACATTATGAGGGGCCTCTAAACCAACCCGTGGGCCACGAAGGGTTGGCTGCCAGACCAGAAGTGACCATGGACTGGCAAACCGCAGCCCCGTAGAGCTGGGCAGAGAGGCCGCGACTCCTCCCGCAGGACCCGTAGCAGCTCTAGTTGAGGTTTGGGCCCAACCCCCACCCAGGGTGTGGAAGTATCTTTACTTGTGTTTGGGCCAGAAATTCTGGCTGCAAGGCTCCGTGCAGTGGTACGCACTTTGCTGGGCCATGGCCACTTCTGATCCGGAGTTTGCCAGGCCATGGCATAGAAAGGTTGGGAACCCCTAGCTTAGGGCCCCACCCTGTCATAATCTGGCCCTGCGTAGAGGGCAGGTGGCAAGGGGGATCAGGCAGAAGGGGTTCAGGTACTATGGAGGGATCAGATGCCCAGGCATGCAAACATAGGCACTGACTCTGTGGGTGTTCCGGGGGTCAAGCTCTCATCAAAAAAAATTAGCAGGTGCACAGCACCCATGAACCACAGCCATTACGGTTCTTAGTGTTTGCAGACATAAAAAAAAAAAAGAAGAAAAAAACCCTGTGCTTTACCTAGCTCTGCAGCATTTACATAGATCAGGTGCTTCAACAGGGTTTTTTAGTGCTTTTAACTAAAGCTGATTCAATCAGCTTATTAGATAAAATTGGCAACACCCCCCTCCTCCCCCTTTAAAGTGCCAAATCTTTACAGATGCTGCAGAGCCAGGTTAAAGTAATGCCCTGCCTCTTCTGGACGTACACACAGCTCAGTGCAGGAATGCTAAAGTAAAGCGCTGTTTTGGATGAGGGGGTGGGGTTATGTCTGCAAGCACCCACCAGCAAAAACAAAAGTTGGGGCCTATGTGTGCAGACACTGGGGGAGGCAGGGGGGACAAGTGGTTGGGGCAGGGGGCAGTGCTCAAGCTGCTTATCCTCCCTGCTGGTTGCCCCTACCATTTGGATAGGCACCTGGCAGGGGTCTTATGACCCCTGCCACCCCCAGTCTCCTTCCCGCCCATGGCAGGGGGTCAGACTAGATGATCTGTCTAGGTCCTTTCCGACTCATTGATTCTATGATTCTATGATTTCCCGCCCTGCAACTGCTTTCTCCATTGTAGCAGTTGTGGGATGATGCATGTAGATTCTCTGTATGAAAAATTATAACAAATGTATAAATTTTCCATGTATATAATCTAATAATGGGGTGGGAGGATGGCCATCTTAAATTCAAAGTCAGCTTGGATTCAGGTAAATATGGTATTTGGTCTTTGGAGTTGTGAATATGAAGGTAAGAGGTACCTGAAAATATACGTATGAACTCTGAACGGGAAGGTGAAGAAATATCAGATGAATCCTGGCAGTATGTCTGGAAAGAGAATGGGTCTATAGGGGAAAAATGGATGCACCTGCTTTGCTCACAATAAATTACAGCATGACAATACCCTAAAACACTCTTTATCTTCCAAGTAGCTCAAATTGCTATGGGTAGCCTTACAATAGAGGAGTTGAACAGCCACCACTCCCATTCCTGTGGGCTGTCAATGGATACTTACAGCACCTAAGGCCATGTCCCCATGAGCAAAGGCATGTGTGGGGTGCATTTTGTGGCAGCTCAGACCATATATGCACACTCCTGTGGATGCGACCTAAGAGTCCAAGTAAGTACTTGGGGCTAGATTCACAATGTTGTTTAGGTACCTTTCTCCTATCTTGGGGTGCCTATACATGAGCAGGGAGGCTGCTTCAATGCACCGTAATTACAGTGCATTGGAGCAGCCTTGATTAATCGAGTCTGCTGGAGCATGGTTATTACAGCGCTCCAGCAGCCTCCGGCATCTCATGTATTAGTGTACCCGCACTTAGAAGTGGTGGCAGGGGCACTGTATCTAATGCTCATTCAATGAGCTTTAGATAAATGCCCCCACTTCCATGTTTAAGCATGGGGATGCAGATACACAAGACACTCCAGGGGCTTTAATTAAGCAGCCCCCCACATGTATAAATGCACAGTGGTGCCTAATTCACTATTAAAATCAATGGTAAATTGTGACCTACATAGGTATTTGGTACCAAAAGCTGTTTATAGGTGTTACATTTTTTTCTGGGTTTAATCCAGACTGCAACCATCACTTTATACACATGGATGTCTATAATCTGAATTAAAATTGAATTAACTAATCCTCATTGAAGGAGGATTAAAATTAATGCAGACTAGGGCAGTCTGAATTAGGCAATTTTAACTGTATTAATTAATATGTATTTACAGCATTGCTTTTACATAAATCAGTCCCCTCAAGGGAAACTCATTTGGGTTTTAGCAACACAACAGAGGCTATCAGGCACAAAGCAACATCTTTACAAAGTCAAATGTGCCAACAATACCTCACCATGACTAAGTATCAATATCTTGACTAAGCCCTCAGCCTTGCCGAAGGGCAGGGGTTACTGGTCTGTGAAGAAGGGGGAAACCCCCTTGATCATCTATTAACCCTTCATTTGCATTGCAATTTGATTTGAACTCTATGATGCAAATCAATGAACATGGTTTAGAAGGTGGTGAGCACATGTACAAATGGCCCAAGTAACTCCAGGTCTTCAAGACTAAGTTGGGATCCAGGTTCATACCGCTTAACTGTTTTGCCATTGGATGATCTAGTTGGGGCTGATCCTGCTTTGAGCGGGGGGTTGGACTAGATGCCATGAAAGAAGACACTGAAGTATGTTGCTGTTTTCAAGAGACATATTCTGATCCAGTTTCAGGCTAGATGTAGAATGGGCCTTATTCCAGTCTCCATAAGGAAAATGGGCCCCTGAAAAATGTTTTGTAGAGCAGCATTGGAGTTTGCTGCCAGGCAGAGAATTTACCCCATTTTTTGCCCTCAGGCCATGGGTTTAGACCAAAAGTGGCATGAAATTCATCCCCTTCCCCCCCACCCCAACTTTCCTCACCTGACAGCAAAGACTTCCACTGTCACTTTAGAGAACTACAATTCCTAGCACACCTTGCCTGCCCCTGCACCCTGCAAGGTAGAAGGGGAGGAGTTGGGGGCAAGAGTGAAAGCAGTCTGCCTGATGTACATTTTTTTGTGCTATTTCTCTGAACATGCCTCTCCCATTCCACATCTAGGGTGGCCATTTGTCCGGTTTTATAAAGCACAGTCTGGTTTTCTGGTCCTCTGTCCTCTATTGATATGAAACCAGACACCTTTATGTCCTCTATTTTTCACTGCTTGGCACACCCCACCCCCACCCGCCAAACACCACTGCGGCTGCCTGCGGAAGCTCCCTGCTCGCCACTGCCACACCCCACTGCTCACGCTGCTGTCACCGCCTGCGAGAGCTCACCTGCCTCCCCCCCTGCCTCAGGCTGCACACGATGTTCATGGTGGTGGGGACAATTGCACTAAATGCAACTGTCCTCTATTCTTGAGGTACCTCGATGGCCACCCTATCCACATCATCTGTCCCTGTTGGAAAGGTTGATTGGAAGGAGGCTGAGTCAATGCTGTGATGGCATCTCACGGGACGTTCCAGGTGATTGGGAAAGGGCAAGCATAGTTCCCATATTTAAGAAAGGGAAAAAGGAGGATCCAGGGAACTACAGACCAGTCAGCATCACTCACCTTGGTCCCTGGAAAAATCATGGAGTAGATCCTCAAGGAATCCAATTCTAAGGACTTGGAGGAGAAAAAAGTCATTAGAAACAGTCAGGCTGTATTCACCAGGGGCAAGTCAGGTTTGACCAACCTGATTGCCTTCTATGATGAGATGACCAGCTCTGTGGATGTGGGGATACCTTGATTTTAGCAATGCTTTTTATGCAGTCTCCCACAACATTCTTGCAGGCAAGCTAAGGAAGTATGAGTTGGATGAATGGACTGTAAGGTGGATAGAAAACTGGCTGGAGCATCAGGTTCAAAGAGTAATAATTAATGGCTCAGTGTCTAGTTGGCAGCTGGTATCAAATGGCCTCAGGGGTTGGTCTTGGGGCCGGTTCTGTTCAATGTCTTCAACAGTGACCTGGAAGATGGCATAGAGTGCACCCTTAGCAAGTTTCCACATGACACCAAGCTGTGGGGAGTAGTAGATATACTTGAGGGTAGGGCTAGGATTCAGAGTGACCTAGACAAATTGGAGGATTGGGCCCAAAAGGAATCTCATGAGGTTCAACAAGGACAAGTGCAAAGTCCTGCACTTAGGACAGAACAATCCCATGCACCAGTACAGGCTGGGGGCTGACTGGTGGGCAGCAGCTCTGCAGAAAAGGACCTGGGGGTTACAGTGGAAAGTAAGCTGAATATGTGCCAGCAGTGTGCCCTAGTTGCCAAGAAGGCTAATGGCACACTGGCCTGCATTGGTAGGTGTGTTGCCAGTAGGTTAAGAGAAGTGATTATTCCCCTCTATTCAGCACTGGTGAGGCCACATCTGGAGTACTGTGTTCAGTTCTGGGCCCCCCACTACAGAAAGGATGTGGACAAATTGGAGAGAGTCCAGCAGAGGGCAACAAAAATGGCAAGGGGCTGGGGGACATGACTTCTGAGGAAAGACTGGGGGAACTGAACTTATTTAGTCTAGAGAAGAGAAGACTGAGGGGGATTTAACAGCCGCCTTCAACTACCTGAAGGGGGGTTCAAAAGAGGATGGAGTTGGACTGTTCTCAGTGGTGACAGATGACAGAACAAGGAGCAATGGTTTCAAGTTGCAGCAAGAGAAATTGAGGTTAAGTATTAGGAAGAATTGTCTCACTAGGAGGGTAGTAAAACACTGGAACTGATAACCCAGAGAGGTGGTGGAAGCTCCATCCGTGGGAGTTTTCAAGACCAGGCTTGACAAAGCTTTGGTTGGGATGATGTGGTTGGGGATGGTCCTGCTTTGAGATCACCTCCTGAGGTCCTTTCCAACCCTAATTTTCTATGGTTCTATGATCTCCCCTTTTAGGCTCCACCTCCATGTATGTGGGGCTTCTCTCACTCTTATTGTTGCAGACCAGCGGATTGGTACATGTTTCTCAGCTCTGATTGGTGGACGCTGCGCTGGGGAGCTCCCGGGCCAATACACCAAGATGCAATGCTGCTGTGACTCTGGACGCTGCTGGGCAATCGGGCAGACTCCTGAAATGTGCCCAGTCAGGGGATCTGGTAAGGAAAACAGTAAATCCCCAGTATCCTACTGAGTTCAACCTGCTAGCGACTGGTAGTGAGCTGCCCTGGTGTGTGTCCTACACCAGAATACAGGACCTGTGAGGGAACTCACTGACACAGATGCACTGAAGATGGTTACAGTGCAGGCATCCAGTGTTGGGGAGTTCAGATTTAAGATCACCTGACTCAGGACATCTCCTCTTTGTAAAGGCATTTCAGAAGGATTCTTGCAGGGCAATAATCTTACTGCTTGCCTCAGCCTCAGCTTCAGCCTATCCGTTTTTAGCTGTCAGACTTTTGGTGAATAAGTCAGAGAGTGACCTAATGATAACATCAGGGTTTGGGAGCTGGGACCCTGGGGCTCTGAGTGCTCTTTCTGCCTCCATCTCTGCCTTGCTGTGTGACTGCACTCCCCCTTCCCAGGTCTCCCTTTACTTCTTTGCAATGCAGGGCAACAATCCATTTAAAATCTTATTTGAACAATGATATCTGGTTGGCCCTGCTACATCCTGGGCCCTGCTGCATGGAAGAGACTGGCCCCCTAGTTACTCCAGTGCAGGATCTATTGGCCACATGGCTGCAAAGACCACATACCTCAGCAGGGCTTCATTACTGACAGAAGGTAACTCATGCTTCCATCCTTCCTAACCCATCTTCCTGTCTCTAAACACACTCTCTGTCCCCAGGCAGAGTCCCTTTCTTCCTACCAGACTTCTCTGAGTACCTAGGCTTTGATGTCCTTGTGCCAGTTTGGCCCTGTCCCTGGCCTCTGCCTCTTGGCTATTCTGTTATACTCATTTGACATGAACAAGGAGCGTTGGACCAGGCTGTTGGAAAGCACTAAGACAGCTGTTTCGTTTCAGATGAATACCGCAGACTCTGCATTGAAGGACTCCCAGTAGTGCCAGGGTTCCCTGGGAGCTTCCCAGGAATTCCTGGATTTGGGCCAAATGGTGTCGGACCTGGAATCAGTGGACCTGGAGGCATTGGACCAAATGGGGCTAATGGACAAGGCGGGATCCCAGGCCTGCCTGGAATGGGCCCAGGAAGTTCAAGTATTGGTAAATTAAAATACCTTTCTTACAACACTGCATTTCTTAGAACATCCAGTGCGTCTGCCTGCTTGTCTGAGCTGCATGCATATGAACAAAGTAACAGTGCTTTACCCCAGTCACTAGGTTTGTCTTGACATCTGTGGAGCAATGGGATGTGACACTAATGCTGTGCAGAATGCTGAGCCCAGCATACAGATCAAAGGGTGTCTTATGTCTGAGCCAGGGAGCTGAGGCAGCTCTCAGTGCCAAAGAGGCAGCCTGCCTTCCAATGGAGAATGTCTTTCTAATTACAGAATAGGAACAGAGCTCTCACAACCTTCCTCCCTCCCTTGCCTGTCTAGTGCAGAGGAATAAATGCCTAGAAACTTGGTTGCAAAATTGAGCGAAAGGGCAAAAAACCTGGAGATGAAATTCAATGTTGATAAGTGCAAAGTAGTGCACAATGCACACGGGGGAATAAATAGTTCAAAATAAGACTAGATGATGGACTCTACATTAACTGTTGCCACAAAAGAAAGAGAGCTAAAAATCGGTCTGTAATCCCTATTGCCAAAAAAAATCAGCTTAGTGTCCAGCAGCAGTTAAAAGGCATAAAACATTAAGAATTATAAAGAACAGAAAGTATCATTATGCTCTAAGTTAAAGTATCCATAACGCTGTCTTGAGCCAGATTGTCACAGGTACAACTCAGACATGGTTGGCTTGAATTCAGGAGCTGAGAGGGTTATATCTTAAGTCCAGAAGCCAAAGTTGAGTGTCACACTGGGTGCCAATCTGAGTCCAGGTCAGGACCTGGGAAATCCAAAATATGAGAAAGGGTAAGCAAGGTCTAAGGCTGGAGCAAGGCTGGAGGAATGGCAGGAAGGTCCAAGGCAGAGGTGACATGGGAGTGAGGCAGGGCTTCAGAGTCGGGAGGTCCAAAACAGGAGGAGCAGTGCAGGGGTTAAGCAGGGAAGTCCAGGGGAAAGGTACAAAGAATATTGTTGCAAAGACAAGGCCCTACAGGAAATGGGAGGTTTATAGCTCTCCCATCAGGGGCTTGTGGCCTCCATTTGTCCTCTCAGGTCACCCAGTCCCTTGTTAGGAATCTCATGGTCAGACTCAGAGTGAGCTGGAGCAGGTATGTGGCTAGTCTTTCTGCAGCCTGGTTCTCTGCCTGTGGGTGTCACGGATTGGGGTTTGAATTCCAGGGTCTCTGACAAAGACGGTATCTCAGCCACTACCTTGCAGATCTGAGCTGCAGCAGCTCCTGCTCCTCCAGTCCCATTGCTTTGCCAGAGCTTTTCATTACTGGGCCAAAATGTGCCAGAAAAATGAAATTTCCCTGGATGCTACAGTAGGCAAATAAGGAGACCCAAGTTGTAGAGGGAGTTGTGCTGGAACCCAAGGATGGTTGTAGAAAGCACAGGCTTGCATGAACCACTAAAATGGGATTGGTAGCGTGCAACTGTCCTCTGATTGTTTTTTAACAAGTTCTTGCAAACGGGAAAATCCAGGATCTTCCCCCAGAGGCAGCTTTGTCTCTTTGACCCCGCAACAGGGTAAGTCCATTGGTCTGGAATGTCCTGGAGGAAATTGTTGCTTGTGTTCAAAGACCAAGGACTCTTTTCTGTGTCAGTGAGAATAGAAAACCCATCATTGCCTTGGGGAGGGAATGGGCTGCACACAGTATCACTCGCTGCTGAGTCCCATGAAATACATAAAACTGAATCTTATAGCATGACTCCAGGCAGGGGGAGGCAGAGAGATGACTTCTGGCGGCCTATGAATTACAGAAAATGCTGGGAAGCCAAACCCATAGTGCCCAGCATAGGATATATGCTCTACATACGTGTTTTCCATTTCTCTGGGCACCCTTTCTCAGACTGAAGAAATTCTGAAATGAAGGCCTGGTGATACAGAGGAGGGATCATGGGCAAGGGCTATTAGTTGAGGAGCTGCTCTTTACACGCCCAAACTGTCTCTATTACTTGTTTGTTTTTCAGGAACTGCCACCTTAAATCAGACCATTGACATCTGCAAGCACTTCACCAACCTGTGTCTGAATGGGCGCTGCATCCCCACCCCCTCCAGCTACCGATGTGAGTGCAACATGGGGTACAAGCAGGACGTGCGTGGAGAGTGCATTGGTAAGGAACATGTCCTTGGCAGACAGCCGGCTAGGCCACAAAGCATGTTCCAGGCCTGCTCCAGAAGTCTGTTCCCAATGGTATGTGGCTGTCTCTGGGGTCCTCAGTACTGTCCCCAGCCTGGGATTCTTGCAGCAGTGCTGATGACTGCAATGCTCTCCACAGTACTCATAGGTGAAGGAGTGCAGTGAGGCACTATTGTGCTTGCACAATGAGAGACAACAACCTTGCCCTCATCTGGCAGATTCATGCTTGCCTATGATCAAATTGTAAGTCGAGATTTGTTGTTGCCTGCAGCAGGGTTTCAGGGAAAAGGGTTTATTTACCTCCAGATAAAGACTGCCCCCATGTCTCTGTGGCTGAGATGAATGGGCATGTGGGCCAGGTACTTGCCAAGCTGCTGTCCCTCATCTCAGTCTTTGCCACCTCATCATATAGCCAAGTCATCCCCATGCCTGGGATTCCAAGGGACTCATTGATCCTGGAGACCCACCGGATTCTGAGACCCTCAACTTAGGGCCTCTAGAGCAGTGGTTCTCAACCTTTATTTTACCAGGACCCATTTGTAAACATCAGTCGCCAGGCCTGACCCAGTACATAGTTTGAGTAGAAAACAGCCCCCTGGCCCTGCCAGTGCCCCTCGCTCCCAACCCACAGCCGCAACCCCCAGCCTTGTTCATGCCCCTCACTTCCAATATGCTGCCCCCCAGTGTGTGGGGCAGGGGGATGTGGGCATCTGGCCCTCAAATTTTTGCACCCACAGCAGACACGGGGCTGGAGCTGGCTGGACCGGCACAGGCAAGAGCAGGCAGAACTCACCATGGGAGGGCAGAGTGGGGCAGCAAGACCCTTTGCTGCCACTGCCACCAGAACCTCCATGCCAGCCACACCAGCAGCACAAGCAGTAACAAATGGTGGTAGGGGGCTGCACTGCCCTCACCTTGTCCCGCCACCAGCCTCTCATGTGCTAGGCCGCAGCTTTACCCTGCCGCCATGGCTTGGCTGCCACCACTACTCCCCTCAGGACACAGCTCTACCCCAGGGTGGAGGTGGGGTGTGGGCAGTGTCGCCAGTGGGCTCCTGCCCCTCAACACCTCGTCTACTCCTCCCACCCCATAGAATTACTTGTGGGGAGTTGCAAGATCTGCCCCTCATGCCACATCCATGTGTGTGCACGCATATCCACATGGCACCCTGTGGCAGGGCATTTACCCCTTTAAGGGCCAGAAGGCAACAGCCGGCAGGTGCCTGATTAGGGCAGCCATTTTGGATTTAGGGCTGTCCATATAAACGGGGCAGTTTTGCTGCTGGAGGCCAGGCAACAACATTGCCTGGCCAGAGGGCTGATGGTATCATCTGGAGGTAAGGGAGGAGCTGTAGGGGAAGCATAGGAGACTCCTGGTCCTGGACATAACCTAAAACTGCACCCTGCCAGGAGTGGGTAGCCTAGTGGGGCTCTCAGTGGTGTGGGAGCCCCCAGGAAATGCCAGGCCAATTACCACCCTGGTGAAAGGTGGGTTGGGGTGCCTTAACCCCTAGCCCCCACAACCAGGTGGGTTTCCCCCTTTTCAAGGTCTAGAGGGTGGACCCCTGGCAATAGAGAAAAGGCCATAGACTGACACCTGTCTGGACTTCCCCTGACTGGTCAATGCTGGGGCCAGGACTGGAAGGGTCAAAGGGCTAGGGGCCCACCATGAGGAACGGCCAAGAGCCAAGGGCCTGGGGTTCCAACTGGCCTGGAGGTGGGCCAGGGCTAGTAAGCCAAAGGTCTTGGGGGGACCACACCCGAAGGGGAAGCGGTTCAGGGAGCTGTGAAGGTGGATGAGACCGCCTGAGGAGAGGAATCCAGGCGGGGTTCAATTAGAAGGATTCTGGGGCCCAATGTGGGGACCGGTGATGATGATAACATCTAGATGCCATCTGCGAGGCTTGGGCTGCAGTATAGGGGAGGAATGGAGCTACAGATAGCACCCCCTTACATCGGGGCAAGAAATGGGCAGCCTCCCACTTAATTAACAACAATTAATCAATTGCCAACAAGACGTGGTGGGCGAGAAGGCGGGTGGTTAGCCCAGAGACAGGTGGGCAGGCCTCCTGTTACACACCCCCTGCCTGATCACCCTCCTCCTCCCATTCCCCCAGCCCCAAGCAGCCCCTGGTAGGCTAGAACTCTGCCAGTCTGCACAGGGAAACCTGCAGTTTCCCACATTTTTTCCTTTAAAGGATAATCCATTTTTAAAGTTTGTTGATCCATTTTTTTAAGTTTGTTCATGACCCTTTTATATATTCCTGTGACCCACGGGTTGAGAAATGCTGCTCTAGAGAACAGTATGTGTAACTTTCCACACCCCTCTTTCACACTGGCTTGTTAAGGTATGTGTTAATGCATGGCCTGATCCGAGAGGTGCTAAATATAGGAGCTGAGGGGATGGTTCTTGACACCTTGCAGAATCAAGCCCTTGCTGCTTAAACAACCTTTCCTGGTCTTTGGTTGGGTTTATCTGCAGGGTCCATGATGAAGTGCTGCAGAGCAGGCCTGGACTCAAAATATTGGTGGCTTCTAGCTTTAGGCTTTTTTCCTTTCAGATGTGGATGAATGCTCCAGCAGCCCCTGTGTGCATGGAGACTGTGTAAATACACCTGGGTCCTACCACTGCAAGTGCCATGAGGGCTTCCAGAGCACCCCCACTAAGCAGGCCTGTATTGGTATGTCTGTGTCTGGATTTGCTCAAGAATATGTCAGATCAAAAGAAAATGAAGTGCCAAGAGGAGTTTCTCATAAAAGGGAGGTATAACCAGTGAACAAGCCTCTGGAGCCAGAAAGTCTTCCACTGAGAACTCCACAGCACTGTCTTCTCCCTCCCCTGACTCCAGGATCGAGTCTCCCACCCCCTTCACATTGGGATTGAATCCTGGGGGCTTGGCACCCCTCTCGTGCAAGCTCCTACATCGAGATTGGGCCCTGGGGCCCGTGCTGTCCCCACCTGACCTTGCGCACTGGGATCACATGCTGCATCCTGTGCTCAGAGCCTGGGGTTCACCATAGGTCCAAAAATTTGGCAGCAAGGGAGCAGTACCACTGTTCCCTTGCTACCAAATTTCCAGACCCTGGGAAGCTAGCTGGGCCAGATGACATGGTGCCACAGGCTGGATCTGGCCTGTGGTCAGAGCTTGAGCACCCCAACCTAGATTATATTTCCTTAACTTAATTATGAAAATATCCTGTGAGACAATGTCAAACCCCTTCCTTTGATTAATCAGGCTGGTTACCATATAAGGAAGAAAATTAGATCTGCTTCTATGACACTGCTATTTATCACTTCATTTTTCTAGGTTTAATAATTTGTTCCAAAATTTTCCTAAGGATTAATTGGGTATATAATTCCCATTGCTATATTTTGTCTTAAACTGAGACCTCTGGGGGATGGGTGGTCTACTAACAGTTTTAGCCCAGGTCATGTCAGCTGCACTACCAATAACTTGGGCAGCCCAAGGGAGACAGCCCAAGGAAAGGTCCCACTAAACCCCTCAGGGAAGCATTGGGCCTCATATGGAAGACTTAACTGCCTGTACACAACACCAGGAGCTTGGGAAACAAGCATGAGCAACTGGCCCTTCTCCTATGTGATAATGACTACAACCGTGTAGGAATTACAGAGACCTGGTGGGACTCCACCTATGATTGGTCGGTGGCACTAGAGAGTTACACTGTATAGGAGAGACCGAGTGGGGAAGAGGGGTGTGGGTGTTGCTCTGTATGTCAAAGATCAGCTCACCTCTCTGCAGATTGAATTTCCAAACCAGGAAGGGCACCTTGAGACCCTCTGGGTCAAGATACGAGGAAAACATGGGGAGGGTGACTTACTCATAGACGTCTACTATAGACCCCACCACCAAGAGGAAGACCTAGATCAGAAATTCATTAGGAAACTGGTCAAAGCCGCATGTTCCCAATGCTTGATCGTCATGGGAGACTTCAACTTCCCAGACTTCTCTTGGGATGATCACACGGCCAAATCTGACAGGTCACATAGTTTTCTCACGTGCATCGATGAGCTCTGTCTAACCCAGGAGGTCTATGGGCCGACTAGGGGAGAGGCATTGCTGGATCTAGTCCTGGCCAAAGGGGAGGACCTGGTGAGCGATCTGCGGATCAGGGGGAAGCTTGGTGACAGCGACCATGAGTTGGTCACCTTTTTAGTTCACCAAAGAGCAGGCAAACCCTTCAGTAAAACAGAAGTCTTTAGCTTTGGGAAGGATGACTTCTGCAAAGTGAGGGAACTGGTCAGTCAGGCAATCAGAAGCCAGTGCAGTTGCACCAGCAAATGCCTTTTTAGTGACATTACTGTACAGTAGCCTAATAATACTGCACAGTAGCATGTTAGCACTGTTTGTGCTCTGATGCACTACTGCACAGTATTATTAGGCTCCTGTGCAGTGAGCGTCTTGTGTAGATGCGCCCACTCAGACCTTAGTCATTGTGGTTTTATCACTACATACTTGTGCTATTCCTTTGCACTCATCTTTACTCATGTACGCAGTTTTCCTTTTTGATTTACTTGTCAATGAAGAACTTTTAAGGAAGCCATGTTAATCTTTCCTATGCTTCCTGCCTTTCCTGTACAATAGGATAATTTACCTTTGTGCATTTAAGAAACCTTCTTTCAGTAAGTACCTACTCTCCTTTATCCTTTAATTTTCTTACAAGGAGACCTTAGCTACCTGTTCCCTCTTGAAGTCTGCTTTTCTGAAAACTATTATTCTTATTCTTACCCTGGAATAATGGACTCTATTGTTTCATAATCACTTTCACCCAAAGTATCTTCCACTTCTAGATTCCCAGCTAATTCTTCCCCAATTACAAACAGAACTTAAACAGCCACTGCCCCAGTAGCTTCCTTTACCTCCTGAAGCAAAAAGTTGCTTCCAACCCATTCTAAGGACTGTCTGTGTTCTGCCATATGTTTTTTCCAGTGGCTGTGTGGCTAATTAACCCAAATTACCAAGGAGTCCTGTATTTTGGATACTACTGATAGTTATTCACAAAAAGGTTCATCCTTAAGATGGGAGAACCATAACATGACACCAGCATTGTTATTTTCACCCTTTATGTTCACTTAATGACTTTGAACAAATTTTCCTTCCCTCTTTTCCTAAATTTTAGAGCAAGTATATGCATTTTTGATCCATACCACCACTCTCCCTCTCTTTTTTCCTGTCTTTCCTCTCTAAACAAGTTGCACACTCCTATGCCAATATTCCAGACCTCCAGTTTATTCCATCAAATTGGTGAGAGAGAGGCCCTTATTACACATTCCCTTTACGCAGCTCCTAGAGCTCTTAACCCCCTGGACTGTCCACACATTAGCAACTGAAACTAGTTGTAAGCACGCTTTAAGTGACTTAAAGTTACACCACTCCAGGTCAGGTTTGCCTCTGATCTGTGTTACCCAGCTCCTATTCCATTTATGTGTGGACACTCCCCACAGATAAGCTGTCCAAGTTGAAATCCTCCAACTTCCCAGGATGCAGTGTCCCCTTCTCACCTTCCTGTTCTGTGTGAACAAACTTTCCATCCCCTGAACTCTACTGCCAGGGGCAGGTGGGTGGGGGAGGATTGGTCTAACACTAAGCCAAATTATGGGGAAGTGTGGTCACGCTGAAGGATAGGTTGGCAATTCAGGCCAACCTGGACAAGCTCGCAAGGTGAGCGAATCAAAACCTGATGACATTCAACACGGAGAAATGCAAAGTGCTCCACCTTGGAAGAAAAAACCCACATCATACTTATAAGACTGGCAGTGCTACAGTCACTAGCACCACAACCGAAAGAGACTTGGGGGTTATGATTGACCACAAGATGAATGCGAGCCACCAATGAGATGCTGCAGCCAGCAAAGCAAATAAAACTCTGGCTTGCATCTATCGATGCATCTCAAGCAAGACTTAAGAAGTCATCCTCCTGCTTTACTCAGCCTTGGTGAGGCTGCAGCTGGAGTATTGCATCCATTCTGGGCTCCGCACTTTAGAAAGGATGCAGAAAGTCTTGAGAGGAAAGCCACGCGCATGACTACAGGTCTTATGAGGAGAGGCTGAGAGGCATGGGACTTTTCAGCTTGGAGAAGCAAAGGCTCAAAGGGGACTTGGTGGTAGCTTATAAGTATATAAAAGGTGTGCATCAGGAACTGGGAGAACATCTGTTCACCAGGGCACCCCAAGGGAAGACAAGGTCTACTGGCCACAAACTGCTGGAAGACCATTTTAGACTGGACACAAGGAAAATCTTGCCCATCTGAGTCTCCAGAGTCTGGAACAGACTGCCCCCAGAAATGGAGCAAGCACCTACTCTGGATACCTTTAAGAAAGGCTTGGATTCTTATCTTGCTGGGGTGACCTGACCTAAGCAGACTTCCTGCCCCTTGGCAGGGGGCTGGACCTGATGATCCTGCAAGGTCCCTTCCAGCCCTAGTGTCTGCAAAATCTATGAAATCTATAAGCAACTTCTGCTTCTGCTCCCGGGGTGTAACCTTCCCACCTTCCCTCATGCAAACAGTTTATAGATCACATGCCAGCTAGTCAGGTCTCAGGGCATGGACAGGTCCAGGAGTGGGGAGATGGGAAGGATCAGGTCCCCATGAGCTGCAGTTTCCTTCCCAGGGCAGGAGCAGTAGCTCCCCCTAAAGTGCCTTCCCTCATCACTCCCACCTGCCAGCCACCCCAGGAAGCATGACCAGCACCCTCCACACACTCCAATCCCAAATCCCAATTTATTAAAACATGAGAACTTCTTTTAATCTACTTCCTCTTTCTTTTAAAATTCTTTTCTTTTTTATATCTTTTTATTTTATCCTTCAGTGGCTGGCTGACTTCATTTTCACCATCTACCCCCATCCCCATCTCCTTTCCACTTCCCATTCCATTTCCCACTCCTGTCCCATTAACTCTCCACCTCCCGGCTTCATGCTCCCCCGCCTCCCATCTTCCACACACCCCTACCTAGAGCAGGGATAGAAGCCAGTCCTGGCTCACCCACCCTCTAGTGGCAAGTCACAGCTAGGGGATGGTCAGAGAAGGTTTTTAGCCTTAAGGTGCAACTGCTCCAAACTCGAGCTACTACTAACATCAACCAAATTTGCACAGCTCAAAGTGCAATGTGTAACAAGGCCCAGAGAAGGGGTTACTTGGTGCTGAATCCAAAGCCCCCTATATTCAGTGGAGAGGCCTTAATATTGACTTCATCAGGCTTTGGATCAGGCCCATGTTTGCTTGTAATACAGACCATGGATAGACAGTGCTGCTTAAGGAACCAATACCTTACAAGCAGAGGGGCTGAGAAGGGAATTCATTATTAGCTTGAGCAGCTTTGTCTCCAAACCCTTGGACACCGTGCTGTTCCTGGAAAATAATAGTCTCACACAGCGAGTCTCCCCTGCAACTTTACCATGTGCCATAGGCAGTAGCATCCTGAAGAGGGAGGGCCAGTGAGATATTAGGGCCAGGACCTACCTTTTGCATGTGAGAGCAGTATCCTGCCTGTATTTTGTAGTGGACTCTAACTTGAGTCTTCTAAGGCTAAAAGCCCTTGGGCCCAACTGGACAAGAGAGAGTTACTGTTAGAATCATAAAGTGTGGGCAGCTCATGCTCACAAATCAAGTCTGCTGCTATCTTGCTCTGTTTGTCTCACTGCCAGATATCGATGAGTGCATCATGAATGGAGTGATGTGTAGAAATGGCCGCTGTGTAAACACTGATGGCAGCTTCCAGTGCATCTGTAATGCTGGCTTTGAAATTACCCCTGATGGCAAGAACTGTGTTGGTAAGCACTTCCTTCCGCATGACATCGGCTGGGGAAGAAATGGACTCACTAACTGCAATAACCCTGCATATAGATATAGCATATTTAAAGCCAAAGTCCAGGGGTTTTACAGATGGGTTAAGAATTCACTTCTTTCCTTCCACGCAGAGATGACTTGAGCAGGGTGCATGGCCCAGGGCAAATCAGACTGTTCGGGACCCCGCCTCCACACACCCCAGACACGAAACCAGTGGTGGATGGAGGCGGGATCCCAAGCAGCCAGATGTGAAGCCAGCAGCGGCAGTGGTGGTGACAGTGCTGAGTCACCGCAGCCATTCAGCCCTGCTCCGCAGGGCCCTGGGCGGTCACCCCAATTCACCCCACCTACGGACGGCCCCGATTCCAGGAATACAGCCACCTCTGAGGTGGTCTGATCTTTAGCAATATTTCACAAGCATTAAGGAGAGGAGAGAAAGAGTCACTGATCCAATGGAAATTGCTCTCAGATGAAATAGTTACAGTGCTCTGAGACTAAGGAGTTAACAGTGTGTTTTGCTTGACGATAATTTTGCAAGGGCACTAGGGTGCCACAAGATCTGTAGTTTCCCAGAGTGATGAGGATCCCTGAGTTTTACATCACCCCTAAAAGGTGGTATCAGTGCCACAGTGCCATAACACAAGTGCAGGTTCACCTTTAGCTCAAAGAGCAAAGGGCATGAGAAGAGCCAGTGCTGCTTCCTGCAGTACCTTAGGATTTTTGTAAAGGTTGCAAAGGGATGTCCAGCAGAATGGTCAGAAAAGTGTTGATGAAATCTTTTTTCATCAAATTTTGTTGATTTGTCCCAACTGAAACTTTTAGAGGACATTGTTCAATTTCAATGAACTTCTGACAGGCAGACTTTGAAATCTGACTGATTTCCTGCCTGCTTCTTCAGCAGCCTACCCAATGACCTGTAGGGGAGCCCAAAACTTCCAGACTCCCAACTAAGTTTGCTCTTCCCATAGAGCCGAAAGCCTTGACACATGCTGAGTGAAATTAAGAGTAGCTTCATGCCTTATAGACTAACTAAATCAGAGATGCATAAGCCTTCATAAATAGTGGCTTATTTCAGTTTACTAGTATGTGAGCCAGCTAGTTAAAAGCCAGCTCAGATATATCTACATGAGCTGCAGACACACCTATCCATGGCAACATAGGATTCTTCTTAGAGCAACAGTTTCAGCTAGGGGTCTCTGGGTGCCTTGAGACCCTTTCAAGGGTGCTGCCAGGTGCCATGCAACATTTGCATTCCTAGGTGTAGAAACATAACTCACAAGATAAACCCAGAGATTTCAAATAAGAATCTACAGCATTAAAAACATTCAAACTTGTTGTGATCTTTCTGAGTTCTTTGTAATTGCTCTAATATTTTTCTGTATTCAAAACACTAAGTGAAAACTAAGAGTTAACATGTTCTAAGGGGAGCCTTGAGTCTGTTAAGGGGTGTCTTGAGTCTAAAAATGTTGAGACCACTGTCTTAGAGGCAAATAAAGATTTGACCACACATGGGGTAAGGCAACACATAGAATCTGAAAACAGGGGAGTCTTTGTGCACCCCACAGGTTCATGTTTCTTATCACCTTTCTTATCATCTTCCCTAGATCACGATGAATGTGCTACAACCAATATGTGTCTCAATGGGATGTGTATCAATGAAGATGGCAGTTTCAAATGTATCTGTAAACCAGGCTTTGTACTGGCTCCCAATGGGCGCTACTGTGTTGGTGCGTGTACTCCAGTTTTGCTCTGTTTCTCTTGTGTCCTATATGTCTCTGGGACTTGGTATGTACAGAGGGATGAGATGGGTAAAGCCAGAGTTATGAAGGGAAGAAGAGGAAGGTAAGGCAGATCTCAGGGTAATGATGATGCTGACTGAATTCCCTAACCTTTCACCCAAGCTTAACCAACAGAGCAGCTAATGGCAGTCCAGGAATGGGTTAGGTCCTAGAGGACTGAAAGGCACTTGGAGAGAAGGAAGCAGCTCTGGTGTTACACAGATAGTAGTGAAATGAAAGAGTCTCACTGAGCTATTTGGGAGAGTCAAGACTGGGCATCCTGCTGGCTCCATTCATTTTGCGTAAGCCTAAGGCAAGTGCTGGGGATTCTGCAGCATTAGAGCAGTGTTTTTTACAGTAGGCCCTGCCCCAGCCCACAGGGCCTCTGAGATCCTTCCTACCAAGAGTGCAAACTCCTTTCCCCTCTGTCATGCTGCCAACATGTGTGCTTTCCTTTCAGATATCGATGAGTGCGAGACCCCTGGCATCTGCATGAACGGCTGGTGCATTAACACAGAGGGCTCATTTCGGTGTGAATGCCTGGGTGGCCTGGCCATTGGCGTGGATGGACGAGTCTGTGTGGACACCCATATGCGCAGCACGTGCTATGGAGGCATTAAAAAGGGTACCTGTGCCCGTCCCTTTCCAGGAGCTGTTACCAAATCTGAATGTTGCTGTGCTAACCCAGACCATGGTTTTGGGGAGCCGTGTCAACCGTGTCCAGCCAAAAACTCTGGTGAGCTCCACCTCTGTGTGTGTACAAATTCAAGGGGAAGGTACTTGGAAATGGTTTAATCCTCTGAAGATCCATCTGAGAAGACACCTTGGCCTATACAGCATGACAGCATTATTGAAAGGCCCAGAGGTGTACTGCAACCACTCTCATAGTATGGGCTGTACTGGTGTTTCCTGCCTATGATCCACACAACCCATGATCTATACATGGGTTATGTATTGCTGTGTACTGCTATCTTGTCCTCTTTGTCTTCAGGTGCTGAGTCATATAGAAAGAAACTAAACACCTTTATGCTTTCCCCTTTTCACTTGTCCATGTGAACAGTTGCTGTACTTACCACAAGAGTTTTTTACCCATGGCCTATGTAGTCTGGAAGAGGTTCCCAGAAGCAATTGCTCTCTTGAGGTGTACTCCACCCTTAGAGGCATTTTTAGGAAGCCCTGTGCTAAGATATTTTTTAGAGTTCATTATAGCGGTAGCTGCTGCTGCTAAAAATTAGCATGTCAAAACTGCTTCACGGACCCTGACTTATGAAACTCGCCCCTATTTCCAATTTCCATGCTTCATCTCTGTTCACAGTGATATTCTTTGTGTCTTGAAAATGTGAAGTGAATCTGTGTACTAGATCACACCAGTCCATGCTGGAGCTAGCACGTGGGGTCACTCTGTGGTTGGATCTGGTACATGGTATTGGGCCATTGTGCAGGATCAAACCCACATGCAAATCCTGTTTGTCAGCCATTGGTGCTATCAGCAGTGATTTTATATCCACTCCCTGAACATTGATGAAATGTTAAATTGATATTACATCTTGTACCAGAGCCCACTTAGAAGCACCCCCATCTGTTGGGAGTATTTCACTGACAGCTACATTTTGAGATTTGTTTGTTAATCACTTCTTAACCCATTTAACAAGTGCTTTGCTTAGAATCTTATACGTAGCATAGTTCTGCAATTGGTGTAGAGCAGCTGAACTGATCATGGGGATTTTTGTTTTATTTGAAGGTTCACTGCAGTATTAAGCAGTGTTAGTGTTAAAATATATCATACGCTGTTATAAACATCTGATTCAGAGTACTCACAATCAATACCCTAGCAAAAAGCAAATGGGAATTGTCCATATTGTTCTGAATTGATGTCATTTTGCCAATGCTATAATGAAAAACTAATGAATCTGCTCTGCTTTTCCCACAGCTGAATTCCAGGCACTCTGCAGCAGTGGCATTGGAATAACAGCTGATGGCAGAGGTGAGGACTTTACCATGTGCCATAATACAGAGGGATGCCTATAACTAAGGTTCTCTAGCACGTCCAGTTATAAGACCTTGCTTTCAGTTGCATGTAACTGATATGTGTGAATGTGTAATTATGTGAATGTGCATGAGTGGTACAAGATAGACTGAACATTTATATTAATGTAATCTGCATTACACAGTATCAAAAATAGTGGGTAGATGATGCAAACCACTAATCTGGGGTAATTTCACCCAGTCTGTGGGAGAAATACCCCTGAAAAATCAGGGGTATTAGTTACAGTGGCTTAGGTTTCACCTGTCAACATCCATCCTGGGGTTGCTGCTTGTTAAAACCAAACTGACTATTATTACCAGCTTCCCTACTGCTTTGTGCGAAGGTGCAGTAATAGCTGACTCTGTCCATTCCTGAGCTCGGTATAAGTTACATCAGTGTAAAAATCCAAAGTACATTACCACAGAGTATGTCTTTGTCCAGGGCCAATACTTATTGGGTAATTGTCTACGTACATGTGCCGGAGAGTGTGTGAGAATGAGTGTGAGTGTATGAGAGAGAGAGATAAGTGTATAAGTGAGCATGAAAGATTGGGCGTGTTTTGGCATGTGCATGTAAAGGTGCAAGAAGCAAGGATTTTTATGGGTGATATATTTTATTGGACCACTATTACATGGGTGGGATAGACTTAGACAAGCTTTAAGTCATTCTTTTTCAGGTCTAAGTGAAATTTGTGTGTACGTGCATGTGAGTGAGTATATGTAAGCATGTGAATGCCTGTGGGACAGTGAGTCTATGTATATGTGAGTGAATGAGTGTATATGCAGGTGAAAGTAAGCATATGTGTTTGTATGCATGTGTGTGCATATATGCGAGAGAGAGTGAAGGTGTCTCAGATTCTGCCTTTAAGTAACAACAAATTACTGTTAAGCAAACATACCCAAGTCTGGTGTACTGAATCAAGTGGCTGGTCCTTGGCACTGAGGGGGAGTTGCGTTTCTGGGTTTGCCCATAGTCTGGCAACCCTACAATATATTGCTGGAGAACTGACCTAAAACTCATCAGCGGTGGGTGAATTTGTTGAAGGCATTTATCAGCGATTTTCAGGTGTAGGTTTGTCTAGGTCTGCGAGCTGGGACCCCATCTAGCTCAAGGCCCTGATCCATACATAGCTCACCCCCCTGCATACCTCACCAAAGAACAAATGCTCATGGCTAGGTCTGAGGGTCCTCCTCCTGCCTCCCAGGATGCATGGACTGCTGCTCAGCCAGCAATTTATGTCAACAGTAGGAAAAGGAGATTTACTTTGACCTGACCAGTGATGCAGCCTGGGAGCTCAGTGCAGGCACTCAACAAGGAAGTTCATATAGAATGTGGGTGTCATTGCAAAGCCTTTCTTTGACCATCTGCTCCTAGCTATTGATTTGATAAGGACTCCTTCTCCACCCCAGCTGCTCAGAGACTCTCTAGCAGGCCTGTACAACACACTACGAGACCCAGGCCTTGTTCTCTCTCTTCACCAGCCCTGACCTGGCAGTGCCAGTTGGGAAGTACAGGACAGGACATGTGCAGGCGGCCAGCCTTGCCTCATTTAGGTACAGCAGCCAGCATGCAGCACTTTCCAAACCACCTCCTCTTTTGGCCTTTTCCTCAGACAGAGACAGATGAGGGGACTAAAGGATGGACTGAGAACTGGGCACCAGAGGTGGAGATGAGTGCTTGGGTTAACCCAGAAGAGACTGTCATGGTCCCAACAGGCACTAGCACCTCTGTGGTTAGACTCCACATGTAAGGGTATGGCACTGTGCCAGCTGCCTGCCCAATGCGCAGTGTTCTGCGTTGCCACCTGTGAGTCACAGGTCTGCTGTCTGCCTTCAGCCTCATGCTCCACAGGAGCTGGTGATAGAGGTGCCAGCACTGGGTCTATAGGCTAGCAGAAATTGTGTTCCCCCCACTTCCTACTGGCCTCCTGGGACATAGAGGGGTATTGATGCCTAGAGAGAACCCCAAGAAATTCAGAAGTGACTGTAATCAAAGGAGCAAATGACTCCTCCTTGGGAAAAGGAAAGAAAGCAGGCTGTTGGTCTCAGTGCAGTAGCTGAGACCCTGCACTGATGGAGACAGTACACAGTGGCAGAGAGAAGAATGCTGATACAGCACAGGGACTCAGGATGCAGGCCATTTCCCCATGAGCATCTCCCTCTGTATGGCACGCCCTTGCAAGACAAATTGTGCATGTGCGCACACATATGCATATATGCACATCAAGGAATGGGGGTAACTGGTGGGGCTTTAGTTGTCACCAAACTTCTTTCATAAATGTGTGTGCTCTGCTCGAGACCTCACCTTCATGAAGGATGCAGCATCTCTGTTACAAGAAAGGTCTCTGCAGGGTAGAAATTAAAGTCCATTCAACTGAATGTAGATTTGTACCCTGAAGAAACCTGAAGGTACAAGGCTGCAGCTTGGCAATACGTAGGAGCAAAGCAGTGCTGACATTCAGAGCATTCTTCTGCATGGTCTCCTGCAGATGACCCACACAATGGTCAGGCTGAGTAGTGAAAATGTGTACATCCAGATGTGGACAGGCCTGTGTAGAAGGCAGTGGAGGTAATGCAGAAGCAGAGGCTGAAGGATGTTCTTTCGGGGCTTGGCCCTGGTTCTGGTCACATCTGAACATGTGGTTCCTTACCCTGCACAGATATCAATGAATGTGCCCTCAACCCAGACATCTGCCCCAATGGCATGTGTGAGAACCTGCGTGGGAGCTACCGCTGCATCTGCAATTTGGGCTACGAATCAGATCCCACTGGCAAGAACTGTGTGGGTGAGTTCAGGAGAATCCCTGTGTGTTCAGGGCAGTTTGGAGCCCCTCTGAAATAGGCCAGGTCAAGGCCTGGACTCAGCAGGGAGCCTGGCTAGCAAAGGTCTACTAGAAACAAGTGGAATTCTGCAGGCCAGACGTCACAGCGCTTGATGCACATTAACTGGCCAGGGCACTCGCTCAGGGCTTTGCTCTGGGCCTAAGCAAGAACTGATTCCCCTAAACACAAGGTTCTCTCCTTGAGCTGTGACATGATGAGTCTGATTGTCCAGAGAGAAAGATCACAGGGCAGTAGCTATAACTAAAATAACTGCAATTTCAGAGTAACGCATTTGCTAGTTAATATGGTATTTGTTATAAAATGTATCACTAGAATATTTGGCAGCCCTAGCAAGGCGGGTGTGTAAAGCACTGAAACAAACTGAACATTACTTAAAGGGCCTAAACATGCCAGGATATGGGGCAGGGTAGCTATGCAGATGAAGCTAAGCCCTGAGATTGAGGCTGGCCAGCCCTAGAGATGCCAGGCTGGGTATTGTTCAAAGGTAAGTCTCGTGGTAAGTTCCCGCTGCTGCCCTGAAGCTCTGATGATGTGCTGTGGCCTGGCCTACCCTCTCTCATTTGGAGAATATGAGAAGCAAACATGGTACAAATGGGTAGCTTTTCCATTCTCCTCCTGCCAGGTGATTGTAATAGACTCCTATGTGCTTGCCAAGCTGTGCCATAAATAGCAAGGTCTCTGTAAGTGAACTGCCTGGGCCTGGGGTGTGTCTCAGAGAAGAAATGTTTTCAGTGCCATCTTGGCTACCAGAAACCAGCTAGCTGAGGGGATGCCTGGTGCTGGAGCTCACGAGCCGTGTCTATCTCTGCCCACAGATGTCGATGAGTGCACTGTTAATCGTTTGCTCTGTGACAATGGCCTGTGCCGTAACACACCTGGAAGCTACACCTGCACCTGTCCCAAAGGCTTTGTCTTCAGGACTGAGACAGATACCTGTGAAGGTAACGATCTTCTTAAGCTCTTTGGTTTGGCTCTTGGACTGCCATCCAGCATGGTGTTCACTGGCTTTGCTGCCCTTTGCCAGAGAGAAGCAGAAGCTGCATCATGGCCAAGACCGCAGCCTAGCTGGGCTGGACTGGAAACTGGCTGAGTCTGAATATTAGCAGTGATTCCAGGGGCAACAAAATATCTGCAAGGTGCAAAGCATGAGTGCTAAGCCATCTTCTGGGTGTAACATGCCTTTGATTTTCTCTGGCTCAGTAGTGGTTTGGACTCTAGCTGCTTGGGGGGTTGAGTTTTCAGAAACTCAAACCCAAAACTTTTTCCTCCAAACACCAGAACTTTTGGACTAAAAAATGTAAATTTGGGGACAGGGAGTTGGTAGAAAATTTACAGTTTGGGGGTCATCTTTTTCCTGACAAAGAATTGAAAATATTTGAAGAAAGGGGACAAGTTCTGCAGAAATGCATATTCAGACCCCCCCCCCCCTTTTAATTTTTTTTT
>NW_017729018.1:411758-457405 GCF_001723915.1 Gavialis gangeticus | reverse complement strand
CCCCCCCCCCCCGTTATAATTTTTCTTTGGAACACAGTGAAGTTTCCTTGCAGGCTCCAAGTGTCAGCTATATGGAACAAAGCATGTTGCGATGAAACAGTTGTAAAAGTATTTAGATGTCCAGACAAGCTCTTAGCTTCTTTAGCAGCCTTTTAAGGCTGTGGTGAAGTATGTCAACCGATTTTCACTCCTTCCTCTCTACTAACCTGCTCTGAGGGGTCTCTAAATCCCAGCTTTAACCACTGGACTTATTATCTAGAGCTGAACCCGAGTCCCAAGATTCAGTTTCAGGTGTTCATATCTGGGTGTTGGTTCATCCTGTTGCAGAGGCAGGGCCTGGCAATTCAATTTCCTACTGACTCCAAACTCTTTCTGCCTTTGGGGGGCCAGATCCTGGGCTGGGGTGGGTCCTAGACTCTCTATGGTTCTTTCAGTGCTAGTACATTGACAGTTATTTTTGACTCGCAGATATCAATGAATGCACCTCAAACCCATGTGTGAATGGTGTATGCAGGAACAATGCTGGCTCTTTTGCCTGTGAGTGCTCCCCAGGCAGCAAACTGGACCCAAGTGGCACCATCTGTGTGGGTAAGACTCCTTACAGGGCCAGTGATGGGCAGGACTGACAATCCCAGCAACCCCACTTAATATTGCTTTGTCCCAGAGGTGGTCACAGGAGACAGTCCAGGGCTTAGCTTTGGACCCCAGCAACTTGCACAGGCACTGCAGGGCTCACACTATATTGACTCAATTTCTTGCGATAAGTTTTGTTTCTCGTGCAACAGTGAAGCTGAGAAAGCATCGTAGCAGTCAGCCAAAGTGTTCCAGCCACTGCACTGGATGCCCAATAAACCCTAACCATGCTGCAGTGGGAGAGTTGCTTGGTGTGAGGCTCCTTAGACATCATGTAGGATCATCACCCACATCCTGGCACACACAAGAGGGCCCCCACAACGGAGGATCCTACAACATGAAGGGAATGGCAGCCACATCTTACACACAGTTCAGTAACTTACTTTGTACCATCAAGTAAGATACATAAATCACTTTCAGCCAAGATGAAAGCCTACCTAAGCCCAGAACAAGGACTCTGGCCTTGGCTGAATCACAGCCTCTCCACTTCAGTCCAAGATCTTTAGCATCTCTGCATTGAACATAAGTTTTATATTAATGTGTCAGCAGCTAGCAGGTTGGGCTTGGTGTCACAGTCCCTTTGTAAGCAAAGCTCTCATGGTTCTGCCTGAGCACAAAGTACAGGAGCAGGCTGTTTATCCACAAGAAGACGAGCAGGGCAGGGGCAAGCAGGGCAGAACCCAGCCCTACTTCTCAGAGCCACGCAGTGCTGCCAGGCACGAGCACACAGTGGTATCAGAGAACGGAGCCCAGCCTGCAGCTCCGCAGAGCAGGGGCCTGGCAAATGCAGCCCTCTGAACCCCACTGTAGTGCACATGGCTCCACAGCATGCCAGGTTAAGCAGAGCAGGCAAAGAATGCTCCTTACCAGATTTTCAAGGCCTGCTGGCTTTTCCAGCAAGGCGCCTGTCCTCCAATTTCTCTGCCTTGCTGTCTAGCTGCTGGGAGCTAGGTGGCAATCAGACAGGGGGGCAGCTCTTCACATATGCTGTGTTTTGCCTCCACAGACAGCATGAAAGGGACATGCTGGTTGAACATCCAGGATGGCCGCTGTGAGGTGAACATCAATGGGGCAACACTGAAATCTGAGTGCTGTGCCACACTGGGAGCAGCCTGGGGCAGTCCCTGTGAGCGCTGTGAGATCGGTAAGCCTAGCACCGAGGCAAGGAACCTTTGCCCAGGCGTGGGCAGCAAGGAAATTATCTGCCAATCTCATTATGCCTCTTTGCCTTCCCATAGATCCTGCCTGTCCCAGAGGGTTTGCCAGGATGAAGGGGGTCACATGTGAAGGTAAAGTGCCAAGGAGTGAAGCTCTTGCTGGCAACAGGGTTACTGGGAGACTAATATAAGTCTTGCTGCTTCTTCCCTCCTCCTGTAATGTTACCCTCCTTGCTGAGCTACACTAAGTGCCACAGCTGTGGGATAGTCCCAGTGGAGTCATACCATCATGCAGTTTGCTCTGGCCAATTGGCCGTTTGCATCTGGATATTCCTAGTCTGATTTGCAGGCATCAGCACACAGGTCATAGTCATAAGGTGGGCAGCATCGGGGGATGCTGTCACACCATAGCCACATGCATGAGGGGTGGGAATCCAGAAGCCACCATGGAAAGTTTAACATTGGCTGGACAGGACATATGCATAACTTACCCAACTTCCATGCCAATCCTCCACATTGGGAACACACTGCCTGTTTTGAAGGCAGGGAATGAGCCCTTGCAGGGGCTGAGCAGAGCTTCTGCAACTTCCTGCTTGTGACCTACCAAAGGATAAACTGAATTCATCTATAGGGATAAGGTCAGAAACACTCCCCCTCCCTGAATACCCATGCATTGGCTATGGAGCGGCCATAGTTCCCTGATAGGTTGGGTAATCATTCCTTCTCTGTATTTCTGGGGCTTGTATGATCATCTGCTGACTCTGTCAGGCTGCACAGTTTAACCTGAAGGGTAACTATGGGCTTTTTTGAAGGCTTCCTCCATCCAGGAGTATCCCCAGAAGTCCCAGGTCTGCTACTGCCTAATGCTTCTCTTTTGTCTTTATGCCTTCAGATGTGAATGAATGTGATGTCTTCCCCAGCGTCTGTCCCAATGGTCGCTGTGTGAACACAGCCGGCTCTTTCCGATGCGAGTGTCCAGAAGGGCTGACTCTCGATGGAACTGGCAGGACATGTGTGGGTAAGGATCACTCCCTCAACAGATCATAGTTTTCCTTCAGTCTCTTATGTACCCAGGCTACGCTGTCCACTACAGTACACTACACACCTCCTGTCAAGGGAGGCGTTGGGGACGCAAGCGCCTTCTGGACTTCTTGCTTCTCAAGAAGCTGAGACTGCCCGTGGTCATGGGCTGGAGAGAGAGAGGAGTGGAGTGGAGTGCAGTGGGGGCAACTGAGTGTGTTCTTCTTGTCTAAAATACCCAAGGGGTGGCTGAAAGAAGGGGTCGGACACTTGATGTAGCACTGATGTGTGGTGGGATTAATTTAGCTTAGGGCTGTCCAACTTTTAAGCAGGCAGGGGCCACACGCTGTGTGGGCTGCACTAACATAAGCCACTGGCCCCTTGGGCATCCTTGCACTGCACCATGCACACAGGAACATCCACTTCTGTCCTATGCAGTGTGCATGGGAGGCCAGACAGTGAGGCCCAGCCAGCACATGTCTGTGTGGTCCCCTATCTGCATGACATGGGAGGAGTATAATGTGCCCAGAAATGGTCAAATTTTTAAAGCCTAGGAGAAAGGATGGGAGGGGACCTGAGAAAGCAGGGAAAAGCCTTTCACTTCTAGCTGGAATCCAGGGTGGGGCAAGGAGGTGGAGAAGAAGTGCAGAGGGAGAATTGTTGCCAGAGCAAACCCAACACAATCCCAGAGCAATCCCAACACAGTGCAAGTGAGTGCAGTGATGTAGGTGTCAGTTCCCTGCACTCAAGACAAAAATCCCCATTGTTATACCAGAACACCCCGTTAGCCCTGCTCTGTGCAGCTTCCTCTGGGGTCGCAGCAGCAACCTGCTTCCCTGAGCTGAGTGCCACCATTGCCCACTTTACTGAGTGGGTAAGGTAGTGGTTCTCAACTGTTTTAGACCCCAGTCCCCCTCTATTACTTCACTGAATGTAGTGGCACCGCATTTAAAAAATGAATATATTCATTACAGTGAAGGGGAAGTTTGCTTGGAAACTCTCTCTCACATTCCTTCACTGTAAGCTTGCTTAGAGTAAAGAGGTTTTCAGGGAAAAGGGAAACCTTTAGGATCATGGAACAGCAAACAGACCAGCTACAGAGGAGTTTTCTAGGTAAGGTCTGCTTGGAAAGAGAGCCACAATGTGAGAAGCAGCAGATTAAAAGACCAAGAGACATGGCTGGAGGATGTCGCAATTCCAGAGCCACTGCCATTTCCAGCTCTTCCTCTGCTTGCACCTGTGATGTCTGTCCAGACAGGACCACACACTGTTGAGGCTTCCTCCAGGTCCTGGTTTGGTGCTATGCAGACTGCGGCTTGCAGATTCTTTCCCATGTCAGCCAGGTGAGGGAGTGCCTGCAGTGTGAGCGGTGCCTTCTGATGGTGTCTGTCTGGGCCAGGCAAGAGAGCTACAGGCGAAGGTAGCCAGGCTCCAAAGCACCCCCTGACACGAGGACTTCATTGATTCCATGCTGGAGGAGACCTCTAGGACTGTGATGGAAGGACAGCCAGAAGTGGTGCTAGAAAAGGAAGAGGGCATGGACTCCCAGGAAGGTGGAAGCTGGAAGCTTGTATCTTCTGCCAGCAAGAAGAAATCATCACCCCCACCTGCAGTGGTTTGCCTGGAGAACAGATATGGAGCACTGGCAACAGAGGAGGAGCATGTTTCATTGGTGGAAGAAGCCAGGCCAGGCATCCCCCAGGTCGGAAGGATTGAGACCACGTGGGTGGTGGTTTGTTGGAGACTCCCTTCTGTGGGGGACGGAGGGGATCCCTCTGCCAGCCTGACAGGTTGTCCCAGGAGGTCTGCTGTTTACCTGGAACCTGGATCCGAGATGTCATGGAACAATTACCAAGACTCGTCCAACCCTCTGACTACTACCTCATGGTGCTCATTCATGTGGGCACCAGTGATACTGCCAGGGGTGACCCTGAACAGATCAAGAGTTGACTACAGGGCTCTGGGTGCAAGGGTGAAGGGGACAGGGGGCACAGGTCGTGTTCTCCTCAGTCCTTCTGGTCAAGGGGAAGGGCCCTGGCAGGAAATCAATGCATGGCTGTGCAGCTGGTGTTGCCAGGAGGGATTCGGCTTCTTCGACCATGGGACATTGTTCCAAAAAGAAGGATTGCTGGGAAGAGACAGGATCCACCTGACAAAGAGAGGGAAGATCATCTTCGCAGACAGGCTCGCTAACCTAGTGAGGAGGGCTTTAAACTAGGTTTAGTGGGGGATAGAGAACAAAGCCCTGAGGTAAGTGAGGAAGCAAAGGACGTGGAGAAAGCAGAAGCAGGAGGGGGCAGCAGGGGAGGCCTCATTCTTCCTGAGAAAGTACTCAGTTTGTCACCTCATGTGCCTGCACATGAATGCAAGGAGCATGGGAAACAAGCAGGAAGAATTGGAAGTCCTTGTATAATCACAAAAGTCTGACGTGATTGGGATAACAGAGACTTGGTGGGCAGCGGGTGGCAAGGGGGGGCTGCATGCGGCTGCCGGTGGCCATGTCAGCAGCACTCAGGCAATCCAGGACATTTTTGGACAGCATTGGAGACAACTTCATGGTTCAAGCGTTGGAGAGACCAACAAGGGGCTGTGCTTTCCTTGACCTACTGCTTACAAACAGGGAAGAATTGGTGGGAGGTGTAGAAGCAGATGGCAAGTTGGGCAGCAGCGGCCATAAGATGATTGAGTTTGGCATCCTGACAGAAGGAAGAAAGAAGAGCAGCAGACTACAGACCCTGGACTTCAGAAAAGCAGCCTTTGACTCCCTCAGGGAACTGATGGGCAGGATCCCTCGGGAGGCCAGTCTGATGGGGAGAGGATTTCAGGAGAGCTGGCTGTATTTTAAAGAAACCTTACTGAGGGCAGAGGAACAAACTAACCCAATGTGCAGGAAGAATAGCAAATGTGGCCAGCAACCAGCCTGGCTTAACAGAGACCTCTTCAGTGAGTTTAAACACCAAGGCTAAAGACAAACATTCAAAAAGACTGCCCAGCCCAGAGAGCATGCCGGGATGCTGGGGGAGTGAGTCTGATTTAATTTAAACCAGCAAGGGGTCTGGGACAGACATTGCATAAACTGGCTTGAGCCAAATCAGTTAAGTCTGATACTACATTCAATCAGGTTTATCTCAGACTGGTTTCAGCCATCTCAAACTGGTTTATGCACCCTGAGCATCTGTTCTGTTACAGGTTTAAACCAGTTTCTGATCACTTAAACTGGTTTATGTGTAATGTCTGCCCCTAGCCAAAAAGGAAGCTCATAAGAAGTGGAAGCTTGAACAAACAATTTGGGGGGGGGTATAAAAGCATTGTTCAGGCACGCAGGGATGACATCAAGATGGCCAAAGTGCAACTGGAGTTGCAGCTAGTAAGGAACATGAAGGGTAACAAGAAGGGTTTCTACAAGTATGTCAGCAACAAGAGGAAGATCAGGGGAAATGTGGGTCCCTTACTGAATGGGGGAGGCAACCTAGTAACATAGGATGCAGAAAAAGCTGAAGTGCTCAATGCATTTTCACCTCAGTCTTCACAAACAAGGTCTACTTGTCTACATACAAGGACTACTACACCTGGCAGCACTGTTTAGGGAGAAGGTGAGCAGCCCTCAGTGGTGAAAGAACAGGTTAGGGACTATTTAGAAAAGCTGGACATGTACAAGTCCATTGGGCTGGATGCAATGCGTCCAAGGGTGGTGAGGGAGTTGGCTGTTGTGATTGCAGAGCCACAGGCCATTATCTTTGAAAACTCGTGATGATCGGGGGAGGTCCCGGATGATTTGAAAAGGGCAAATACAGTACCTGTGTTTTGGAAAGAGAAGAAGGAGTATCCAGGGAATTAGAGACCAGTCAGCCTCACCTCAGTCCCTGGCAAAAGCATGGAGCAGGTCCTCAAATAATCAATTTCTAAGCACTTGGAGAAGAATGTGGTGATTAAGAACAGTCAGCATGGATTCACCAAGGGCAAGTCATGCCTGACCAACCCAATTGTCTTCTATGATGAGGTGACTGGCTTTGTGGATGTGGGGAAAGCAGGAGACAAGGTTACTAGAGGTTAGCAAGGCTTTTGATACCGTCTCCCACAGCATTCTTGGAAGCAAGCTGAGGTAGTATGGGTTGGATGAATGGACTGTTAGATGGTAGGAAGCTGGCTGGATTGTCAGGCTTAATGGGTAGTAATCAGTGGCTCAATGTCTAGCTGGTAGCCAATATCAAGTGGAGTGTCTCAGGGTCAGTCCTGGGGCTGGTTTTGTTCAATATCTTCATTACCAATCTGGAAGATGGGATGGATTGCTCCCTCCACAAGCTTGCGGATGATGCCAAGCTGGGGGGAGTTGTAAATACACTGGAAGGTAGGGCTAGGATAGAGAGAGATCTAGACAAATTGGAGGATTGGGCCAAAAGTAATCTCATGAGGTTCAACAAGGACCAGTGCAAAGTCCTGCACTTAGGACAGAACAATCCCATTACCAGTACAGGCTGGGGGCCGACTGGTGGGCAGCAGCTCCTCAGAAAAGGACCTGGGGGTTACAGTGGACAATAAGTTGGATATGAGTCAGCAGTGTGACTTGTTGCCAAGAAGGCTAACAGCATACTGGGCTGCTAATGCAGGGGCAAGGCTGGTACTTGCTGCAATGTATGCTGTTCTCTGTTAAGCTAAGCTGGTCCTACTAATGCAGGAGCATTGCCAGCTGATCCAGGGAAATAGTTATTCTGATCTATTCAGCACTAGTGAGGCCACATCTAGAGTCCTGTGTTCAGTTTTGGGCCCCACACTATAGAAAGGATGTGGATAAGTTGGAGAGTCCAGCAGAGAGCAATGAAAATGGTTCGCAGCTGGGGCACACGATGTATGAGAGGCTGAGGGAACTGGGTTGATCTAGTCTGCAGAAGAGAAGACTGAGGGGTGATTTGATAGCAGCCTTTAATTAATGTGGTTCCAGAGAGGATGGAGCTGGACTGTTCTCAAAGGTGACAGATGGCAGAACAAGGACCAATGGACATTTTTACACATGTAAGCACTGCAGCGCCAGGCCCTTTTCAAAGTGCCTGGCTCTGCGACCCTTACAATTGTATAAGCAGCAAAATTCACACCAGTGCTGAGAAAATAGCAGCAGCGTGCTTTTGAGCTAAAATGCATTGAAAGTGCTTTAGTTCAGAAGCGCACCGCTGCCATTTTCTGTGCGCTGACATACATATCGCTGGTTATACAACTGTTAGAAACGCAGCGCAGCGCAGCACGTGTCAGCTCACGTG
Source organism: Gavialis gangeticus (assembly GCF_001723915.1). Taxonomy (NCBI): domain Eukaryota; kingdom Metazoa; phylum Chordata; order Crocodylia; family Gavialidae; genus Gavialis; species Gavialis gangeticus. The sequence continues at coordinate 449,343 of NW_017729018.1, read as the reverse complement.
CAAAGGATCTGAAGTGTTGGATCTTCAGCATGTCATGGGACTAAAAAGTATGTCTATAAATGCTCAGTGGTCTCAAGTTACAGAAAGAGAGGTTTAAGTTGGTGTGACAGGAGTATTACTATCGGAGCCTCTCTGGGTGTGACTCCGCCCTCCTGTAATGGGCCAGCTGCCTGCTTACTCACCTGCCACGCCTTGATCTTATTCGATTAATAGATTGTTATAATCAGCGGGAGGCTGCCCATTTCTACGCACCCTGATGACAGGGGGCGCTACCTGCAGCTCCTTTTCCTCCCCTACACCGCAGCCCAAGCCTCGCAGATGGTGCTGATGAAATCTGACCAGGGCCCTGTTATGTCTTGGCCCTCCTTTTCGCTCCTGGGGCTCCTCGCTGCCCCCTTCACTCTAGGGCTGGGGCCAATGCACCCCAAAGATGCTGCGCCCTCTCAGGCACCAGGACCCCACGCTACCATGGAGTCCCTATGAGGCCTTCTCCAACCCCTAATAGCCTCACCCACTCCTCCAGTAAACAGTAAACACAAAGCACAAAGCCCCTGGGCTGTAACATAAAGCTAAACCATCCAGTCAAACAACCTTTTGATCCCTACCGGGAAAATACTCCAGCCCATGGCAGCAACCAATGGATACTCATGCAGTCACTCCTTGCCCTTCTCCCCGCACTGGCTGAGCTCCCCACTCCTTGGCTGCCAGAGGGGAACTGCCACCCTGGCCTTCTGCCTGGGTTTAAGAAGGGCTAAGCCCTGCCCCTTCCTGTCAGCAGGCTTCGCTGGTTGCCCCAGTAACCAGCACCTGTGCTGCCCTGGTGACTGGCAGCTGCGCCTCCCCCTTCTCACCGCTAGGGGCCTCTCTTGAGCCGTCCCTGTTCTCAGGCGCAGGGCACCTAACTGCTCTGCGACAGTTGGATATTAGGAAAAGCTTTCTTATGAGCATGGTGGTGAAGCAATGCAACAGGTTATCTAGAGAGGTGGTGGAATTTCCAACCTTGAAGGTTTTTAAGGTCTGGCTGTGATGACCTAGTTGGGGATGGTCCTGCTTTGAGCAGAGGGTTGGACCAGATGACCTCCTGAGGTCCCTTCCAACCCTAAATTTCTGATTCTCTGATTACAGTGCATAACAACTAATATGCACATTCTGTATAAATAAATTTGTCCATTATGTCAGTTGTAGACAGTCATGAAGAGAGATAATCTGTGCCTGGTCCTCTGTGATTGCAGAGAGCAGTATTTCCTTCACCTGACCTGCCCCAGGTCTCTCAGGTGTCTCATGGGATTCTCGAGAAACAGGAAGATGGCATGTCCAAGCTGGAGGCAAGTTTGTCACAACTGAGCCCCAGAGCTGGGCAAGTGAGAAATTGGAAACCAGACTGGGGTGTCCAGGCAGGCTTTTCTGCATCCAAGGACCAATGCCAACTGGTTCTTGCCTGCCAAGCATCCCAGCTGGCAGTTGAGAGCACAGTGCACACAGCATGCTGAGAGCAGGTCAGGGTCTCAGTTCCCAGCTGGGGGAATCAGCACTGAAGTCTGGAGTAGTGCTGCTTTGTCCCAGCTGAGCCCAGCAAGGGCAAGGCTGGTACTTGCTGCAATGTATGCTAGCTTCCTAACCTCCCAGAGGCATAACTAATAAGGTTTGCATCCTGGGCCAGTATTTTCCACTGGGCCCTCTGCATGCAGGTCCCCTCTGCATGCTGCCATGCAGCGTGCTCCAGTGCATTGTCCTTCTCTGCCTGCTCTATGCATTTCTCTGTACCCCCTCTGCAGCACCCAAGCACCTGCTGCTTCCCTAGCCATCCCTGACCAGTGGGAACATGAGGGTTCCTCTTGAGCTGCACACAGTATATGGGAACCATAAGGGGGCATGAGAAATGCTAGCCATGGGCACAAACCAACAGGAGCAGGGGACCCGGGGACATCTCCTTCAAGTCAAGGCCTGCAGGCTTAGGGCCTACTCACTTCCCTGCTCATTGCACTGCTGTGACCTCACTTCAGGCCAGGCTGCAACTCCTATAGCAGCTGGTTCCTGATCTGGCCCTGCACATTTCCTCTTGGAAACAGAGGCACGTCAGGGTACTTCCACCTGGTGGCAGCGTGGTATAACACCCCTAAAAAGATCTCATAGCACCCAGCTGAGAATCAGCAGGGTAGGGCATTAGTATCACACTACAGCCATGGGGCCACTGACCTTGTCTAACAGCCACTGTGGCAGGTACTGGCTGCTCCCTGGGCAGCCAGCTTCTGTTTGAGGAAGCACAGGGTGGGCGATACAGGGTCTTTGGCTCACCTGTCTAGGGACAGATCCTGTTTTAAAGGGGCACAAGCAGGACCCAGCTGTTCCAAGGGAACCAGGACACCAAAAAAAAGTCCTCTAGTGAAGAGTCTTGCAAGCAGCAGTTCTCTGCCATCCATCCTAACTGGGGTAATGAAGGGACGCTTCCGCCATGACATGGCATGGCCTCTTTGCCCTTATTTATTAGAAACCTCTTTTATGAGGAGAGGACTAGCTGTCTGGCCTGGACACCTACCCCTAAATTTCTGGCTGCCTTCCATCATTTTCTCTCTTCTCTGGAGCACTGACTGTTCCATTCCCTTCTGCAGAGGGCCAGCCCAGGGACAGGTCATAGCACAGCAAGACAGGAGTAGAGGGGGACCGGACTTTGGTAGGGATGTGAAGTAAGGAGCTCACTGCCTTCTGTCAGCCCACCAAAGTACAGGTACAGATCCCTGGAAGGGTCACCCAAAGGTAGTGATGAATCCCACCAGTGTGAGATTTACTGTAGAACTGCCCCAAATCATAGAGGAGTCCCAGGTGGCCTTCCTTTGGTATTAGGCACTGAAGTGAGTCTCAGGTCTGTTGTCTCCCCAGATGTGCGTGTAGAGCAGTGCTACATGAAGTGGGATGAGGATGAGTGCAATGAGCCCCTGCCTGGGAAGTACCGGATGGATGTATGCTGCTGTTCTGTGGGCTCAGCCTGGGGCATTGACTGTGAAGAATGTCCCAAAGTTGGCACCAGTGAGTACAAGGCCATCTGCCCAAGGGGGCCAGGCTTTGCCAACAGAGGAGATGTGCTGTCAGGCAGACCCTTCTACAAAGGTAAGAGAACAATTGATCTCTCTGGGTGCCAGTCTGTTTTTTGCTGCAGACATGCTCGCAGGACCCAGCCCCTGACCTGGGAGTCTGTAGCTGAGAGTCATCAGAGAAGCCTCCTTACTGATGATGTACCTGCTTTCCACAGATGTGAATGAGTGCAAGGTCTTCTCTGGTCTCTGCACTCATGGGACTTGTCGAAACACAATTGGCAGCTTCAGATGTATCTGTGGCAATGGCTTTGCTTTGGATGCTGAGGAGAGAAACTGCACAGGTAAGGGAGAAGAGCCCTTTCCCTCCCTCTCCAGTACCTGTTCTGGCCCCCAGGCCACTCTGCTGGGAAGGGTGAGTTGTGCTGCCTGCCTTTTGTCTGTAGTGATGCTGGGGAAGCACACTGTCAGCTTCATGTTCAGAGTGCAAGAGACCCTGAACAGACAGGTTTTCCTCAGGATTTACCAAAGTCTAGGGGCAAGACTCCACATTGGGAGACCTCCTAGGGCACAAGCAGAAGCCCTGAAGAGCTCTTTTCAGCTCTCCCTCTTGCTTTTCTTTTTGCAGTAATCTATGTCTGTACAGAAGGCAGCTAATATGATATGTCTTACCCCAGACAAGACATCTCCAGCAGCCATTACAAGCCTGTCCAGACCAAGGGAGTCATTCCCTCATTCAGGCATCAGCCACAGCCGAGACCCTAATTCCCCCTATCTAAGTCTAGTACACAGCAATGCCTGCAACTTGTCCTGGAGCTCAGGTGTTTGCTGTGTTTTCAGGCTGAGACTCTTTTTCCTACAGATATCGATGAGTGTCGCATCTCACCAGACCTGTGTGGCCATGGCACCTGCATCAACACACCAGGCAGCTTTGAATGCGAGTGCTTCGAGGGCTATGAGAGCGGGTTCATGATGATGAAGAACTGCATGGGTAAGACAGAATTCCTGGCAGGGCAGGGACTCTGCCAACCACCTAGGGGACTGCCACAGAAGGAGATGAGGCAGTATCGTCCCTTCCACCACTTCAGCACCCAGCTCTGGGCCTGGGCATGAAAGGGCACTACAGACCACGTTCACATCTGTCTGTCTAATTAACTAGCTTCCTGGGTTTTTATGCAGTGCTGTGCTACTGCAGCTGAGCACCAGTGGCTCCTTGAAACTTCTGCTTGCAAATTACTTACAGGATTGCAACCTTGTGGGTTTTTGTTGGGGTTTTTTTTGGTTTTTGGTTTTGGGGTTTTTTTGCTTCTAAGGAGGCTGTGGTGAGTCTCCTGTCCATTAGGCTCCACTGGCCACCTCTCCACGAACTGAGCTATACAGTAGTCCTGGCATTGTGGAAGGCTCCCTTGCATAGGAAATTTGGATAGTCACTTTTCTTCCCAAGTGAGTGACTCTCCAAAGAGCCAAAGACCCATCAGCATGAAGCAGAGATAAGACCAGTCTCCTGGGTCCCAGTGCCAAGCCTCTGGCAGAATGAGTATGGCTCCCTTTCCTCGTACCCTCCTTTTATCACTCATCTCTCCCATGAAGAAGGGAGAGTGCCAAGCAATGGGGCCTAACCAGCCCACTGTTCCTGCTGGCCATGGTCACATAGGCAGTCTGTCCTGGCTGCATCTGGCTCTGCTGTGGAGAGCACTGCTGAAACTATGTCAGGAGCTTAGTATGGACAGAAAGGCAAAGAGCAGGGAGCATCCAGAGAGCGAGATCACCCGTGGGAAAGAGCTTGGCTCATCAGCCCCATTGTAGTCAGCACTCAGGCAAAATCGAGTTCTCCCTCCCTGGAATTGCAGAATCAGTCCCACATTTTAATCATTCCCACCTGGCATTTCTGAAGGAAAAGAAAAAAATCTTTCCCACACCTGGAAAATCTCAGGCTGGGATTTGTCCAGGACCCTCTGTAAAGAGATGATGTGAAGCTCAGTGGCGCTGCGCTGGATTCTGGGATGTGTTGGATACATGGCATTACAGGACTCTCCAAGGATGAGAAGGCTTCTCAGAGACAAGCAAGGAGCCAATAAGCAGAGAACCTTGACGTGCTTGTGTCTAGAGCGGTACATGTCTCAGCAGAAGCCTTACTTGGCTAAACTTCCCATCTATCCCAGGCATTTCTGCTGAGAAGAATCTATTTCTCCCATCTGAGACATAGTGTTTAAGCAAATACCCTTTTTCATGGCAGCAATGAGACTGTTCTCAAAATCTCCTTAAGATACAAGGCCAATCCTCCATACTAGCTGGTGCTTGGGAGCCTGTCTCTGCTCTGGAATTCATAATCATCCTTGCAGTCGTGGCCTCAGTGGAAACAGCTCCCAGGCTGTTCTCAGAGTTGAGCCTTCCTACCAGATGGGTATTCCACTCCCCACCCACTGAGTCTTAACGGCTTTCAAAGGGATTAATGCAAAACTGCACCATCCCCTGCTCAAACTTCACTGTAAGCTTCACCAAACACATTCATACCAGCTCAGCGAGAAGGCTGAGGGACCAGTTCAGGGGTGTATCCTGCAGTCTGTGCAACTGCCGCTCCCCTATGTGACACCGTCCACCACAAAGAATAACTGTGGTATTCAGCCTTTTTAACCTCAAGGCTCCCTCCATAACATCTCTGAATTTAGCATCACCCCGGTTGTGAACCAGTGAGCTAGAATCTAAATTCAGACAAGTTATGGAGGGGGGGCCTTGAGAGCCACTCATCTAGCTGGTACCAGGTCATGGCAATGGGGGCAAAACCTGACCCCACCTTGCCCTCTTCTTCCCATCGTTTTCCCTTTCCTGACCACCTCCCCCGCCCCTCCAACCCCATCTGTACCTGAAGGAGCAAGAGTAGCTTCTGCCATCAAAGCTGCTCATCCAGGCCTTACACACCAGCAACTATAGCTATATGCCCCTGCGGCCTCTCCCATAGGCCCAAGAGTAGGGGCGGGGAGTGGGATAAGGGCTGAAAAGCATGGCTCCAGATCCCTACATCCACCTGTCCACCCACCCCATGACAGACTGTGCTGCTCACAGCATTGGGGCCACTAGCACTGGAGCTATGTGGAGAGAGGGGAGGAAGGACAACAACAGCAGTTCCCAAAGGAGCACCTACAGGCACTGCTGGTCTGTGGGAAGCAGGGGCAGCATGGGGCACAGGACAGAGAGAGGAGAGAACTTGTGTTCTTGCATTGGGGCCAGGTACCATAGCACCTTTAAAGCGATCTCACAGCACCCCAGGGTGCTGCAGCAGCCCAGTTGAGAATCACTGGTATAGAAAGAGTCTGGATCCCAGTCTAATTCCTATGGAAATCAGTGGGAGTGTGAGAGGGATCAGGCTGAGATGTCAGGAGGCTGGTGCATGTACTGCATTCTCTGCACTGATCTTTGTGTCCTGCCATAAGCAACGAGGGCCGGTGGGCACAGTGTCACTCTGCCATCCAAGACAAGCGTGCGTTGGAGATTCTGGTTGGTGACAGCACTGCTGTAAGTCTCTGCAGTGCATTGCAGCCCTCCTGCGGCACTTCCCAAGTGCCAGCTAAGCCGTTTAGCGGGGCCTGCGCACTGTGAATCGCTTGTGTGGCCATTCTGCATAAAGGCTACTGCTAGTGTATCTCAGCTAATGTGGTTGTTCTGCTGACACAGCTCAAGCATTGACTAGAAGGGCTGGGCACAGATGTGTGCAGCGTTTAGTTTGGAATTCTAACAAAACTTGGCTCAACCCCAAATCTTCCTTGTTCAGCGCTCCAGCTAGGGAGAGGAGTTTTGTGAGTGGGTATGCAACGAGGCCTGTGCAAAGCACGGGAGTCAGGAGCCAAAGTTCTCCCTGCAAAATGGGACCTTCCACCCCATGAATGAGTGGAAATTCACTCCAGATTCCTAACACGGCCTCTTCTGGGTTCTCAGATGTGTTGCTGTTTATCTTCTGATAATGTGGGCAAATTTGTAAGGCGAATGTCTGCCTGGTTTCGGTGGTGCTTTTGGGATGACGGTCCTTGGTGTTACTGCTATGCATTGCATGGAAACAGCAGCTGAAATGTAGCGTTGACTGAGTCCTTGTGTCCTGCTCTCTGCAGATATTGATGAGTGTGAGCGGGACCCCCTGCTCTGCCGTGGCGGGATCTGCGTCAACAATGAGGGCAGCTTTGAATGCATCTGCCCCCCAGGCCATGAGCTAACCACTGAAGGCAGTGCCTGCGTAGGTGAGCTGATAGACTAGATCTGGGCATGACTGTAGGAGGCCCTCCTCATTCACCATTAGCAACCACAGGAGAGCCTGTGACCTGAGCCAGTTCACCAGAGATGTTTACCCCCTGCCATTTACTACCCTCTGTGTGCTTAATCCTTAGCCCACACTGGGTACATGCAACTCCCACTCGGGTCACTGGGGAATTGAGGATACTCTGCATTGCAAGGATTGGGCCCAAGGATCTGGTCACTCCCAGAGCTTCCTTTTATCTACCTGCTGTCCCTAAGGCTTGATTGAGAGGGCAGTGAGTAAGGGATGGTATCCTGACTGCCTAGGTGACAGCACTGTGAGCAGAGAGGGTAAGCTAGGAAGAGGTCAGTGAGCAAAGGTTAATCAAGCTGATGCTGTACAGAGCTACAGCAGGGATCTGGTAGAGGTCTAGCCATCAGGATTAGGATCCTCTGCTTCTAATTGTTTGGAAGTTTAAATAGTACTTAGCACTTTGACAGGAGTGTTAATTGGGAGGAGCTGCAAACCAGAGAGCGCAGGGAAGTGCCCTATAGGAATACAGGGAGAGCTGAGACATGACAACCTGGGAGATACAGGTGGGCAGACATGAGGGACTGGCCTAGTTCCTCCACTCCTTGGGGAGCTGTTGGAGAAGAGCAAAGGAAGAAGGCCAGGAACTTGGGTAAGTTTGCAAAAAGGGGTGGGGCAGGCAGGTCTGGGAGTACAGGGACACCACTGGAGTAATTATTAGCAAGCTGAAGTTCTCTTCAGCAGCACCGAGGGATGGGTTATACCCAAGCAGTGCCCTATACACTGATTAATCCTTTTTCTCTAACCCAGATATCAACGAATGCTCTCTCAGTGATAACCTGTGCCGCAATGGGCGTTGTGTGAATGTCATTGGCACATACCAGTGCACATGTGACTCGGGCTTTCAGGCCACTCCAGACAGGCAGGGCTGTGTTGGTGAGTCCTCTTGCTTTACTTTCAGTGATGTACCCAGAAGTAACTGAGCTCAATTCAGGAGTCTGTGGCCAGAATGTGAAAGAAGGCAGCAATGGCGATCACAATAATACCTTCAGCTTTAGCTACTAATAAGTCACCCAGTTGGAGCCAGAACAAGAGGCTGTCTTTCACTCCATTTGAAATGGTATAAATAAGTGCTGCAAAGTACCCTGTTCAGGAGGGAGATGGGATGGGTATCTTCCCTTGGGCAGGAGAGTCACTGGGAGTGAATTCCAGTAAAGCATTTATTAGCACTTGATGGTGTCCTGTGATATGCAGTGTAAAGCAGCCATTGGGAATGAAGGAAGCATTTCCTCTTCAGGGCCTTGGGGCTCCTGTGAGTCATGTCCCCTGAAGCCCACCAGGCAGGTATTATCTATCTGCACGGCTGCTTTCTGAGCCTGAGTGTTTTCTCCTGTGCAGCTAGCCACGTGCTGGCACACACCATGTTCAGCCACTTCTGCCTGTGAGGTATGTTCCCCAGCCAGTGGCGCCGGGAAGTGACTGACAAAGGGTTGTTTTAATGCAGATATTGATGAGTGCACCATCATGAATGGCGGCTGTGATACACACTGTGCCAATTCAGAGGGTAGCTACCAGTGCAGCTGCAGTGAGGGCTACGCACTGATGCCAGATAAGAGGTCGTGTACAGGTGAGTGGACAATGTGGCTGCTTGTTGGTGATGGCGCAGAGGCTGTAGAGGAGTTTCAGGATTCACTACTGCCTCTTGTTATTTTGGAGTGATTTCCTGTGGCTTGGAAGGCAACATCTTTATGCCTTGTCTTGAGGGATCATGAACAGCACATAGGGACATCCGACTCATGCTACTGTCAGCACATAGCCATTTACACTGATGAGCAACCCTGCCTCACACAGGCCTCACTTTTAGTCCTCTGTTCACACTGATATAGTGCTGTCCCACACATGGGATGAGCACTTCTACCTCCCCGTGGGTCATCAAGTGTGCAGCCTGAGCCCAGCACTCAGCCACTGTTTTTGATGTCTTGCCATTTGCAGCATTTGCTTCCCCCATGACATCTCCTCATGGGTTACAGCCTCCCCCATGGACACAGATACAGACCGGCCTGCACATGGGCCCTCTGGCTCAGTGACATATGCAGCAATCTCCCATATCTAATGAACTACTAAGTATGCTCCCACACTGGACTATCAGAGCTTTTCTCCTCCACAGATGTAATATATGTGCTAGGACAGGGGCACTCTTCCTTTCTCCCTCTGCAGATATCGATGAATGTGAGGATAACCCAGACATCTGTGATGGGGGCCAGTGCACCAACATCCCTGGGGAATACCGCTGTCTCTGCTTTGATGGCTTCATGGCTTCATTAGACATGAAAACATGTATTGGTGAGAATGGCCCTCCCTCATGTCCATGGGCAAGCTCCATCACTGAACTGTAGTGCCAAGCCAGTGTCCAGTGGAGAGAGAAACTGCAACCCAGACCTGGGGCACTGACACTGGGGAGGAGCAGAGTACTAAACTGTTCTTTTTATGCAGATGTGAATGAGTGCGACCTCAACCCCAACATCTGCCTTCATGGGGAATGTGAAAATACCAAGGGCTCCTTCATCTGCCACTGCCAGCTTGGCTACTTCGTCAAGAAGGGAACCACTGGTTGCACAGGTAGTATCTGGGAATGGCCAGCATATGGCAGTCAATGAGGGTCCAAACTAAAGTCATGAGACAAGGAATCAAGAGCAGGAGGGTCAGGAAACTGAGATCTGTGAGGCACCGAGATGTGAGTAGTCACCAAGATAGTCACAAGTCAGAGGGGTTAGCAGGAAGCTGGCATTCAGACTGAAGTCATTAGCCAGGGCATCTGAAGAAATCAGCTGTAGCTGTAAGGAACAAGGACATGGACAACTGCTGAACTAAAGCTACAAGGCAGGGGACAGTTTTCAGAAGACAGGGCTCTGAACTGAAGTGAGAAGGAAGGAGCCAACAGTCAGGGACCAGGAACTAGGAGCTAGACTTGGATTCAGACAAGGCTGAGGAGCTAGGAGCCACACAAAGAGGCATCTCTCCTGTTGAGTAGCCTAAGAAATACTAAGAGGTCATCTGCTTATATCCAAGCAGATACGCATGTAGGTATCTGGAGTCAGCTAGGCAGTCAGGCCCATTATGGTAATCAAAGCCAGCTTGGGCATTAGAGCCTGCCTGCTGCCATGGCTCCTGGCAGGTAGACATGGGCTGCACTTAGGAGCAAAGGACCCAGGCAGTGTTGAAGGACCACTGTCTGGGGCTGACAGCATCAGCCAGCTAGAGAGACACCATCCAAGTACTCAGAAGTTTGGCTTGGCTAGTCCTGCTGGAAGTATTTCCCTGTAAGAGTGCAGGGATTGGCAAGGTACTAAACCAAGGAGATTGCTCACCTTTTGTTCTTACCAGAAATTTGGATCCAGTTAATTTATTATCAACAACATAACGGCCTGTTTTCTCTCACCCCAGTCCATCCCAAAGAGTCCCAGAGACTTACCTCTCAGTCAGCCTTGTCTATCCCTGTAAGCACCCTAGAGATCAATCTTGTGTGAGCATAGACCTTCCTAAGGGACTCAAAGAAGCAAACTCCTAGTTCAGCCTGGTCCATACCCATGAACACAAGAGTCCAGTGTTCAGGCTGATACCAGCCCATAGGCTTCCCTTCCCTTCTCAAGGAAACCTGGATGTGTCAGGACTGACACTCTTCCTTTATGCAGATATCGATGAGTGTGAAATTGGAGCCCACAACTGTGACATGCATGCCTCATGCATCAATGTACCTGGGAGCTTCAAGTGCAAGTGCCGCACAGGCTGGCTTGGAGATGGTCTGAAATGCAATGGTAAGTGTCAGCCAAGGTGGGGAGGAGACTTCCATATTCCCTAGCCACTTGCACTTGGGGGGTCTAGGGGCTTATACATGCAGTTACAGTTTTCCAAGTGCATGTATGTTCACACATACAACATATGCATGCCTGCACATGTACATCAGTGTTTCATGGGTCATACAGGTGTCCATGTACTGTAGCATCTTCCTAGATGTTTCCACTTACCAATAAGAGATGTATTACTGGGAATTATGATGCACAGCCCAGGCTTTCCAAGGCCCAGACCATAACATGCAGGCAACCAGGCCAGTACTTACACCCAGAGGCAAAGCTGCAAGTAGAAACTCTCTAATTGGGTTTTTTGCTCCCCCAGACTTGGATGAATGTGCCACTGAAGAACACAAGTGCAATCTGAATGCCAACTGTGTGAACACACCAGGCTCCTACCGCTGTGCATGCCGAGAGGGCTTCAATGGGGATGGCTTTTCCTGCTCAGGTATGGCACGCAGCCTCAGGTTTTGAAACAGCAAGAGCAAGGCCAGGATGCTCCATTCCAGGTCTGCTTCACTCTTCTACAGCTGTAGAAACTGTCTCACCATTGTCTGGCTAAGGCTGCCTTTGTCTGGTATCAGAGTTATGGAAAAGAGACTTCCTCCATCCACCCCGTTCTCTAAGAGGCAAACAAAACTGTGATTGTCAGGTGTATTCCCTAAGACCAATCCAGCCTGCTGGTTACCTGTGAGATCCCTCAATTCAGCCCTCTTGATTACCTGTAGGGTCCTCTCATCTCAGCCTACTCAGTTCAACTTAGTATTCTCTCCATCCCAGCCTGCTCAGGTAGCCATGGGGTCACACAATCCCTGTACTCTTGGTTATCTGTTGGGTCCTATCAAAATAGGCCTTCCACCCCAAGAGTATATCAAGAGGTTCTTCAAGACCTCCTGATACAATGTGCATGGAGATGTAGCATCTGATATGGGACCAGGAGCCCTTTCAAAACAGCATGTACCTGCATCAGGTCCCTCTTGAAAAGTTGTAAGAAAAAAACCCAAGAGCCTCCATCCTTTTTCTGCAGGGCTGTCTCTCCCAGATGCCCTTGATTCTGGGGAACAGGCATAAGCTAGAAAGTAGAGGTGCATGGGCATTTTCTGGGGTGGGTGGGTGGGTGAGAGCTGTGGCCTTTCCAGCAGTGCTGAATGCATCTCATACTCAAATCCCCTCCCAGATGTGGATGAATGTGCAGACAATGTGAACCTGTGTGAGAATGGGCAATGCCTGAATGCGCCAGGAGGCTACCGCTGTGAATGTGAGATGGGCTTCAACCCCACAGAGGACAGCAAGGCTTGCCAAGGTAAGAGCTCAGAGTCTTGTAGCACAAGGCTTCTTCTGCCATCCCCTAGGAAATCCAGGGCCTCCACGCACAGCTGCTACCTGGAGCTGGGCACTAATCATCTAGTGCCAAGGGAGAGGTGTAAGGCTCTAGAGTTGTCACATTCACTGTCTCAGAGGGGAGCTGGAGTTTGATACCATGGTATGTAGAAGATCAAGGGAGTCTCTTCAAAAAGTACCAGGGCCAGAACGCAGCCCTGCCTCATCAGCATGGACTGACATTTTCCTCACCTCACAGCCCCTCTCATCCATCACTCACGACAATGGGAGCTCTGCAGCAAGTTTCAGCCAGCCGTTTTCCTCTGCCCCCCTGTTTGTCTGCTTCAGATTAGCAATTTCCAGGTGAGGCTGTGACTCCTGCAGACCCCAGGGGTCCTAAGACAGGAGCCAGGCCATTGTGTGATGAGAGGATGAACTCTCCATAGTTCTCAGAAAAGGTGCCATCTGAAAACTGCTGAGCTAAGCCCCTGCTTCCATATTCAGCATCAGCAAATGATGGAGCTGGTCATGTAGTGTATGGGGTGCATGCAGACTAGGCCCAGAATTGTTCTCAGTCCTCTCTTTCTTTTACAGACATCGATGAATGCACTTTCCAGAACATTTGTGTCTTTGGGACCTGCCAGAACCTTCCAGGGATGTTTCGCTGTGCCTGTGACGATGGCTACGAGCTAGATCGGAGTGGAGGCAACTGCACAGGTAGCTGGGGTTCCCAGAGGATAAGGCAGGAAACTGCTGTGGGGGAACCCATTTGCAACTAGTGCCAAGAGTTGCCGGCAGTGGTGAGGGCGGCCCTAGGTTGACCAGGGAAAGGCTTTGGCAGATGGAGCTAAGAGTTGTTAAGGAGGCATAGTTTCAGTTGGCAGGGCTTTGTCTGAATGGCTCTGTGTGACTGACAAACTTCAGGACATAGCTGAGTTTTCCACAGTGACCAGTGACTGCTCCTGATTACAAGTCTTCCCTCTCCCTTCAGATATCAATGAGTGTGCAGACCCTGTGAACTGCATCAACGGTCTGTGTGTCAACACCCCAGGCAGCTACTTGTGCAACTGCCCCCAGGACTTTGAGCTGAACCCTACTGGTGTAGGATGTGTGGGTGAGTGCAACCCTGTCCATACTCCTTAGCCCCTACTCCAAGTCCAAGCCAGCTGTTCCAGACCCAGGCAGCACTGGTGCTGGCCATTGTCACATATAGGGATCAACAGTACAGAAAGTCACCGGCTCTGGAAGAAGTTTCTCTCTAGCCCCAGGTGCTTCATGGTTGAGTCATAACCTGGAATCAAGGATGTTAGAGGGGAGGAGGTAGGGAAGGATATGAATTGCCAAAGGTTACTAGCCTGTCTAACGTGACTGGAAATAGGTTAAGTCTCTGGAAAAGCACTTCATCCAGTTTTGAGTCCTTTTACATTGTCTTCCATCAGAGCTAATGGCAATTTCACAGATTAACACTAACTGTGAAAAAGCCTGTTTTTATTATCATCTGGTTATCTTCTATGACCGCCCCCACCACCCTCTCTTAACAGCCTCATTTCCCCGTGCCCTGGCATGTGGCACATGCCCCATCATGGAAGCAGGGTTTGTTAGTTAAATGAGGTGTCCTGTGCTGGCAAGACCTCTGACTGCAGCAAACAGGAACATTGCACGGGAAGGAATCAGCCCAGCTGTTTGCGTGCCCCACTAACTGTAATAAAAAATAGCAGGTGACCACTTCAGCACTGTGGAGGCCGAATGCTACAGAGCCCTTCTGTGCTCAGAGAGGACAGTTCCTGGGCCTGCAAGAGGCTTCCCCTGTTGTCTCCCAAATCTTCTGAAACTTCTGGGTTCACTGACCGCGCTGGCTTCACTGACACAATAAATGGGTCTTTCCTTTTGCCCTCTAGGCCTGTGGCTGGCATTGGCTGTGCAGGGAGGGGTTTTGGTGCCACAGATCTGACTGTCTCTTTCTGTACAGACACCCGTGTTGGTAACTGCTTCCTGGACACTCAGGATCGAGGGGATGGTGGGATCTCCTGCAGTGCTGAAATCGGAGTTGGGGTCACTCGAGCCTCTTGCTGCTGCTCGCTGGGCCGTGCCTGGGGCAATCCCTGTGAGCTCTGCCCTCCTGCAAATACAAGTGAGTCGGGGATGAACCTCATGCACAGCTAGGGTTCGAGCTTCCACCTGCTCCAAAAGGCAAGGCAGATTAGAGGTGCAAGAGGGAAATGGGCTGCATTTCAGTGGGGTTCATCGGTCAGGGTGGCAGGCCCCATCAGGGCTCACCATTCTAGCTCTGCCATATGGTTACAGGAGGGTGTGACAGACCAAGCAGAGGTGTATCCTTTCAGATCCATGTGGGGTGGGCTGTGCAAGGGGGCTGGGTGAGGTGTGACCAAATATACCAAGGCATAATGTATCTGATCAGTACATGCTGGGCTGGGCCCTGGGGTAGGTTGTAGCAGGCTGGGCTGGAATGTGTTGTTATGGGTCTAGGTACGATTGGCCACAGCAGGGCTTGGGTGGTGTGTGGCAGCCTGTGCTAGGACACAGCATATCTAGGTTGAGTGAGTAGGCTGCAGTACAAGTAACAGACTTGGCTCAGATGCATTACTCTAACACCAGCTGCATTGGCTGGGGGCAGGGGTGTGATAAGATGGCTCTGATTGGGTCGGGCAGCTCCACCTGCCTCACCACATTAACCCTCAGGGCCTCTCTCTGTCCTGAGTTCTCGCTGGTTTCTCCTTCTGGCCCTGCTCCATAGTGAGCCTCTCAACCTTACCTAACTCTCTTTCTCCAGCGGAGTACAAGACCCTGTGTCCTGGAGGAGAAGGCTTCAGGCCCAACCCCATCACTGTCATCCTGGAGGGTAAGCAGAATTGGCTCATCTGCAGAAGCCCAGCTGTCCTAAGGCTGTGGAGTCACACCAGCAAGAGGTGTTGCCTGCCGCAATATCCCAAGCCAAGGCCTGTTGTCAGTCCTGTGGCCTGAATTCACTGGACCTTCTGTGCCACGTAGCATGTAACAGGCCTGGTGTCTCTGAGCCTTTGCTGTGCAGACCCCAGCTTGTACGTATTCTGGCTCCATGGAAGTCCAGGGGCAGCAAGTTTCATCTGTTGTCTCCCTGCCCCTGTGGGATGAGAGTACTTCCCTGCCATTCTCTGTTGACAGATATCGATGAGTGCCAGGAACTGCCAGGTCTGTGCCAGGGGGGCAACTGTGTGAACACATTTGGCAGCTTCCAGTGTGAGTGTCCCCTTGGCTACTACCTAAATGAGGATACACGCATCTGCGAAGGTATTGGACTCTCATGCATGTGTGTATGTGTACATGTGTGGCATGTGTACATGCATAGCTCAGCTGAGCCTGCTAGGGAGCATGCCTTCGTGGCTGACCTCACCCAGCTGGCACATGGCTGGTTGTATCTCAGGAGATCCACCTGTGTTCACTGCCCTTTTCTCCATTCCCTTTGTTCTTAATCCAGAGGCCTCAGGCCCAGTCCCAAAGCCAGCTCTGGATAGTCCCCCACTCTGCTCAGAAGGATGAATAAGAAGTCACCTCCATCTGCAGAGCTCCACAGCTGACACAGCCCTCAACCTAACAGAGTAGTGCTTATGTCTAAACTGGATCCTCCCTGTTGGGTGGGATGGACCATGCCTTTTCCCCAGCTCCCTGTCAGGGCTGAATCCCCACCCCTATGTCAGACCTCACTTACTGAATCTGCTTCAAGCCTCTGCCCATCCTGCCCCACTGCCCTGTGCCACACACTGTGCTTTACCTGCCCCTGCACTGTCCCATCTGCCCCACTCACCCTACCTTATGCCTATCAGTTAAGTCTCCAACAACATTGTTTTGGCAGATATTGATGAGTGTTCAGCCCACATTGGGATTTGTGGCCCTGGAACCTGCTACAACACCCTTGGCAACTACACCTGTGTCTGCCCCCCTGAGTACATGCAGGTCAATGGAGGAAACAATTGCATGGGTATGGCACTGTCTGCATCTGGGAAAGATGTGGGGCTGGGGATGCCCCGGCTAAGCAGGGTCTCTGCCAGGCTGTACTTATGGTACTTCAGGCATTCTAGGTCAAAGCAGAGAGGTTGGTGAGAAAGTCGTGATAGCAGGGGGGTAGCAGGCTGGGAGTCACTGATGACCCTGGGTGAGTCACTTTCCCACGGTGACCTGCTTGCAGCAGCAATAGTGTTAATTAGTTGGTTCTTGCAGGGAGCAGCAAGGGTATGGGTAGGGCAGTGCTTCTCACCATTCTGCCTTCCACTCCTGGGTTGCTTCTTACCGGGGAGCTGACCAGAAACACAAATCAGGGAGTAGGGGAGGGCGTATTCAACTGGATGTTCTGGGGACCAGTCACTCTATCTTTGTCACTGTATTGAGCACCAGAGGGAATCAACACATCTGTGACCACTGCCAACCCCTTGACAAGCCCAAGGATCAGCAGCCAGAGCTTTGTGGCAAGAATCTACTGCTGGTGGCATCCCTGCCTGTTGCACTGTGGAAGGGGGCCTGGTTTGGAGGTGGCGTAGGCTCTGTGCCCACCTCTGCAACTAGCTCACTTAGGGGACCTGGCTAGCCATGTTGGGCCTGGAAGTCAGTTTCCATCTCTGTAGAGCAGAGATGTCCATTCCATTCATGCAGCTATTGGCAGTGCCCAAGCCCTGGATTCAAGAGCTGATCAGGGCTAAATATTACTGTTGCTAAATGATGGTCTCAGGTCATTTATCCAGGGTTTCCCATGGCTGTATCCCACGAGATTGGGCTAGGAAGCCTGTCTCCCAAACACCTTCTGTGGGTGAGGTGCTTAGGACACAAGCCAGCCACCCCCTGTGCTGTTATTGAAGTGATCTCTGTGCTGCCTTTACAGACATGAGGAAGAGTGTGTGCTACCGCAACTACAATGACACCTGTGAGAATGAGCTCTCCTTCAACATGACCAAGAAGATGTGCTGCTGCTCCTACAACATTGGCAAGGCTTGGAACAAGCCCTGCGAGCCCTGTCCCACCCCTGCCAGCCGTAAGTCACCCCACCATGTTCAGAGAGGGCCCTTGAAGGAGCTTGGCCCTTTGGCCACCCCTGACCATGGAGCACAGGATTGTTTGGATCCCAACTGAGAGAAGAGCAGATAACAATAGCCCTGGCAGAAAATAAGTTACAGCACTGTATCCCATAGGAGGCTTCATGCAGCAGTGTGTGCTGCCTCTCTTGGGAGCTAGGTGACTACATCATGGCTAGGAACTGGGTGACGGGTGACACTGAGAGCTGAAGATATTTGGACATCTCAGGCCCTGTGTCTGTGTACAGTGGGTCTGCAGTGAGTTCATGTATGGTGAATGCATGGGTATTGTGGGTGTTAAGCATGTGCTTTGTGTACAGTTTGCAGTGTCTGTGCAACATGGGTGTGTGCATGTGTGCAGTATGTTTAGGGATGTGCCTGTGTGTACATGTAAATGAGCACTGTTTGTTGCATGTGCGGCTGGGAGGAGGGTGTGCAGTGGCTGATAGGTATCTAACAGAATCAAGGAAAAATAGGGCTGGAAGAGAAATCAAAGGTTATCTAATCCAAACCCCTGTTCAAGACAGGATCAGCCCTATCCAAACCATCCCATACAAGTGCTTTTCTAAAACTACACAATCAATCCTGTCATACAATCACAAGGCACATTGCCCCAAAACACCAAGAACTCCCTAACCTGGCACAGGTAAAGTAGGGGAACAAGGCCATTGTCAGTGTCCCACCTCTGCAAAGACAGTAAAAATATACTTGAGAAATCCAAAAAAGTGGGTCATGCCCCCTGCTGCAGAGGAAGGCAAACCTTCCCCCCCAGTTCATGCCACAGAGTAAAATTTTTTCCTGATTTCAAATGTGGTGATTAATCTGACCATAAGCAGAGGAGCAAGGCTCTCTAACCAGGATCCTTTGGGTTTTACTCCCAGCAAGAATACGGGCATGCCCCAGACAAAATCCCCAGGCTTGGCTGCACCCAACACATCCCCTTGACTCAGCACCTGAAAACGGTAGGGTGCAGCCGCATGTAGAACTGTGCCACACAGCTGTCAGCCTGTTGACATGGGGGAGCTTTCAACCAAGTCCTGTCTTGCAGCTGACATCAGGCTGCATGACAGAGCTATCCTGCCACATGTTCAGTTTAAGGCAGGATGGAAACTGGCCACAAAAATATTACATATATTTTGTGGAATATTTGCGTGGCTGGTTTGCTGTTTTGCTGTTTTCCATTAATTGTCTGAATGTGTGGCAGTTACAGTTTATGGAGCAATTAACAGGGGCCTGAATTTTCTTTTGTAACTAAGGTTGTTATGGAGCTCTGCTGCCTTTTTTTTTTTGCTGCTGAGCATGGTCCTCTCCAATATCTAGCTTCTTCAGGCTGCAGAGCTCTTCTTTTTCCTAGTATCTGTCTAAACTTACTTTGTTGCCTTTTCAAACCATTTTTACATGTCCTGCTCTCCACAGCAGTGGAGACAAGATGTTCTCCCTCTTTTCGGCAGCTCTTCAGCCTACCTCTGGGCCCTTTCTTACTTATTAAAAAGTGGAGCCCAGAACGGCACAAATACTCTAGATGAGGCCTAACCAATGCTAAATAAAGCAGCATTATCACCTTCCATGTCATACATCTAATCTTTCTATTGATGCAGCCCAAAACTGTGGTAGCTTTTTTTTTTTTTTTTTACAGATGTGTCATTTTACAGGCTCCTATTGAGTATGTGATCCACAAGACTCCTAGATCCTTCTACACAGAGCTGCCATCCATCCAGTTGTCACCCATTTTGTATTTCTGTTCTTCCTAAGTTGTAGCATTTTGCGTTTGTCAGTGTTAAAATTCAGCCTGTTGCCTCTAGCCCAGCTTTCAGTCAGGGTCTTTCTAAATTGTGGTTCTGTCCTTCTGTGTTTTTGCAGTCTTTCCCAGTTTTGTGCCATCTGCAGATTTGCTTAGAAAGCTCTGTCTTCCAG
Organism: Gavialis gangeticus; assembly: GCF_001723915.1. Lineage (NCBI taxonomy): Eukaryota > Metazoa > Chordata > Crocodylia > Gavialidae > Gavialis > Gavialis gangeticus. The sequence goes on along the minus strand of NW_017729018.1, from coordinate 429,917 downwards.
TATCCAAAACACTAATGATCACATTGAACAGCACCAAGCCCAGGACAGACTCCTGTGGGATGTCGTGTGTAACTTCCTGCCATTCTGACAGGGATCCATGTAAAATGACCTTTGCTTGTGGTTACTGAGCTGGTTGTTTATCCACCTCATATCAGTTTAATCTAATTCACCTTTCTACCATTTGTTTATGACAGGTATGTTCAACCCCCAGCATGCGGGCCAAATCTGGCCTGTGGAGTAATTGTTATCCAGCTCATAGGGCCAGGGCCATCCGTAGGGGTGGGCAAGTGGGGCAGCTGCCCTGGGCCCCATGCTTTGGGTGCACCACCGGCTCCACTGCTTAGCTATTCGCCACCCTCCTGCTCTGTGGTTCACCCCCACACCCCCTTTGCCCCACACAGGCTGATATGCCTCAGGCCCCCCACACTCCTAGGGACGACTCTGCATGGGGCTCCCCACAGGCCCAAGAATTTGGCAGCGGGGAACAGTGGCCGCTAACTGCTATTTCCCTGATGCCAAATTTCTGGGCTGGGGGGATCCCCATGAGCTAGATAGCATGAATCTCTGCACTAGGTTGAGTTTGTAGGGCTGATCAGGGTGGTGCAAGGCTGAGTCGGGCATCAGGGAGCACAGCTGGGCAGCAGGGAGCAAAGCTGGGCAGTGTGGGGTGGCACAGCAGAGTAGGCTGGCATGGGGGAGCAAGGAGCTGAGCTGAGCTGTGCTGTGTGGGGCCCACAGTGAGGCTCCGCACTACTTGCCCAGGCCACACAGATGAAGGATAGAGCACCACTGGTTTATTAGAAGGTCACGTGGGACTTTGTTGAAAGCCTTGCTGATGTCCAGGTACCCTGCATCCACTTAATCCTCTTCAACCACCCAGTTAGTTACTTTGTTAAAGGTGATCAAATTTCATAGATTTCATAGACTTTAGGGCTGGAAGAGACCTCAGAAGATCATCGAGTCGAGCCCCCTGCCCCAGGGGCCAGGAAGTCAGCTGGGGTCACAGGATCCCAGCAAGATAAATGTCCAATTCACTCTTAATGGAGTCCAGAGTAGGTGCTTGCACCACCTGTGGTGGCAGTCATGTTCCACAGTCTGTGCCAGGCCTTGGCGGCTCAGGCTATAAAGAAGTTCTTCCTTATGTCCAGCCTGAAACAGTCTTAGAGAAGTTTGTGACAGTTTGACTTTGTTATTCCATGGGGTGCTCTGGTGGACAGGTGTTCCCCCAGATCCTGGTGCACACCCCTTATATACTTATAGGCAGCCACCAGGTCTCCCCTGAACCTGCGCTTTTCCAGGCCGAAGAGTCCCGTGGCTCTCAGCCTGTCATCATAAGGCCTGTTTTCCTGCCCTCTGATCATGCTCATGGCTCTCCTCTGGACTTTCTCAAGCTCCTCCACATCCTTTTTAAATTGTAGAGCCCAGAACTGGATACAGTACTCCAGCTGCAGCCTCACCAAAGCTGAGTACAGCGGGAGGATGACATCCTGGGATTTGCTAGAGAAGCATCTATGGATGCAAGCCAGAGCTTTGCTCATTTTGCCAGCTGCAACATCACATTGGTGGCTCATATTCATCTTGTGGTCAATCATGACCCCTACATCCCTTTTGGCCGTGGTGCCAGCAAATGTAGCACTGCCGAGCCTATAAGCATGCTGTGAGTTTTTCTTCCCAAGGTGGAGTACCTTGCATTTTTCAGAATTGAAGGCCTCCCAGCAGACCTCCCAGGCTAGGGGGTCTGGGCAGCAGATTGCCCCCTCAGTCCCCCTCAGGAGGGAGTCTCCCATGACTAGCACTCTGCATTTCAACTTGGAGAGAGTGGGGGTGGGTGATCCTCCCTTGCCTGCCAGAGCTGGCATCTCTGCAGGCCCTATTGGGACTGCAAGAGGTTCATGCCTGTTGCAAATCCCCAGAGGGGAGGGAGCCTTGGTGCGGCGGGCCTTGAGGCCCTTGACCACCTTGGTCCAACCCCCTGGCTGGACAGCATGGGAGGTCCCCGAGTCCTCCCTTGCCCTGGAGGGTGACCTTGGTCTACCCTCTGCCTCCAGGGGGTGAAGGGCCTGGCAGTAGGAGTCTATTCCCTACTCACCATCCCTGATGGCACGCAGTCTCTGGACTGCAGCCTGGAGCTCCTCTATCTAGCGCCTGATAAATTTGTTTGGCATGATTTGTTCTTAGCAAATCCATGCTGGCTGCTCATGATCAGTCTTGCCTCCTCCAGGTGCTTGCAACTGGCCTTCCTTATGACATGCTCCAGTAGCTTCCCAGGTATTGATATCAGGCTAACCATTGTATAATTCCCTGGGTCCTCCTTTTTGCCTTTTTTAAAGGGCATTATGTTGGCCCTTTTCCAGTACTCTGGTACCTTGCCTGTCTCCCACAACTTGGTAAATATTATTGCCTGTGGCCCCATAATCCCCACTCCCACTTCCTTCAGGACCCTGGGATGAAATTCATCAGGCCAGTTTGCCTTGTGTGTGCGCTGGCAGTCTATGCATCAAGGTGTGGTGCAGTGGGTGTGCCTATGTCCAGATGTGCATTGAGCGTGGAGTGTGCAAATGAATGAGTGTGTATGTGCGGTGGAGGTGTGGATATGCCACGGCTGTGTGTGTGTCTAAGATGTCAGGCCTTGGAGTGAGGGAGCATTGACCCCAGCTGGTAGCAGGATAGATGTTTTCTTCTGTATCTGTGGTCTTCTCATTCTCGGGTATGACTTCCTCCATCAGTTCCATCCCCATGTGCATATCTACATGGTGTTCCTCACCCCTCACCTTGTACCCTGGCACCCATAGCTGGTACATCTGCTGACTTCCAGGTGTGACCTTGTTGTTTCCCTTCTAGCTGAGTACCAGATCCTTTGTGGAAACCAGGCCCCTGGATTTATCATTGACATTCACACAGGGAAGCCAATTGGTGAGTACAGTGGTGGGGGGCCTGCCTTCAGTTACTGCTGGCACTGGTACTCTCCTCTGCCTTCCCTCCTGCTCTCCTACTTAAGTCTTTGTGATCATTTCCTGATCTCCCTCAGCACATGAGCCTGGGGGCAAGGACAAGCAAGAAGGGGAAGGGGGCAGAATTGCTTGGGTTGAGACCGGTCAACTCCGACTAAGGACAACACTAGCATCTCAGTGATTCCAGGCCACACTGGAATATACATAGTACCAGGTTTTGAATGTAGCACCTGCAGGCTTCTCTCCTCTCTCCAGATTATCATAGAGCTCTCACCACCATAGTTTTGAGGCCTTCCAGCAACACCTTTAGTGGCATGACTAACATCATGTTCTGCTTGTTCTTTCTCCTGTCCTCCCCAGATGTGTGTGCAGTGGAATGGTTTTGTGTGCAAATGCCCATGCTGCCCTTAGATCAGAGAAAGCTAGTTGGAGGCATAGGCTTGCCTCTCAGAGCAGCCTGGGAGGAGGCTGGCCCTTTGTTTTGGAAGAATTTACTCCACAGCCTCAGACCAGCCCCTGAGAAGGTCCCATCTCCCACACAAATGAGCTCCCCTTTACTGTAGAAATCTCTGCTCTGCCATGTGACTGTGGCTCATAGGCAGTCTTAGACCCATTATCAAGCTCCTGATAAAAATAGGGTAACGATGGTGCAAAGCATGTTCAGTTCTCAGTGTTCCCCCTGCCTTTCTGCAGAAGGTAACGAGGTCTTAATAACTGGTGATAACTCAGAAATAAACAAGTACAGTTGCCAGAGCCCAGGTGATCAGTAATAGCCCCACCAGCAAACTGAGGCCAGGATTTGAGAGACACTATAAACATGGAGTCCCAGCACAGCTGTTGCAGTCGGTACAGAAGAGAACCAGAAACTCCCACAGGCAGGACCAGGGCCTGGGTCTGCCAGGACTAGTGCCAAAAGAGCACAATTCCTGTCAACACTGGTGCAAAGAGCATGAAGCCCCAACAGGTTGCAAGATAGCAGACCTGAAAATCAGATCACTTTTGCTTCCCCCCCTCCTCCCTCTTGCTAATAATGCAGACCCTCTCTTATGAAAGGCACCAAGAGCCACAGTGGAAGAGCTCAGATTTCAGGCCTGGATTCCAGTAGGGATACAGTGAGAGGTGTCTCCTGTAAAGAAATGCAAAACTCTAAAACTCTTAGGTCAGAGATGATATCTTTTATTAGACCAACTAAGAAATCGCAAAACAAAATCTCTTTGCAAGCTTTCAGGCCCACACACCCTTCTTCAGGCTTAAGTAAAATTAAAGATGGTAAAAGTCCCCTTAGGTAGAAAATAAACTTCATTTTGCACAGAGGAAGCTGAAGATGGGTCCATGAGAGGGCCTTTGTATAAGTTGCTCTTTGTGCAGATAAGGCAGTTTCTCTTCCCTGGTGGTATCAGATGGCAGAAAGGTAGGGAGATGTAGAAATTTTTCTTTCTTGTTTAGCAATGAAGTTTATAATTCCAAAATTGGCTAAAATTTGGCATCTTCCATGTTTCAGGGATGTATTTGGTAGCTGTGTTTGTCTGAGACAAAAAGAAATGCAAAACTCTAAAACTCTTGGTTCAGACATGATACCTTTTATTGGACTAACTAAAATCTAATGGTGTCCTGTCCACAGATGCTTGTAAGTTTGAAAGCTGGAGTCTCTAGCCCCGGTGGTACATAAGACTCAACAGACTTTATCCCCACCAAGGTTCCCTTGGCCTAGTGCAGTGTTTGCAGGCCCTGATGTCAAACTGAAGAGAACAGGGAAAAGATCAGTTTATCTACCATCCCCAAAAGACCAGCATGTAGCAAACTGACAGTGGTGTGAAAGGTTAAGCTGCTGTCTGTGTGGGCATACATGCATGGCCGTAGGGGAGCGAACTGTTCTGGGGTCTGATGGCTAAACAGTGGCATCCCGGAAGCATTTCAGCATGATAAAGATAGTTGCCACTTGCATTCAGCTTACTCTCTCGAAAGTTTGTCCGGGGGCTAAGGGTAGCTCCCAGGGACATTAGAGGGAGAGTACGTGCAGAGAGAGCCGTTTTGTGAAAAATGCAATCTCTTTCCCAAATGAGCATGACCAAAGATGAAGTAGCTCATGTGAGCAAGGATCCAGCCTCTCTCTGTCAGGAACCAAAAGTCTCTAGAGGGCAGCCCGGGCCTTCGAACAATATCAGTAAAGGGAGTGTCGGTATTTAGAGTCTGCTGTTTGTTCCACCCTCTGCTCCTCATTTCACTTGCTGTCAGCCAGAAGTGTCCTTTGCTGTGAATATTCACTGCAGCAAGAGCCAGAACACAGTAGTCCCACAGCCACAGGAGGGAGAGCGGGGCACATGCCATAACATCACTCTTTCCTTCCCGCCCCGGGCTGATGCTTTCCTTGTCCCCCATCTCCCCACATTATTGATGGGGATGTGATTCTCCATGCAGATATTGATGAGTGCAGCGAGATCCCTGCTATCTGCACCAATGGTGTTTGCATTAACCAGATCGGCAGCTTCCGGTGCGAGTGCCCAATTGGATTCAGCTACAACAATATTCTGCTCATCTGCGAAGGTAATAAGGTGGTCGTTGCTGTGCTGGCCAGCAGCTGCATGCATTGCTCTCCGTAGTGCTGGCCCCCAGCGGTAGGTGATGGGGCACCTGACAGCTACGAATGAGGAATGACACTCAAGTCATCTCTGCCAATGGGGTATAGGAGGCAGGATATTTATTACAAGAAGCAAAGCCTTCGTATGGTTTTTATTCTTATTTTTAAATGTTCCTTTTCCACCTCAGAAGATTGTTATTTTTCAAAAAGCTTTAGACCACCCTAACCTGTCACAGGTAAAGCAGGGGGACAGGTGCTCTGTTGAAGTCCTGCTGCCGCAAGGACAGAAAATAGTTATTAAAAAACACACTTGAGAGATTCAAGGAAGAGGGTCATGTCCCCCACTACAGAGAAAAGGCATCCATGCCAATTTGACCACAGGGTAAAATTCCCTTCTGATCTCAAATGTGGCAATCAGTGTGACCGTGACCAGAGGGGCAAGACTCTCTAATCAGGAATCACAGGTGCTTTAGTCCCAGCAGAACCATCAGTACATCCCAGTCAAGTGCCCCTAGTCTTGGCTGTGGCCAGCACCCAAACTTTCTGAGAAAGACAGAAAAAAACAATACAACCCCTCCCGCCCCACCACCACCTGTAGCAACAAGAAAAGAAAAATTCCTGCCACGTGGCAACCAGAATATTTTAGGGAAAATATTTTAGAAGAAATGTTCTTTCAGTCTGTTGGTGCCTGACCAGGTGCCACGATGCTTGCTTGTGGCACGCTCAAGGGGAGTTGTGCAGTCAGTGCCAGTGATTTCTTTCTCTCTTCAGACATCGATGAATGCAGCAGTGGTGAGAATCTTTGCCAGCGCAATGCTGACTGCATCAACATCCCAGGCAGTTACAGGTGCGAGTGCTCAACTGGATACAAGCTGTCGCCTAGTGGAGCCTGTGTGGGTAAGATGGGAGCTGTTCACTATTTATACCAGGGGAGTACTCAAACACTGCACAGGACCTAAGTCAGGAGACCAGTGTGTGCTTGAACTTCCTGCCTGGTTTCTTTGCATGGCAATGGAATGGAGAAAGGATTTTATTGTTCTTGGCATATTCGTGATTATGGATCTCAGGATTTTTTTAACAGACTGTGACTGTGCTGCATCAAGTTTAGTAGGGCTGTAGGGATGCAGAGGAGTGAGACCACTGTGGAAATGCTGTAATGATCTGGTGTCTGAAATACACATTAGAAAAACTAGTCTGTGCAAGGTGGCTGTGCAAGGGGTAATCACTGGGCGGCTGATATGCCTCTGGTATCCTCTAAGCTCTGCTTGAGTACACTAGTGAAGCAGACCCAGGGGGCAAGCGTCTGCCTGACAGCTGAATGTCTAAGGGTAGAGTTCTCCTTCCCTTTGTGCATCTAAATAGCAGCTGTGTAGCAGTGTGAGTGACATTTGTAGTACTTCCATGCAGGTAGTGATTCTGTTACCCCATGCCATGGGTGCACATCAAGAGACTGAGCATGCTCAGTGAGCTTTGCACTGGCCTGGAAGTCTGCATGGCCATTCTGGCAGTGTAACTGTCTAAATCACAGAGGTGCAGCCAAACAGAAATCCACGACTAACAGGTGTAAGAGGAGGAGAAGGGTCCTGTCATAGTTTAGGTCTGTGAATTAAGTCGTCAAGGCACTTGTCCAAGGAGCAGGAAACCTGGGTTTTAGGGCTCCCACCCCAAAAAGAAGTTTTGAACCTGTTGGTTTTTTTTATCAAGCTTTTATTTTGCATAGTGCATTAACCGCAAGGTCACAAGTCAGGAATTTTTCAAATGGTTTTTCAGCTGTGGCTGGATAGTTCATTCACTGTGCTGAGAAGTCACAAGCCAAAACCCCTTCTGGCGAATAAGCTGTAGGGGAGATACAGCCTGTGCTTTCTGGGTAAATGTCCTAACCATTCAGCTATTAGGGCTAAAGTATGGCAAGGACTGGGGGCCTTGTGTTCGCCTACAAACTTAGTTATTTCTATAGGCTGACTTCAGAGTGCTCCAAAACCCACATACAAAAGGAGAAAATCTTGAAAACTGGTAGGGCAGAGCAGGGAGTAGGTAGAGAGTTCAGGACAAATTTATAGCCGTTGGATCAATGAGATCCAAATATCTAGCCGACCAGATATAAGCATTTCTTAAATTTCAGAATGTGCTAAAATCAGTCTGCTTAGTGAGATATTCCTGATTATTGCCATACTACAACAAGGCCTGGAGTGAACTTCAGGAACTGCAATAGTACATTGACTGGGTTGATTCTCACCCTACAGAGCTGCTGTTGGGCTGTATTCATCTGCATGGGGCATAGGTGGATCCAAGAGTGTGTAAAGGGATGCGTGCATGTGCGCGAGCAGTGACTGAGTGCTGCAAGGGTGGCTGTGAACTCCCTGCCCCCACAATGAGGCTGGCAGACCAAGCAGAGGAACAGCACCAGGGGACTTTTTTCTAGCTGCTGCTCTTTGCTTTCTGGTAGGAGCGCTTTCAGGGGTCACGCTTACAAGCGTGTTCCCATAACCAGGAGAGCTAGAAACTTACTGTTTTTAGAAATGAAAACTCAGATTCTCTTGAGTGCAGGAGAAAGGGGCTTTAAGAAACTGTCAAATATTGTGAGACTTGGGATAAAATTATAAGAGCTGAAATCACAGTTGTTTAGTGAAACGCCTGCTGGTTAATCCGTGATGGCCCAGAAACAAGCACAGTGCCCCCTTCTGAATAGAGGAGCTGCGTTTCCAATTTGGTTGGAGTCTTTCCTGTACCTTATTTTCTGCGTCGTTTTGTTCCAGGTCGTAATGAATGCCAGGAAATTCCCAACGTCTGCAGCCACGGTGACTGCGTTGACACTGAGGGCAGCTATATCTGTGTCTGTCACAACGGGTTCAAAGCCACAGGAGAGCAGACCATGTGCATGGGTCAGTGTGGATGGGGCAGCAGCCATGCAAATGTTGTACCGGGCTGCTTTGAAGTTCTGTGACACTTAAATCTGTTCTAGCGTGGGAGTAAAAACTTTCTGGGGACTTAATGGCTTGTTGCTGTGTAACTGAAACTGCCACTGCCTGGCAGAGAGCGAGCCAATATATTACCTTGATTCAAGGTTTGTGAGTCCTCATGTTAACTCTTGCCAAATCAAGCAGCCGTCCCTCCCATAACTGAACACCCAGGCCCAGGGCCAGAAACGGCTCAGCCCTTGACCTGCTGTCATGCTTTTCTCTTCAGATATTGATGAATGTGACCGGCAGCCTTGTGGAAATGGCACCTGCAAGAACACAGTGGGTTCCTACAACTGCCTGTGCTTCCCTGGCTTTGAGCTAACACACAACAATGATTGCATGGGTAAGAGCACGTACAGTGCCAGCTCCAGAAGTATTAGAGTCTATTGTCACACACAGTTGCAGGTGTATCACTATTTAGTTCGGGGTCGCACCCAAAAACAGCTGTAAAGAAAACAGTTGGGTGGCATACAACCAGCCCAGTGGAGTTGTTGCATTGCATCTCGCACTCCATTGTGCATCTCTTTTGTACCCTGTGCAGATATCGATGAGTGCTCATCCCTGGTGGGGCAGGTGTGTCGGAACGGCCAGTGTATAAACAGCATTGGGTCCTTCCAGTGTCTGTGCCAGGAAGGCTACGACCGGACCCCAGATGGGAAAAACTGTGTTGGTGAGTGTCTGGGCACATCTTGGGTAATAGCACTATAATGCTCGGGTACCTCCTGCTCATGAGTCAACTGGATTTTTGTTAGCAAAGCACCCCATAACGTAAGGTCTTTACTCCTTGTGGTGCATGTAGAACTCCTGGGCACTGGCAAAATTCAAGTTTGAAAGACATTGTGGGTTTGAGATGTGGAGCTCTAGTCCCAGCAAGGAGAGCTCCCAGTGCCCAGTGTTTGTAGACTAGGGAGGGGTTGAGGTCATGCACCACTGTACAATCCTCAGCTACCGAGAGTTGACTATTTTATTGCAGAGGCTGCTTTAGTCAAAAATGAAGGCGCTGATCCAGTCCTCTTGGACAGACTGTTTTCTCTAAGTTTATTACTCTCAGAGGGATCGACTAGCAAATTTCCCAGCTTCATTCCCTGAACTGAGACCACTTTTAGGGCCAGAAATCCCAGGCCACCTGCAGGGCAAGATAACCTCCACAGCCAAAGCCCTGTCATCTGACTGACTACCAAAAGCCACACACGCTGTTCCCAGCAGTACCTGAGGCTCTCCCTGCTTCAGACAGGCAAAGATTGCACTATGTCCAATACCACATTGTGCAAACTGCAGCTAAACAGAGTCTTATAGGCAGCAGGTATTGCAGAGAACCATAGTCATATTCATCGGGGAGACCATGAGCCCCTTATATTCTCAGCCTGAGTCCTTTAAGGGATTAATTTGAACGGCGGCATTATTCTGTGGTTGGGGTGTCATGATCTTGCCATAATCTGGCTAGGAGGATGTGTTGTTACTAACCCAGGCACCTGGCTACACTGCTAAGGTTGCAGTGCAGGACACATGTATACATAAAACATCCTGTTCCCTGTTTCTTTGTGCAAGAGGTTCCAATACCTAGTGCCTAGCTGTGGGCACATCAGCTGCAGATTGCAAAGTGAGTACTTCACTTGGGACCTTTGCCCTTAGGGTTTAAAAGAAGGAAGTGGAGTTTTCTAGGGCACCATTTCCTCTTCAGCCCATGCAGGACCTGTTGGGCAGGAGCATGTTTGGGGCATCAGTCCTTGCCTGGAACGCTCCCATGTGTGCCAAAGTGGCATACATTTCTAAGCAGCTAGAGCTCAACCCTTTGGGTGCCTTCATTTTATAAAGATTTACCTGTCATTTTCCCCTCTGTTTATTTGCAGACATTAATGAGTGTGTGAGCCTGCCTGGGACCTGTTCTCCTGGAACATGTCAAAACCTGGAAGGCTCTTTCCGTTGTATCTGTCCCCCGGGGTACGAGGTGCAGAATGACAACTGCATCGGTAACGTTGATTCCTCTATTCAGTCTGCAGTACCAAGGGTCCAGTACTGTCCATGCCTTCAGACTGTAACCACTGCCCCATCTGGTGGAGCCAGCATTTCATGGGCAGCAGAGATACAGGCAGTGCCCAAAACCTCATCTCTACAGCAAATTAGGAGCAGAGCGAGTGGGGCCTGGCACCTGCTGAAAAAAAGTGTTTGACAGATGCCTCACCTCACAGTCACTGGGAGGATTTTCATTATAGTGAACTGTCAGGTGGGAGGCTGGGGAAGATGTGCATGTTGCTGCAGTCTAATGGGCATAATTAGGCCTGGCCAGCTGGGCCACAGCTCTCTAAACGGTTCCCACTGATTCTGTCTTTGTGTAAGGAGGGGCCTGCACAGTGCAGTAGGAAAAGAGCTCCATGGCCCTGCCTCTCGTGGGGAGCTGTGAGGCTGTGCAACTCAGGTTGTTGCTTACTTCTCTCTTTCCTGGTTTCTGATGTCTGGAGCAGGTCAGATACCAGGCGACATTGGGCCCTACGGGCAGCAGCCCAGTGTCTGCACCCTGCATTGTGCTGGGAAGATGGGCTGAGGGGACAAGCTTAGTCTCAGGAGTGGGCAGTGCTGACCAGGCAAGTCCTTTGCAAGGCCAACAGAAGTGTATTGTCCAGTAGAGCCTGCCAAGAAATGGGCTGTGGGTGCTACTTCCCATCTTCCAGCATGGGTCAGACTTACCCCAGTCCTAGCTCCACATGGCCCTTACATCCACCAGTGTAATGTTAATGGAAAGAGTTACAAGATGTTTGTTCGAGTCCGTGTGTAATAAATACCCTCTCATGTCCCCCGTGCTCCCAGATATCAATGAGTGTGAAGAGGAGCCCAACATCTGCCTGTTTGGAACCTGCACCAACACCCCCGGCAGCTTCCAATGCATTTGTCCCCCTGGCTTTGTCCTGTCTGACAATGGCCGCAGGTGCTTTGGTGAGTGTCTGTAGCCTTGCCTACAAGCCAGTGAGGTCAGTGGCAAGTCGGGGGTGTTGCCCACCAGCTGGGAAGGACTGCAGAAGTGCTTCCTGTGACATCTGGTGCTGCATCCGCACGTCAGCTGTGACTGGGTTGGCCTCTGCATGTGCTCAGACACAAGAGAGTCCCCAGAGAGCAGTGGGCCCCAGGGAGCACTCAGGAGAAGAGTGTCAACCCAGCATCACCTCCTGCACTGCTCTGCAAGAGCCAGGGCCTCTGTCCTTTGGGAGCTGATCTGAGCCACAGTCCAAGTCTGGGAGGGAATGTCTGATACACTGAGCCTGCCTATGCATGTCTTTAATGCTCTGCTCCATCCCGCTGCAGATACTCGCCAGAGCTTCTGCTTCACCCGCTTTGATAACGGGAAATGCTCCGTCCCCAAGGCCTTCAATACCACCAAAGCCCGGTGCTGCTGCAGCAAGATGCCTGGAGAGGGCTGGGGTGACCCATGTGAGCTGTGCCCTCAAGAAGGGAATGGTAGGTGGCTCAGGCCCCTTGTGTCATGTATCACCAAGAACTGCTGTAGGGTGGGGAGGCTGCAGCTGTGGGAATGAGGTGCAACAGATGCAGCAAGGAGCACAGACAGTGCTGTGAGGAATAGGAGCCTCTGTGCACCCTGCAGCATGGACACCCCTGCTAGTGCAGGGATCCCATAAGGGAAATGGTGCCCTTGAAAGCAAATGTTCATCACTTGGTTGCAGCACTCAGACTGGAGGCTTTCTCTTTTAGGCAGGGGGAAAGGGAACATTCAGCCTTCAGGCTCTTGGGTTCTGTTTTCAGCTCTGCTGTCACTTCTGTGGATGGCTTTGGACAAGTCATTGCACCCCTTTGTGACTCTGATACCCAAGAAAGGTGCTGTTTATTTCCCCACCCCTTGGGCTTCTGGCAGGTGGTATATAATGAGCAGTATAATCATCAATCATTAATAGTTTCATAGTTTCATAGATGTTAGGGTCAGAAGGGACCTATTAGATCTCTGACCCCCTGCCCTGGGTAGGAATGAGTACTGGGGTCAGGTGACCCCATCCAGGTGTCTGTCCAATCTCCTTTTAAACACCTCCAAGGTAGGGGAAAGCACCACCTCCCTTGGAAACTTATTCCATATTTTGGCAGCCCTCACTGTAAAGAATTTTTTCCTGATGTCCAATCTGAATTTGCTTTCTTCCAGTTTGTGGCCATTATTTCTAGTTACCCCAGCAGGTGCCCTGGTAAACATTTTATCCCCTATTTCTTGCTGGCCCCCCCGATGAGTTTGTAGGCAGCTGCGAGATCACCTCTCAGCCTCCTTTTGCGGGGGCTAAAGAGGTTCAGATCTCGCAATCGGTCCACATAGGGTTTTTTCTGTAGGCCTTTAAGCAGACGAGTGGCCCTCCTCTGAACCCTCTCCAGGCCATCCACATCCCTCCCGAAGTGCAGCGCCCAAAACTGGACACAGAACTCCAACTGTGGCCTGACCAATGCTGCATAGAGGGGAAGTATCACCTCCCTAGACCTGTTTGCGATGCACCTACTTATGCAAGAAAGGGTGCAGTTAGCTTTACTTATTACCCCATCGCACTGGTGACTCGTGTTCATTTTGGAGTCGACTACGACTCCAAACTCCCTTCCCGCAGTTGTGCTACTTAGAGTGGTACCTCCCAGGCTGTAGGAGTGTTGATGATTCTTCCTCCCCAGGTGCAACACATGCCACTTATCCTTGTTAAACTGCATCCTATTCTGTTCGGCCCATTTCCCCAGCCTGTCCAAATCAGCCTGGATTCTCTCCCTGCCATCTAGTTTGTGTACCTCCCTCCATAATTTGGTGTCATCAGCAAATTTGGACAGGGTGCTTTCTACTCCTTTGTCCAAGTCAGTAATGAAGATACTGAATAGTACCACTCCCAGAACAGAGCCTTGGGGGACTCCGCTGCCCACATTTGTCCGGGTAGAAACCAGCCTGTCCACCACCACTGTCTGGCTGCATCGCATAAGTCAATGTTCTACCCACCGGACTGTGTAATAATCTACATTGCAATTGTTTAGTTTATTTATAAGAATTGGGTGTGACACTGTGTCAAAGGCCTTTTTAAAATCTAAGTAAATAACATCTCCCCCTATTCCTTCATCCAAGCATTTTGTGACCTGGTCATAACATGAAACCAGGTTAGTCAGGCAGGATCTGCCTGCTATGAACCCATGCTGATTGCCCCTTAGCATCATTTTACCCACTGGCCCCCCACAAATGTGATCCTTAACAATTTTCTCAAAGTTCTTGCCAAGGATAGAGGTGGCCAGCCTATAGGCACCTGGTTCCTCCTTCCTCCCCTTCTTGAAAATAGGGACCACATTGGCCCTTTTCCAATCCTCTGGGACCTGGCCAGAGCACCACGAGTGCTCAGACAGTTGTTCCAGCAGCTCTGCTATGACTCTAGCTATTTCCCTAAGCACCCTACGAGTTAATCTTTGTACAAAGCCTTGTCACTAGCCCAGGCAGGGTTTCCCTAAGGGGCTCTGTGATGTGTATTCCAGCTGCAGCAATTGGGAGCACTTTTTAGCACATCTCACTTTTCTCATTTTTCCCAGTTGCCTTTCAGGAGCTGTGTCCATATGGCCATGGGGCCATCCCTGGCCCAGGCGATACCCGAGAAGGTAAGGCAAGATTTTTGTGAACATCATGGTGTAGCAGGCCTTCCTGAGCTTCCTCACAGGTCTTTATGCCCCCTGCCTGTCAGCTGGGGTCTATTAAGTGCTCTGGCTCCTCAGTAGGTTACCGCCTTCATTTTGCCTTCCATGCTTTAGTTGGTAATCAGTTTAAATTTAGGAGGCAGCCCTCAGTTTAAATCAGAGAGACACTAGGCATCTCTCCCCACTCATGTGGCATCCTTAGCTGGCCCAGTAGTTGTGGTCCCATTTAAGCCTTTACTTACCTGCCAGTTAAGTCCCCTAGAGCCATCTGTCTCACCAAATAAGGCCACCCAGATTTGAGCAGTTCCCCCAACTGAGGCTGCTCAGGGCTGCAGTCCTCCTTGAGTCTCTTACTGTAGGCCAGCATGCCAGGATTGTCGGGTCTTGGTGAATTCTGCTTTCCTCCCTTCTTGGCCTACTTACAGTACCCCCCCCCCCAGTAGCTCTTCTAGAGTGCGATACACACTGCTGTCAGCCCAAGGGGCTTCTAGTAGCCTGCTTGCACAAAGTCCCGAGGAGCCCACAGGGCTGTGAGCCCTCAACATGTAGTCATCAACCACTCTATTAAATGAACCTCTTAACAGCAAAAGGGGCTTTTCCTCTTTGCATGCCCCTTTCTAGCTTGCAGGCTCCCTAGCTACAGCCTGTAGCAGGCTTCTGTTCCAGCTGTAATCCCTGGGAGCGTAGAGCTTTACTAGGAGCTCCTCATCTGGGCCAGTCTTGTCCCTCTCCTGTTCTGGAGCTGAATTTGTGTGTCTTAGGCCTAACTCTTTCTGTCGCTATTCAAAACAGTCTGTTTAAAGGGCCTGTGCCCTTTTTCCTGGCTAATAGGGTAAGGGCCCACTATTACACATGGGCCAAATGATGTAATGGACAAAATGTACCAGTGAGCAACTTGCCTTTTGTTTCAGACCAAGAAGTAGTCAGGCTCATGTATTTTGTGTTGTGTACATGCTGAGTTCCTGCGCCAGGAGCTCTCTATGCTTTCTGTGGGCTCAGGATCCTTCCTGTTGTACCTGGGGCACCTCACTCAGTTCTTACTCAATCCTTCCTGAAGCCAAATTCCCACTTACTTTAGTGAGTGAGGCCCCAGTTTGCCCCACAATCCTTGGTCTGTAGCCGTGGAGCCCTGTCTTCACAAGGGAGCTATTCTCAGCACCTGGATGCATTTAGTGCCAGTGTATGGAAAGCTACTAATGAATCAGGAATTTCAAAGTTTCTTTTGGTTTCCACTTCAGATGTGAATGAATGCTCTGAGAACCTGGGCATCTGCATAAATGGGGCATGTATTAACACTGATGGCTCCTTCCGCTGTGAGTGCCCCTTTGGGTATAACCTGGACTACACTGGAGTCAACTGTGTTGGTAAGTGGTTTCACCTCAAACTAGAGGAGATCTTTTTGGAGGAGGCAGGAGCTCCTACAAGGAGGTCACTGCATAATTGGGACAATTTGCTGCCTGCCTCATTCTGGCTTAGATGCTTCTAGCCATTGTTCTTCCCCTTAAATCCAAGGGGAATTTCTGACTCACCCACCCTGGCTTCTAGTTGAATATACTGGCTGCCAAAAGAGATGAGTCCCAGGGTCTCTTGTGACATAAGCTGAAGCTTCTAATGCTGTTTCCGGCCTTCCTCAGACACAGATGAGTGCTCCATTGGTAACCCCTGTGGGAATGGGACCTGCAGCAACGTGGTAGGAGGCTTTGAATGCACCTGTGAGGAAGGATTTGAGCCAGGCCCCATGATGACATGTGAAGGTAATGTTCCTTGGGGGCCAGTGCATCTTGTTGGGTTTGCAAGCCTACAGTGAAGCTAGTGCAACTGGCTGGGAGGGCAAGACATCCAGCACTGCAGTGAGGAGGGACAGGTACCGAGCAGGCAGCAAGGTGTAGATTCACATGTATTCTCTCACCCTTCCCCTTCTACCCACACAGTCTCTCCCATTTTTTCTCAGACCGTACCCTCCACCCCCATCCTCAACACGTGTTTGCATCAGAGTTGAATCTTTCACACTCTTCGATGCATGTTAGACCATTTCCCTGTGACAGGATGTGTCCCTGGAGCATCGACAGGTTGGGGGACAGGGTGTACACAGTGGAACTCATGGGCTTCTTGCTCCAGCAGAGCTTCTGAAGTCCTTGGAGAGTGACCCTGGGAGCGGGCTTCTCTTGGTACTAAGGGTTATTGATCTCTGCTCCATACCCACTGTAAAGGCAGGAGAAACATTTTGAGCTCTGGACTCCATTGCTAGGGAAGGGTAGTGCAGTGATTATAGCATAGGATTAGAGCACGAG
The DNA here is from genome assembly GCF_001723915.1 of Gavialis gangeticus. Taxonomy (NCBI): domain Eukaryota; kingdom Metazoa; phylum Chordata; order Crocodylia; family Gavialidae; genus Gavialis; species Gavialis gangeticus. The sequence goes on along the minus strand of NW_017729018.1, from coordinate 413,500 downwards.
TGACCTGAACCACCCCAACCAAAGAACTGCTTTGCTGCAAACTTCCTGTGTGGTTTGGGGCAAGTCACTTGGGCTGCATGGAGCTCTTAGCCATGCCCTGCCATGCAGGCTGGTTGGGAGGTTCAGGGCATATACAGTTCTGAGGTGCTGAGATGCAGTAATGAAGGCCAGATAGCATGAACGGCGCATGCCCCCAGCAGCTGGGGGGGAATGGCTACGCTGGTGGCAACAGGAGCGCAGTGGTGGCAGGAGCCCTGGCGGCAGTGAGTGAGAAGCTTCCGCAGACACCGCCAGCACTGTTGGCAGTGGGGGGTGGCGAGCTTCGACCAGGGGTCAGCGACCACCCACAGGTGCTGCCGGCAGTGTCGGCACTTTTTTGCAGGGGGTGCACTGCCATGCGCAGGGAGTGTACATGCACCCATCTGCACCCCCTACTCATCGCCTCTGCCAGATAGCATCACTCTGCAAACAGAAAAGGGCCTAAGAGGCAACCAGACATATTGAGACGGTAAAGGGTTGGGATTCTTCCAAGAGTTGGGTGCTGCGTGCTTCTTACCCACCGTGTGGAATAAGACTGGTATTTCTTATCCCTGTGACAGTGCTGTGAAGATGTACCTGCCTTCTTCATTGCATGGCAGTGCTAGGGCCTGTGGGACTGCAGTAAGCTACTGGTACAATAGCGGTGTGTGTCAAGCCATTATAACAGGGAGCAATCACCACTCTCTCCGCAGGGACAACACAGCCTAGAGTAGCCATAGAGATATACAGGGTATAACCAGCAATGCAGTTTCTGCTAGAGGAACTAACTGGTCCCGCTGCGGTGTGGGGGTCAGATTCACTCTCCTCTTTCTGACTTCAGACATCAATGAATGTGTGCTGAACCCCCTGCTCTGTGCCTTCCGCTGTATCAACACCTTTGGCTTCTATGAGTGCACCTGCCCCTCTGGATATGCCCTCCGGGAGGACAGAAGAATGTGCAAAGGTAAAGGCCAATTTTGCCAAGGAGTTCCCAGCCCCTTCCACAGCCTTTTGCCCTTAACCAGCTTCACTTGCCCTTGTGGAGCACTGTTGCCCCTATCCTCCTTGCCTCTATCCTCTTCCCATTCATACTTCATGTTTGCAGCACCTGTTCGTGCCCTTTCACATTTTTAGCTGAAGAGCAAAGGAGCATATTGTGCTGCCACGCAAAGCAGCCTGCAGCACTGGAGTTAGACTTCCTTGTAGGAAAGAATCAGTCAAACAGAGCAGGAAACTGGGATTGTGCACCTGGCTCTGTCAGCGGATCAAATTGTGTCACCTTTCTGTGCTGCAGTGCTGGCAACCATCCTCATCGCACGCACCTCCCTGGCAGTAATGGACTGCTGTCTGTGGAGCACTCTGGCACTGTGGCTGGAGCCAAAGGGCCCTCTCAGTGTGAGACCAAGTAGTTTTATACAAGGTGGGGTCCGGAAGTCTCGCTCAATGTTGGGCCAAAGTGTTTCATGCAGGATGGAAACAAGTGCCCTCAACAGTGTGGTCTTGATTGTAGATCTGGACGAGTGCGCTGAGGGCCTCCATGACTGTGAGTCTCGAGGAATGGTGTGCAAGAACCTCATTGGTACCTTCATGTGCATCTGTCCACCAGGGATGCAGCGCAGGCCTGATGGAGAAAGCTGCACAGGTATCAGTCATCTATAGGGGGCATTTGCCACAGAGTCCAATATCCATCTACCTCCAGGCAGATAGCTGTCTGTCCAGCCCTG
>NW_017729018.1:402412-406758 GCF_001723915.1 Gavialis gangeticus | reverse complement strand
CATTTGCCACAGTGGCCAATATCCATCTACCTCCAGGCAGATAGCTGTCTGTCCAGCCCTGCCCCTGGGTATCCATTGGTCTAACTCTCTCCCTGTGTCCCTGTGTCCCTCTATCAGTCTGAAGTTGCCTAGAGCCCAAATGCAAGCTTCTTCTGTTGTATCAGTACCCGAAGGCCCAGCTTATGATCAGGGCCCCATCGTGCTGTGCATGACACTGGCTTAGCTTCACTTGCTGGCCAATACTAGCCCACCCCAAGAGCTCCTGGACTTGTACAAAGAGAACACATGTCTACCTTAAGGGAAGCTGAGGTTACTTCAGCCTACATAAATAGCCAAAGAAACTGCATCAACTCCAACCCTTCCCAAATTTTTGAAACAAGGGCAGGATAGGGAGAGGGTGAGGGAGTAGCTCTGAAACACTGCAGTCAGCCAACCCACCGGTGGAAATCTGGGACATGCTGGTGCACATTACAGCTCCCCTAAGCTTGTCCTGCTTTGCTCCAGCGGTGTTGCAGCTCTGTCACACTGAACATAACAGCATAAGAATTGCTATTTACCGGGGCAGAACACAGGTCCGTGTTGCCCACTGTCCTGTGTCACCTAGTGGCAGATAGTGGATGCTGAAAGGGGGAATGAACCTGGTATGACCAGGGTTTTTTTCCCACTGCTCTTCTCTTTTGCAGCCTCCAGCATTTAAGGTCTAGGAAGTTCTGATTCAGAGGCTGTGCCCCTAACCCCTCCCTTGCTCCATATCTCAATGCCCCTTTCCTCCAGTAATATACCCAGTCCCCTTTTGAATCTGGGTAAACTGTCCACTTCCACAATATCTGGTGACAACAAGTTCCACACTTTAATTACATGAAGTGAGAAAAAGAACTTCATTTTTGGTAGTTTTAAACTTACTACCTACTAGTTTCATTTTGTGACCCCCAAGTTCTTGTGCTGAGAGAGAGTAGAATAGAAGAAATCCCTATTTACTCTCTCTTTGCCATGTCCCACCGCAAGTGTCTCTTTTCTAAACTGAACAGCCCAACCTCTTTAGCCTCTCCTCATCTGGAAGCCGCTCCATGCCACTAATCATCCTTGTTGCCCTTCTCTGTACTTTGTTGTTTGAGGGCAGGGGACCAGAAGTGGGCACAGTATTCAAGGTGTGGATTTATCAAGGGGCATGGTGATATTTTCAGTTTTGTTTACAATTCCCTTCTTAATAATCCCTAACATTTTGTTTTATATTTTGACAGCTAATGAGAACTGAGCTGATGTTTTTAGCTCGCTGTTTACAATGACTGCTAGATCTATTTCCTGTGTAGTAACAGCTAATGAAATCACATCTTGTACTTAGGGACCTGCTTCAATAGTGGCTTGTATCCATGTGAGTCACCGTGCACTTCTTTGGTTCTGTTCCTCCTAGATGAGAACGAATGTCGTACCAAGCCAGGGATCTGTCCCAATGGCCGCTGCGTTAACACCGTGGGCAGCTATCGATGCGACTGCAACGAAGGGTTCCAAGTCAGCCCCTCTGGCACTGAGTGCATTGGTAATTACCACAGCCAGCTGTATCAAGCTTGGACCAGGTCTGAAGTGGGCAGCAGGTTGTTCTTGTTGTATTCTCCATAATCGCCTTTTGGGAGACTTGTATCAGCTGGAAGAGTCCCACAGCAGCCTAGTCCTGTTCCTCTGAGCAAGCCTGGAGACTCAGAGCTGGCAAAAGAGGAGTAAATATGCTGGGAGTGGGGGTCTCCAGCACAGAACTGCTGTTCGGATTTGCCAGCAAATTGCTCTGCCTACTCAGCAGTCTTTGATACTGAGCCAGGGGGCTTTATGCCCCCTTGCTAGACAGCATGCTTCAATGGGGCTTCTCAATCAGGGTTCTAGATCCTGAGATGCTGCGAAGCCCTTGAGGGGATCCATGGCACCCAGCCCACGTGTGAGAAGCAAAATGCTCTCAGCCCCATGTCTCACACCCCACACCTGCTGCAGTGCCTTGCAGACCAGTGGCATCCCCAGCTGCGTCTCTGGGGACACATCTGTGCTGCAAGCCCCCACACACTCCAAGCTGGACACTGGGCAGGTGGGCAGACACATCAACACAGCCACATTTTTCAGCCTAGCTTGCTCCCATAGCCCCTCCTACCTTCCTAGGACCCCTGGGGAGGGCTGTGAGGCAGACGCCTCTGATTGCCAGCTTGCATGACCCCAAGGGAGCAGCCTCAGGGATCACACTTACTCCCTAAAGATGGGGCGGGGGGAGCGCGGGGAGGCAATGGAAAGAGCTGGGCACAGTAGGGTGAGGTCCTATACCCATTGCCCTCCCCTGACACTAGCTAGATCACAGGTTTTCAACCTGCAGAGCCTCAAGGCAACCCCCAGAACTTGTCAGTATTTAGATTCTAGCTCACTAAATCTCAACCAGCATCCCGAGGTGCTGCTAAATTTAGAGGGATGCCTTGAGACTTAAAAGGTTGAGAAGCACTAGATTAGGCAGTGCGGAGACATGGAGTGTGTTCAGGGAAGAGCAAGAGAAGGGCTGTGGACCTGGGGGGACAGAGTAACACGACGAAATTTGCTGGGTCGGGCAGGAGACATGAAAGCGGGGTGCATGCACCTGTGGGATGAGCACTGAGGACAGACTGTGGAACTGCTAGTCATGTTGATAAGACAGGAAGGGCCTGGGGTCTTCAGGTTAAGTTGGGCCAAGCACTAGAAATCTGCAGAGGGCAGTCCTGGCCTGGCCCCAGGAGAGCAGATGAAGGGTCTGCTATGTCTTTTAAGACAGGCTTGCCAATATCACCTGAAGAGCAGAGCTGCTGTCACATCCCATCTCCAGCTCTGGGTCTTGAAAACAGTCATGTCCCCAGGCCCTTCTGCTTGCAGAAAGGCCAGGGTTTTCCCTCCAGCCAGGACATTTGCTGGACTCTGGCTGCCTTGTCATGTCCAGTACTGGCATTGTCTCCGTTACTACTTTTCTCTCCCTCTTTCTTTCCCAGACACCCGCCAGGGTTTCTGCTTCACTGAAGTGCTGCAGACTATGTGCCAGATGTCCTCCACCAACCGCAACCTGGCTACCAAGTCCGAGTGCTGCTGCAATGGTGGACGTGGCTGGGGAACTCAGTGTGAACTCTGCCCTCTCCCAGGAACTACCCAATACAAGAAGATGTGTCCACATGGACCTGGGTACTCCACTGATGGGCAAGGTGAGTGCCAGGCTGCACACACTGGTCTGGGGAATGAAGCCAGAGAGTTGCGGTGCAGGGCTTGCTTCTTACGGCACCCAGGGATCCAAATCACCCTGAAGAGGATGGGGAGGGGGCCAGGGCATGGATACAAGAAGGGCACACCAGCTGGAGGAGGCTGCATCATCAAGGTGAAGGTGCTACACACCTCCTGCACACCGAGGTGCTGAGGGACATGATTATTTTTATTATTATTATCCAAGGGAAGTAGTGCTCACTCCTACCCTGGGGGTCTTCAAAAGAAGGCTGAACAATCACCTAGCCAGGGTCGTTTGACCCCAGCATCCTTTCCTGCCCATGGCAGGGGGTCGGACTTGGTGATCTGCTTAGGTCCCTTCCAATCCTACCAGCTATGAAACTATTTCCCCCATGTCAGTGTCCTCAGCGCTGCCTCTGAGGCAGTGCATCTTCATTCTGCCCCCTGCCCTGGGCTGTAGCTAACCCCCATGGTCCATGGCAGGCAGAAGCTGAACTACCTTGTAGCAGCTCCAGTCTTAGCACAGACCCAGCAGGATGCAGAGCCATTGCTTTAATGAGTTACTCGCTCCTTCCAGATATTGATGAGTGCAAGGTGCTGCCTAATCTCTGCAAAAACGGACAGTGCATCAACAGCATCGGCTCCTTCCGCTGCCATTGCAAGCTGGGCTACACCACAGACATCACAGGCACAGCCTGCACAGGTATGTCACAGAAGTGAGCCTCATCCTAGAGCCTCAGCTCTGACCTCGCCACTTGGGACAGTGGGGGCATCTGTTCAGCCCCCACTCCTCCTCCCCGCTATGGGTGGAAAAGATCACCTGGGCTTGGATCCTGCAGTTTTCCCCTCCTGCAGCGCCATGGGTTAGTGCTGACCAGAGCCTGACAACTGTGCTTCTACACACATGTACTCATACAGACACTGTGTTTGGCTAACACAAAGGACCTCCCAGCCCACAGTTCATTGAGAGTGAAGGTCAAGGGCATGCTGTCTCTGTCACACATGCAGTTTAACCTCTTATTCCCTGAGCTATGCTTCTGTCTGTCTTGCACACTTTTAGGCTGTTTTGCCTAAAGTAAAGAAAGTTATCCAACAGTAACATTCTCCCTCCCTCTTCTTCCCCAAGACCCAGCCTC
>NW_017729018.1:381013-397412 GCF_001723915.1 Gavialis gangeticus | reverse complement strand
TCATAGAGACACTGTGTTTGGCTAACACAAAGGACCTCCCAGCCCACAGTTCATTGAGAGTGAAGGTCAAGGGCATGCTGTCTCTGTCACACATGCAGTTTAACCCCTTATTCCCTGAGCTATGCTTCTGTCTGTCTTGCACACTTTTAGGCTGTTTTGCCTAAAGTAAAGAAAGTTATCCAACAGTAACATTCTCCCTCCCTCTTCTTCCCCAAGACCCAGCCTCTCACTTTACCCAAATGAGTTCGCTTAGACTGCAGGGAATAGGATCCAGGAGCCGCTGGGAAGGTTGTTCCCAGTATCCAAACCCTTAACTCTGAGGGATGCTGTCTCATGTGCCCTGCTGCCCAGCAGTGTAAGCTGAGCTGGAGTCCTGGGAAGCTTGACTCCAAGATCAAAGCCATCACCTCGTACTCCAGCCAGAAAAACATGAGAAGTTATTGCTGGGGCCAAGGTGGTGTAATTATTTCCTTGCTGCTACCACTGCCTGCCAGCAAGCTGCTGCTTCCTCCAGTGGCAGTTTCCAGATGGTGTCCAAGGGCAGCTCAGTGAGCTGTGGATTGCAAAGCACATAGGCATGGGTTATAGAATGTCCCTGACATAGGTGGGGAAAGCTGCCCAAATTTGGGAGCCAGGATCCATGATGGTGATGGGACAAAAATAGAAGAAATGCCCACAATAGTAGTGATAATAACCATCCTGTCCCTCTCTAACTTCTGTCTCCTTTGTCATGTCCAGCTTAAGCACTGTTCAGCCTGGTCTTAGGACAGTGGGCTTGGCTGGGCAGTGAGAAGATGTCTAGCATGTCTAAATGAGTATGCTTCATGTCGCCTGTATAGTGATGTACCCACAGCTCAGAGCTCCCCACTGCCTCCAAACAGCACGGAGGTGAAACAGCCCTGTGCCGGCAGAGGGCAGGCAGCTGTAAGGTGGTCCCCTTCCTGTAGGGCACTAGCCACATGCATCTGGACGAGGATTACCTACCACACACTAACTGGTGAGGGGCTGGGCCTGTGCTTAGCGTGACACAGCAAGGCCTCATATCTCCACATCCCATAACAGCTCCTACTCCCTTGGCTGTCTCTCTCTCAAGTCTCACTCTCATCACTCACATCCTTCCAACCTACAGAACCCCTTATACAACATTTTATTACTCAAACCAGGTTCTTGTTCTTCCTTCCATAGTGGGAAATGGAAGAGGGACCTCTCTGGTTCAGGTAAACCTCACTGCCTTTCATTAGTGAGTGGAGCCATTATCCCAGAGGGTCAGAGATCTCTCACAAAGGAGTTGATTAATTGCACAGAAGTTTCTATTTGATGACATCCCTCATGTTTTCTATCATGAGCTTGGCACAGCTCATCCCCAGATCATGCTGATATGCCCTGTTCCTCTTGAGTTTAGATCTGGATGAGTGTAACCAGTCTCCTAAGCCATGTAACTTCATCTGCAAGAATACCGAGGGAAGCTATCAGTGCTCCTGCCCCAGAGGGTACATCCTACATGAAGATGGGAAGACGTGCAAAGGTACCCACCCAGTGACAAGGAGATAGCAGAGGGAGGAAGCCATACCCCTGAGTCACAGTCCTTGCTTCCATGCAGCCTCATGGCTCAAAGCCAGATCTGACAAAAGTGAATTGACAGGGGTGTGCATGAGAGTGTGCATAGCAAACTTCTGACCCTGCTGACATCAATGGGAACCTTCTCATTGGGTTTCATGGGTTAGAGTTCGATCCCCTGTACTGTCGCTGCAGGTCTGCTGTGAATAAATAAACCCAGGGATCTCCCAAGGTTTTGAGCAGGTAAGGCTCCACTCAGCTCTCACACGTCACAGTAGCTGTTGTGCTGCTGGACTGTCTTTACCCAGCTCTGAGGACAGCAGTGTGTCCTCCTCAGGGTGACTAGGGGAAACTGAGGTTTGTGCTATGGAGCCAGAAGGAAATGTTTCTATCAGAAAGTGGCCAATCTCAGTGGCCTCTGATATGTGGCCAGAGCAGCCTGTATTAATGCAGGGTCAGGTGGCACACAAGGATTGCTGCACATTTGTATTTCTTACACAAGAGCCAGTCCCTGCTACTCTGGCGTTCTCTACCAATATGTTGTGTATGCTTCAGCGTGGCAAGACAATTACTATATGTACAGGGGAAGTAGAAAGAGATAAATAAGAGGCACGTGGCCTTATGTTTGATACCTTAGACTTGGATGAATGTTCCACCAAGCAGCACAACTGTCAGTTCCTGTGTGTGAACACCATTGGCGGATTCAACTGCAAATGCCCTCCTGGATTCACCCAGCACCATTCATCCTGCATTGGTGAGTAAGGCCTTTCCCTCTGTGCTAGGCAGCTCTGGCAGCCACCTTCCCCCCAGGCCCCTCAACCCCACCCCACCACCGGTGCAGCCTCTAGTTTAGCTGGGCTAATGTTAGCATCAAGGGGAACCCGAGAATAGATGCTGCTTGCAGCTCCCTGCTCTGACTAGAGTCCAGCCCAATACCTCCACAAACTCTTCACTGGATTGCTGCTATCCTGTTCTTCTTCTGTTTCTCTCATCTCAAGTCTGTCCATTTTTTTCTCTCCACTAAAGAGACCATATTCAGCAGCATAGTACCAGAACAGCCAAAATCGTAGGAAAGCCTCTCCAGAAAGTATGTCTTTAAGTGACAAGAAACACGAGTTTCAGGCTAATCAGTCACAAAACGCTATTGGGGTTTTCCAGACAATAATGAGTGCACTTCCCAGCCTTCCCTGTGTGGAGCTAAAGGACAGTGTCTGAACACACCAGGAAGCTACAACTGCGAGTGTCAGAAAGGATTTTCCCTCGACAGCGCTGGTGTCAACTGTGAAGGTACTTGTTATCCACTCTTCTTTGAAACACTCCTTCCTCGCTGTCCAGAGAAGCATCCGTAGTCCACTTACTCTTCTTGCTTTGTCTAAATTCAAGCAGTACTGACTAACCTGGATTTCTGGATGCTCTTCAGTACAAAGCTATGGTCTCTAAGAAAGGTTAAAAATTACTCTGTGCAGCCAGAAGGGTTGGTTGTTACCTGGTATTAGTATGCAGTCCCAGAGAGAGACTGCCACTAGCTATTGCAGCCCTTAGCATATGGAATCTCGTGCTAGGCAAAAACCGCTACACAAAACACTCTCTAAGTGGGGGAAAAAAGCCAGTCTTCATCCTATGCAGGGTGCAACAATGCAGAGCAGATAGCCCCCACCAACTCAGGCAATCATTCCTCACTGTCCCAAGAAAAAGGATGCACCTCAAAGCCCATAGCATGGCCTTAGGCAGGGGCTATTGCTAGGGCCCCAAACCTGAGAGCCTCTGACAGAGGCTTTCCTGCCCCTGCTTACTCTTCAGATTCTTGAGTTGGGGTAGGATTAGCCTGAACATCAGTCATAGTAAGGTCTGTGCTCAGGACCATAGCTTATGATGAAATAAAACCAGAATCTCAGCTTTCAGGATAGAGCTATGGATGCAAAGTAGACCTAGGAAATATGAACCAAAGGCAACCATTCCCTTCCTGAGTCTGCAGAGGCCCTGAACATGTAGTTCTGAGAACAAAGGAACTTCCTTAACTCTGAAACGTGCTGCTTTGCAGTGACTCCCTCCATGCCTTTTCTTCACCACCACCACCCCATCCTGCTGTTGGCAGGGATCCCAAATTCAACAATGGGCTGAGGAGCCTTACCTCTTCCAGGACAGATGGACACTGCTGCTAATAGAAATTAGTGGTCAGTGGAGGTGGAGTAGGCTCAGATTGTCCAGACAGGACTGAGGTTGATACCGTGGTAGTACTCTTCTAGACCAGGAAACCACTCCTGTGTAGTTTGGCCATCCCAATCAGAGGCAGGCCATGGGCTCCAGACCACACAAGTAGGCCCTGCTGGCTGTCCTGAAAGGTTGAGCTGTGAACACTGATGGTGACAGATCATGCTGGGGCCTGATTGGGGATCTGCTAAATAGCTCTGACATTACACTCTTCAGTGATCCAGGACGTAGTACGGATACGGGAAAACTGAGCTGTCCCAGAGCCCTGTGCAAGCAGGCACTCCATGTGTCCACACGCTGCTGCTTCCTGGCTGGTTTTATGAGCCGTTTGTATTGTTTGTGCTCTTAGATGTGGATGAGTGTGATGGGAACCATCGTTGCCAGCATGGCTGCCAGAATGTACTGGGAGGCTATCGTTGTGGCTGTCCCCAGGGTTACGTGCAACATTACCAGTGGAACCAGTGTGTAGGTGAGTGTGGGACCAAGCCTGCCGGTGGAGGGAGCTGCCACAGCATAATAACTGGGGGATGGACTGATCCCTGCTAAGCTGTTCCCCACCTTGGCAGGTCAGCAACTCCCTGGCGTTTGTCTTTAACTGATGCAGGACATTGGGTTCAGAACTGCATCCTCCCTGCAAACCTAGCTTTGGGCACTGCGCTGCCCAAGAGAACCTAAGGCTGGATTAAAGAGAGATCGCACTCTTTGTTTGGGACATATACCCAGCTGGGGTATCCCAAGCCAAAACTGGGCTGCCTGGGCCAAGTCCCTAACTGTCTCTGCAGCAGGTACCCACAGACGGGGCTGGTTTGCAAAGGGTGCTGAGATCTTGCTGCTCCTATAAACACCAACTGCAGCACCAGGCAGGCCATTTTTTTTAGATGCTTAAGGTTATGATTTGGCCTCTGTCATGGGTTCCCCAGAGGGGCACTTGCTTGGGACTCAGCTTTCCACAGTTTCTGGGTGCCTCCTGAAGCCAGCCCAGGCATAGCTTCTAGACAGTGTGCACCCCTGGCTCCCTAGGCTCTGAGACCTGGCATTTGGACCCCCTGGTTATATGTGACTCCCTCAAAAAGCTACCTCAAAACACAGTTAACCCCTTCTCTCCCCATACACAAGCTAATGAGGGAAATATCATTGTAATATAAGCAGATTCAACCCCAAAATGTTCAGACACCACTGCAATACATCCGCACATGCAACAGAGCTGGCCTTCACCTCTCCTTTTTCCCCACAACAAGGAAGACCTGGAATGGGAAGCAGCTGCCTATGCAGGCAAAGGGCTACAGCCACAACTCATTAGTCTCATTGGCTATTGTGGGCTGTGAGCACAGCAGCCAGAGCAGTAGCCCAAAAACAGAGTACTATGGCAATGTGTCCCCCTGTGCCCTCCCCTCCTACTCTGCTGCACCCAGAAAGGTTGATTGATTCTGCTGTGTCCTTCTTCCAGATGAAAACGAGTGCTCCAGCCCCACAGTCTGTGGCTCTGCCTCTTGCTACAACACCCTGGGCAGCTTCAAGTGCATCTGTCCTTCTGGGTTTGACTTTGACCAGGCCTTTGGTGGGTGCCAGGATGTGGATGAGTGCTCAGCTGGGAGCAGTCCCTGCAGCTATGGGTGCTCAAACACTGATGGGGGCTACTTATGTGGCTGCCCTGGAGGATACTTCCGAGCTGGACAAGGGTGAGTTGCTCTGTTGGGTCAGGGGGCTTGTGAAATGTGAGCTTCCACCAGCTCTGCCATGACATCCTTGAATATTGCACACAGTATTCCAGATTCTTCCCAGTGCCTTGTACAATAGCATTAATATTCCTGTATCTCTTCTGGAAATATTCCCTCAGTGAATTCTAGGATCACATTTACCTTTTTCAGGGCTACATCAGAAAACCTTTTAATCCTTCCATGATTCACTGATACAGACAGGTCTTTCTCCTGTGCATTCATTTCCAACTGATGAACTATGAGCATAAATTATTGTTATTAGTCCCTAAGTGCAAGATTGTGTACTTTGTACAATTGAATTTCATCCCACATCTATTACCCTGGTGGCCCAGGCCATCCAGTTCTTCCTGCATATTTCATACCTTCTCTGACAGTAATTTATAACTTCGTGTTATTACGTATTTTCATGAGCACACTTCTACCTTACGGCCAAAGCTAGTAATGAAAGCATTAAGGAGACCATTTTCACCGTCCCTTCAGCCCAGTAGTCCCATTTTCAGCACAGTCTGTTGGTTTCTTCCTTTGCCTAGTTCTTGACCCCCCTAACAATCCTTGCACTAATCCCAGTCAGCTTCTCTAGCTTTACTACTCATTTTCCAGGAGCACAGGGGCACATATCAAACACTGCACTGAAGTCCAGATAAACTAGGTTCCTCTTCTCTAGAAAATCATCTGTCATATTAAAGAAAGATATCAAGTGAGCCTGGCATGATCAACCTTCTCTAGCCCCTGCTAGTGCCCATTGACTGTTCTGTGCATGCCACCAAAGCTTAGGGTGGCATGACTTTTTTCATCATTTAGGCATCCAAATGTAGTCACCTGCCTGGTATTTTTGGTTGTCTTAAGTAGCTCTTCATGGGCAGACACTTAGGCACAACTACATTGTTTCACAGACTGGGCACATACAGAAGCAGCTGGGCCCCAACTTATACTCCTTGTGGACACATAGCAACCTTAGATGCCCAGAAATGGAGTCAACCAGATCAGTGACATCAGTTCAGGAATGGCAAGAAGCTGCATGTGTGTGTGTTCACATCTGTCTGTACCTTCTTTTGCACCCATAGCTGAATGGTTGGGCACTTGCCCAGCAAATGGCAGGCCTAGGTTCTAGCCCTCCTCCCCTCAGAGAGGTTTGAATCAAGGCCAGTCTTGCCTCCCAGCACAGGCCTCCAACCATCACACCACAGATCAGCCATTATTCACTCCTCTCTCTAATGCTCCTTTTGAAGCTGAGCCACTAACACGGCCAGGGGAAAAAAGGGTGCAGGACAATGCCAGAGGCAGCTTCCACCTCACTGATAGCAAAGGCCCCAGCTAGACCCCAAGGCCCTGTCCCTTATAGGTAAGTAGCCACCTCACTGAGACACAGACCTTCTGACTTGCTGCTTTCCTCCTGGCCCTGTACAGAGATTAGCCACAGTGATTTGGGGGAAAAGCACTTACTGTCATTTTATTTCCAGAATGTATGACCAGTCTGCAGAGGTGGATCCATGTGGGGCCCACCGGTGCAGTTGCACCCCCCTTTGATTCTTGGTCCACCCACAATTTTAAAACCAACTGCCTGGCAGTGTCAGCAGCATTTCTATTCAGGCAGTAGTGAGGTTGTCACTTGACTTTGTGGCTCATTATAAGTTAACTAACCCCTTCTAAACTCTTCACTCCATACATGTTAATGATCCTCTCTCCATTTTAATGGTCTTGATGTTCCACTAGTTAATCTTTTTTTTTTCTGCCATTCTTCTGTCTGTTAGTGGCTGCTGGTAATGAAGCTCCCTGTAGCCTTTTTAGCTTTAGCTAGAAGTGTTAACTCAAGGGAACATTAACTCACGTTAACTTTCAGTGAAGCATTGGATGCACTGTCAAGATGCTCTAGAAACCTAGATTTGTTTTAGGAATCTGAAAGAGATGCACGTGTAATTCTAATGACTACAGCACTAATGAAACAACATCTTTTGATTCTTTTCACCTAGTTATACATGGTAGATGATTTAGTAAATTAATGCACATTCTAATAAAGTTATATTCGTTTTTGCTCTGTTCTTAAACTGAATAATATGGCCCTAGGTCCCTAGCATATTAGTAAATCTCCTAGTTTCTTTTCAACTAGAGAAAAATATATATTGTGTTATACGTGATGATGCACCACATGATCTGCACATCCCTTTTCAAAATCCTCGCTGTGCCCATACCAGTCTGAGCATCAGCATGTGCAGGGCAAATGCCCAGGAATAATGCCAACCTACACACAAGTGGCATTTTAAGGATTTAGATGACCATGTTGACAACTAAACCTTTTGTCTAGGTGTCCATAAAAGAACAAACTGCCGTGTCCAGTGTGAACAATACCATATGTTTGTTCCAAGTGCTAATTTCCGTGTTCTGGGAATGAATCCTGTTGCTTTCTTTCCACTTCTGGCACCAGGCACTGTATTTCTGGACTTGGCTTTGGCAAAGGCCCCTACCTGCCCGCCCCACAGGAGGAAGATGAGGACAATTTGCTCTCTCCTGAGACTTGCTACGAGTGTAAGATAAATGGCTACCCCAAGAGGGGCCGACAACGGCGCAGCGTCAATGGGACTGAGAGGCACCAGGTAAGGTTTTCCCCTCTGGATGGCTTAGACCTGGGGTGCCAAAGATATAACCTGTAGGCTGGATCTGGCCTGCCAAGGCCTATCATCTAGTCCGGGATGGGCAAAATATAGCCCGCAGGCCACATCCAACCCACCAGGCCATTCTGTCTGGCCCACGGGACCCCTCCAAAAAACAACAATTACTAGCCTGTGGTTGCCCTTCTGAAAGCTGGTAGGTGGTGGGCTTTCAGAGGTTGCGTGCCATTGGACCAGGCAGGCTCTGGGCTTCCACCTCCAAGCTGGAAGCCCCATGTAGAGGCGCTGAGCCTGGTGGTGCATGACTGTACAGCTGGTGAGTGGGGAGGAGAGCTCCTGCCTGCAGAAGGGGTGGGTGTGGGGTTTGTGGGTGGATGTGGTGGCAATGGTCAGGGGTTAAGGTTGGGATTTGTGGTCCCAAGATGATGATCAGGGGGCGGGGTACCTGTCAGAGGGCAGAGCATCTGTCAAGGGGTGGGGCTACCCTTGTGGCCCTTTACACCTCACCTGAAGTCATTAAGTGGCCCTCCAGCCAAAATAATTGCCCACCCTGGTCTAATCAGTGGTGCTGCCTGTGGGTCTCAGACTGGACCTATACACTTCACGCAGTCCCTGTAGGATTGTCCACACAGGATTTTCCCCACAGGGCGCATATGGCACTTGGGGTCAGAGTGGATGCACACTACACATGGTGTACAGACTGCTAGGATATAGTACACATAGACCATGGAGCCAGTCCAGGGAGAGCATAATGTCAGTGACCACATCAGACTGCCCCCACATTGTGCTGGATCCAGCATGAGGGTTCAGTCTGCAAGCCCAGTCTGGCCCATGGACTCGTAACTTTGTGTCATTAAGTATTGTCATAAGCACACTTCTACCTTTTGGCCAAAGCTAATAATGAAAGGATTAAGGAGTCCGTTTTCACCCTCCCTCCAATAGTCCCACTTTCACCACAATCCATTGCTTTCTTCCTTTGCCTAGTTCTTGACCCCCCTAACAATCCTTGCACTAATCCCAGTCAGCTTCTCTAGCTTTACTACTCATTTTCCAGGAGCACAGGGGCACATATCAAACACTGCACTGAAGTCCAGATAAACTAGGTTTTCCATCTCTCAAAAATCATTTATCATATTAAGGAAAGATATCAAGCTACCTTGACTAGCTCCTGCTACCTTTTGCATGCCCAACAACTGCTCTGTGCATGCTTCCAAGGCTGAGGGTGGCATGACTTTTTTCATCATTTAGGCATCCAAATTTAGTCACCTAATGGCCCCACACCATTAATCCAGCCCACAGACTGTCCCCAGGCCATTCATGCAGCCGTCAAGGCCTGATGAGTTTAACACCTCTGGCTTAGATCAAGAGGAGAGAGAGGTCCCTAAACAGAGTGGCTGAGAAAGAGAGAGAGCTGAATGGCACCCCCAGTCCTGCTGGCATGGGGGTCAGTCGCAGGATGTGCTTCTTCTCATTCATTTCCAAATCAGGTCAACCTGTGCCTGGCTAAGCTGGCGGCTCAAAAGCAAACTGTAACCTAGTTAGTTCAGCTGTTAGAAAATGGATAGCTGTTCCTGGTATAGTAATAAGGGGCAGGAAATGCTGAGACCCCACAGCGTGACACAGACAAGCAGAGTGCCCACCTCCTAACACATTCACAGGGAGACATAAACCTGGCCTTTCAACACGCACTGTGTCCTCAGCTCTGCGCAGCACTAAGCCATCCCCTCCCACACAAGACTTGGCCTTTGCTGAAAATATCCAGAATGGCAGCTCTGCCCAGGGGCAGAGATAGGGCTGCTGTACTCACACTCTGCATGCAGGTCTTGATGATGGCACCCCCCCCTGCCACACCACTGCTCATTACATTAAGCATGAATAAAAAACATTTTAATGTGTAATCCTTTCAGTAGTTTATAAAGAAAAAAAGAAAAGCTACTGGGCAGCATATCGACCAGTGATTCACCCTTTACAAGGCTCTTCAGACTCTCTTTGGGCACTTTTACATGTGCTCTAAGGGTGGGGGGAAGGGGTGGCACTTTAATTAGAGCAGCTCCAAGTTCAAGCGTCTTCTGTATCAGCATCCCTGTGCTTAACAATGCTGGTGGGGATGCTTGAACTAAAGCTGATTCAAGCACCCCCTCTGCCATTTTTAAGTGCAGGGACACTGATAAGCAAGGTGCCAGGAGGGTACTGGAGCACAGCAATTGCCATGCTCCAGCAGACTTGATTCACTGAGTCTGCTCTGACACGCTGGAAGTGCAGCACATCGGAGCAGCCTCCACGCTCATGCATAGGCGCCTTTTGGTAGTGACATAACTCACATTCATGGAATCGAGATCCAGTTTGGCAGCCAGTGGCTGGAGCAGAAGTGAGTTGAGTTGAGGCAAGAAATAAATGTCCATTTTTAACAATGAGACTACAATAAGACCTATACCCTTCATATCTGGGTAGCTTGCAACCCTCTTAATTCACAGAAAATAGCTGTGAATGAGCTGCTTAGCTCTTCCCTTCAGCCTCAAAGGGCACTGTTTTTCAGCTGGAGCTCATAAGCAGTCCCTTTGAAATAAAAACTGAAGGAAACAACTGCAGTAGGTACTGTTGGAGACTGGGAACCTAACCCAATGAAGAATCTGGGTTCTACTATTATTAACCAATGAAACCACTTGCCTTTGGTCCTGGGGCCATCACTTGGTCTATGGATCAGGACCAGACATCTCTTCCAACACGTTATCTCTCAAGTAGGCAGGCTGGGATTGATGCAGGGGTCCCTGGGCAAAGGATACTGTGGCCTTTGTAATGCCTGAGGTCAGAATGGGGCATAATGGTCCTTTCTGTCCTCATAATTTATAAGTCTGTAAAAGGTGCAGGGGCTTTGCCCAGTATTTACACTCCTTTGAGGAATCTCAGCTGTACTGCAAATACCTTGAATTGCACAGCTGTTCAAAGAGGTAGAGTTCAGTTAACCTCATTTGTCAGCAAGGCTAGAACAAGGGGTTAAAGGCCTTAGGCTTCAGTCAGGTGAGCCAGACAAAGCACTAGGGATATCTAAGGAGAAAGTTAGCAGGAGGGGCAGTGCTTCAGGAATGTGTACGATCCCCAGCACTCCCGCATCTTAGGTGATCTGTGAGGGTTCCCGTCTCACATCAGTGTCTTTCTATGTCTCACCACAAGCTGTTCTGGGTACCAATAACAAATGTGGCCTGGATTGTCTTCCCTAGGACCACAGAGTGAATCTGGCCAGTGTGGACACTGATGCTCCCTTGCCCATGTCCCTGAACCTCTCGGACCTGGCCCACAAGAAGCATATCCTGGAGCTGCTGCCAGCTGTGGAGCCCCTGGAGAACCATGTGCGCTATATGATCTCTCACGGGAATGAGGATGGCTACTTCCGCATTCACCAAAAAGAAGGACTCAGCTACTTGCATCTCGGCCGCAAGAAGATAGTCCCTGGCACCTACATGCTGGAGATTATGAGTGTGCCCCTGTACCGCAAAAAGGAACTGCAGAAACTGGAGGCCAAGAATGACCTCAACTACCTAGCAGGGGAGCTTGGCCAAGCACTCAGGATGAGGCTGCAGCTCCAGCTTTACTAGCAATCATGAGAACAAACCAGCCAGCCAACCAACAGCACAGTTCTTAGCATTGCCATCCACACCTAAAAGCAAATCCCTCTTCTCTTGCTGCACCCCTGTGCCAGCATCTCGCCGGCCGCGCCACATGACTGATGGGAAATGTGCCTCTAGGTTCAGCACTGGACCTAGGCAGCTAGAGGCTGCTCTGCTTTACAGTGTCACTGTGTGTAAAGGTCAAATCCGAAAACCCCTTGTTGGTGGTTTGAAATGCCATTATCTGGGACTCCCTCCCTTGCACTCATCCCCTTTACACGTCTCCCTTACAATAGACACTGCTGGTCTGAGCTGACCATGGGGAATCTTCCTGTCTCCCTTGGCCAAGGGCTGCCTCCCACTCCACATCCTGGGATATGGGAGGGGCCTGAGGACAGAGCTTAGACAGTGAACTATGGAGAAAGTTTTGTAATGGGCCATTTTCCAACTAATCTGGTTTTCCCTTTGCCTCTGCATTGTCATAATGGTGCTACGGAAAATCCTACTAAACCTATAGTGGCTGCTCTCTCTCTTCTTTGCCTTTTATCCTGTGTTCCAGATGGTCCTTTTTTGCCCTTTTGCAGCACAAAAAAGGGTTAATATTTGTCACCCCATGTGGAGTGAAGAGGCTGTTTGGATCTGAAACCTCACATCACCCGCTTGCCAATATGAAGGGCTGCAGGTTTTTGTTCCAGCCGAGGGCTTTGATATTGCAGTATTCTGAAGATGTGCAATGCTAGCTCCTACTACTAACACCCTCTCCCCAGACTGCAGTTTGCAAGGGTTGTTTCCAGAGCTCCAGCAACTCCAGGTGTTTACATATGTCTTTACATTGGCAGTCTGATGCCAAGCAGCTTTGGCAGAATTTGTAAAAAGAAATTGGCTTGATTTTGCTTGAACAAAAAATGTAAATGATCAAAAATGATGTAGTAAGTCTGGGCCTAGCACAGATAGGCCTTTCCTGAGCTGGAGAGAGGCAGCTTTGCATTACCCAAGGGAAATTATTCACCATGTTGCGGGACACAGATTTGCTGGACACCACTGCCAGTGTGTTTCCAGGTTCTCAGAGAGGTTCCCATGGGTGGGAGCAGTGGGCTAAAGTGACCTTGCTGTCTTGAAAGCCGGTGGGAAAAGACACAGCCAGTCAGGTCCCCATTGTCTAAATGGTCCTTGATTCTGAGTGCCTCTGCTTTTAGCTGTCCAAGTTCAGTCACCCCTAGTGCTATAGGTCTGTACCTGGAGTCAGTAGGCATTGTTCGAAGTGCAGGTCTGGACTCCATTCAGCTTTGGCTGCTTATTGGAACTTGGTCAGGCCAAGGTGATGCCATAAATACTAAATCTCTGGTCAATGCAGACCAACTAGATGCACTAAAAAGAGTCTGGACAATCTGGTTTCAGTGAATCTGTATCAGGCCTGTACAGGGAGGCTTTGCTTCCTGTCCAGTGGGCTATATTTCATGCAGCTGTTTTCTAGAATGCCACTTTCCAGTTTTGCATGAAACTCCAGTTTTGGTTCTGCATCAACACTATGCATCAGCAAAGGAAATAAAGGTGCTAATTCACTCTGGTAACACACAAGACTACCTGATAGACAGTTCCCCAAATCTAAGGTGCTTTCAGCTCTCAGAAGCTGGTGCTGGTATTGAATTGTCAGGGTTACTGCACTGTATCCACCCTTTCATATTTATGTATAACCACCAATGTTATGATTGATCATTGTTGTGAGGAGTGCATATTCCAGTAGCTTTTTTGGTACTTTGGGGAAGGGGGGGTTGTTTTATTTTTTTCCTGGTAAGCTGCCACCGCACGGAGTGGAGGGGAAGTGTACATATACTGTATCGTGGCTAATATCAAACTTGAAAACTCTTTTGCTTAATGCAGCTTCAAACCACACAAGCTGGATTTTGCAAGAGTACCAGACCTCATGACATGATGGGTGGCCTTTATTTTGTTTTTTTGTTTGTTTTTTTTACCAAAAGGTGCTTTTTTAAAAATAATAATAATAATAATAATAAATGCTCAGAGGTGGGGTTTTGTGTGTGTGTGTGTTGAGCCAAACGTGTCAAATGAAAAAGTGAAATGTTTTCCTTCCTTCCAGTCTGGTGTGGTGATTGTTTTATTGACATTTCTTGCTGGTTGTTTTTTTTTTTTTTTTTGGAAGCGTCGGGCACATCCCATACAGAAGCTGTGCCACCTTGCCCCACAGAGAGAGCCGGCTCTTTGTGGAATCCCTTTTTGTATCAGAAACAACAGCAACAATAAAATTATTTTGGGTTACATGGGTCTGCCTCTTGTTTCTGCAAGGTGGAGTTTGCTACTGGCCCCAGTGAGCTTTGATTCAAGCCCCAAAATATGTACAGTAGAAGGAGCTACGTGTGCAAATCAGTTATTTTAAGGAACATCGCCTCAGTGTGGAGGCAGATGGACAAGAGAGATGAAGGGAAAGTGCTGGGACCCAACATCACCAGCATCCGCTCTTTCATCCTGGAACTATTTTCAACATCTGCAGTCAAACATGCAGATCTTGAATTTATGGACTCACCAATGATTTCCCTATTTATTGCAAGGCTGTCTTCCTCGTATTGAGGGACTGCAAACTATGATATGCAAGGAGAATGATGCTGGTGTTTCCATTGTCTCTATCCGATGAACAACTAAGTCCAGAACCCAGCATGTACTCGTTTTGGCAACACAGTGATCGAGGCCATGGTAGCTCTCTGCACAGTCATGGCCAGGTTGTTCCTTACTCTAAGGACTAGTTCTTCTTCTCTGCTGCTTCATATTTCCAAGTCACAAAGGAAATTCTCATCATGTTTGACACAACTACAATGCCACTGAACTTGAACAACAGGCACAAAGAGCCCTGTAGGGGATTCAGGAGGGGAGAGTCTAGCAGGGGTGGGCAAAGTATGTCCCATGGGCCGGATCTGGCCCAATGAAGGTTTTTGTCTGGCCCGTGGCAGCTCCCTTGGTCCTGCCTGGCCGAGACGCCACCTGGCCATGGCTCATCCTGCCACCCCCTGGGCATGCAGCGGGGCCGAGGCAGCTCTGCGGCTGGACTGCCTTTCTAGGCAGCCTGGGCAGTGGGGGCCCCCAGCTGCCGCCACCACTGGTCCCAGCCCAACAAAAACGCAATAGCGGTGGGGAATATTGTGCTGGCCTTGGGGATGTCATTTGTGTTAATACCTTGTAGCAAACAAGCTTTTGGGCCAATGTGAGGGAAAGTACTGCTTCTTGCAGAGAAAAAAATCTGTCTTCATGACAGAAAAGCCTGTGGTTTTTCTTTGTGTATGCTGTGCTCTTTGTACACTAGTCAAAGGTGGGTGGATGCTGACAGAACACATATACAAGATACAGCACACACCTGTATTCATTAACATGGTATCAAACCCCTTCCCTGTACAGGCACCTATACATCATATTATAGTCCCCTGGCCAGGGCTCGACACAGCCTAAAATGTAGGTTATAATTCCACTGGCATCGTGATTTGACCACGTTCGTGGCATACAGACAAGTTAGTGAAAATGACGGAGATTTTTGTGTTTAACTTGCAATAACCTGTTCTTCTATAAAAGGTTTGCACGGGAACCATAACCCTTCCCAAGCATCTGCCTGGATGGAGATCCTGCCTACTCAAGGCACTAGTATTAAAGAGCTCCCTCAATCCAGAGTGGTACAGGGGACAGCTGTTTGAAATCCAAATATCCTCTGGGTCACTTGTTTAAAAAGCAATGGTCCTAAGGATTCAGGCTCCTTCTGGAGATCACAGGGGTACTTTCATTTTGATCAGATTCCCTGACAACCTCTCCACTTGAGGCCAGAAATCAAGATGTCATTTCCTTGTGACGGGCTCTCCTCACCACTCCCTTAGAGGATCTACTTGTCCACTCACACAGTTATTAAAGGTGACCTTCAGAGCAAAGATAGTTTGCAATTTGTTGTTGCATCTTTACATGAGTAAAGGAGACAGGGAAGTCTTTCATCTAGTTCTTTTACCTTAGAAATGGCAAATTTAGTTTTCTTTGGAGCTGAGTTTTCAGAGATGTGGTTTATGGACTTTCCTACAGAATGTCACGTCAAATCTTACAAGATATCATGTTTGCAAAGCGTTTGTGAGATATTTGAGTTAGAGCTGTTAACAGAGACAAAGGCACTGAACAGCTTTAAATAGTCTGAATAAAAGTCACTTCCCATCTCAGCTAATCAGCTTTCATCTCCAAGGCACCTCTGATGTCAGAGTCTTATACTTGAGCAGTCAGCCTAAGAATCTTCTGTGAAAACAGGAGAAACAAGACTTGAATTTCTAATTTAAAACATACGTAGGTAAAGGTACTTAAAACACAGCCCGCCTACCAGGCATTTCAAGCTTTCTTTATTCATTATGAAGAAGCAGGAAAGGACACAAATGCAACATATTTTTATTAGTCATCTTTTTAAAAAATAGTTCCATTTTGAAAAAGGAGGAAGAGAATGGCATGGAAGTATGACTTCATTTTCAAAGTCAGATGTTTAAAACCAAGTAGAATTACTGGAACAGGGATCCAGATGAAAACAATAAAACTACCCATGGCAATAAAACTACCCATTGGGGAGGAACAACCGGCACCATACCTACAGGCTGGGGAACTCCCCTCTTGTCAGCATGGAGGCGGAAAAGGATCTTGGAGTCATCATTGACTCCAAGATGAACATGGGTCGGCA
>NW_017729018.1:375946-380819 GCF_001723915.1 Gavialis gangeticus | reverse complement strand
CCAACTTCCAAGAGAAGTGGTGCAGGCTCCTACCCTGGGGGTTTTTAAGAAGAGGTTAGATGAACACCTTGCTGGGGTCGTTTGACCCCAGTACTCTTTCCTGCCGTGGCAGGGGGTCAGACTAGATGATCTGCTCAGGTCCCTTCTGACCCTAGAAACTATGAAACTATAGAAATACAGGTATTGGTGGTACTTGTCAGGGTTAGGAATTTTTGTGTGACCACCTACCAATCCCTATCTAACACTACCTGATCAACTAATAAAACCAGGCAATGTGTTTCTTCCAAATGCTTTTCCACATATACAAAATCATAAATCCAAAACAGCTTCTCTGTGACCATGTCTACAAAAGATGCTGACTGTGCAGTTATTACTGAACAGTCATTTACTACTTGCATTACCAAGTATTAAATGACTGCACAGTAACGCGCAGTAGCATCCTGGCATGGCTGCTTAGTGATACTTACTGGGCCGTAGCTCATTACTACTGTGCCACAGCGTCACATCATGGTTAGTGCCTGGTGATGCTACTGTGCAGTAGTAACAGCCTACTGCTCAGTAAGCATCTTGTGTAGACACGGCCTGTGTGTCTGACTATTTGTCTTGCATTTAGCTGGGAGAGGGAGACATGCCGTGTTTAGCATTATTAAGAACACGGTGGAATCAGAATGCAGGAAAGATGAAACCTAGCTCTCACCATATTTCCAGTGATAATCTTCATAGTGTGCAGTGAGACCTGTGCAGTCACTTAATGTGATCCTTGATGGAACTGGAGGAGAGTGCAAACTTGCACCCTCAGCAAGTTTGCCCATGGCACCGAGTTGGAGGGAATGGTAGATACACAAGAGGGTAGGGTTAGGCTTCAGAGTGACCTAGACAAGTTGGAGGATTGGGCCAAAACAAATCTCATGAGGTTCAACAAGAACAAGTGCGAAGTCCTGCACTTTGGACAGAACAATCCCCTGCACTGGTACAGGCTGGGGGCTGACTGGTTAGGCAGCAGCTCTGCAGAAAAGGACCAGGGGTTACAGCAGACACTTAGCTGAATATGGGCCAAGAGTGCACCCTTGTTGCAAAGAAGGCTAGTGGCATACTGGGCTGCACTGGTAGGTGTGTTGCCAGCAGGTCCAGGGAAGTGATTCTCCTCTATTCAGCACTAGTAAGACCACATCTGGAGTACTCTGTTCAGTTTTGGGGCCCTCCACTACAGAAAGGATGTGGACAAATTGGAGACAGTGCAGTGGAGAGCAACAAAAATGGTGAGGGGGCTGGGGAATATGACTTCTGCGGAGAGGCTGAGGGAACTGGGCCTATTTAGTCTAGAAAAGAGGGGACTAAGAGGGAATTTAATAGAAGCCTTCAACTAGCTGAAAGATGTTCCCAAAGAGGATGGACTGGACTTTTCTCAGTGGTGGCAAACGACAGAACAAGGAGCAATGGCCTCAAGTTGCAGCAAGGGAAGGTTATGTTAGATATTAGGAAGAATTTTCTCACTAGGAGGGTAATAAAACACTTGAACAGGTTACCCAGAGTGGTGGTAAAAGCTCCATCCTTGCAGGCTTTCCAAACCCGTCTAGACAAAGCTTTGGCTGGGATGATCTAGTTGGGGCTGGTCCTGCTTTGAGCAGGGGTTGGACTAAGTGACCTCCTGAGGTCCCTTCCAGCCCTCATTTTCTATGATTCTGGGAGAGGAGGGAAAGAGTTTCTAACAGACTCCTGCATGTGAATGAGCCAAACGAATAATCATAAGGAGTATCTGCAACAGTCAGAGACCGCAACACCAGTGTGACAAGAAAGCCAGGCATCTACTCTGAGGCTTCCCCAGGAAAGCTACCTTACTGTATGCACTTGTTACTCATTGGTAGACAAGAATCATTGGCCCATTTCCATCATTAAGTGCAGAGGCAGGAGTGAATGTTTCCCCCCTCGCCTTAGTGTTTAGTCTTATTCCAGAAGAATTAAAACACCAACTTTTCCCTCTACCTTCTGTCTGCTGCCAGCAGCTCCTACCATTCAGACTCAGGAAAGGCAGGAGCTGTTGCCAGCATACCAGAGTCCACACCAAGTACAGTCTCTTCGGCCAACCAGCAGTGTTTGTCTAAATCATCTCTGCCTCCCCTGAAGCCCTGTTCAAGTGTTTCCATATCACCCTTGCTCCCAGAAGCAGTTCTCCTCCTTGTCCTCAGCTTCCCACAGACCCCCTGAGTGTTGATGAGTGCACCTCCCGCACTTTGAGCCCCTTGATGGCCCCTGCATCTGACTGAGCACCCGCGGCTGCTCTGGCTGCCCATACAGCACCTTAAAACTGGTTTCAAGCCCAGTCTCCCTAAGGCCATCCTGAGGCTGGTCACAGCGAGGGGCTGAGTGAGAATCCTGAGCTCTGCAAGGGCACATAAGCAGCTCAGCTCATGGTACCGTGGAAGTAGGTTGGCACTGTGCAGCACAAGGAGGCAGAGAGAAAGGGTGCTACAGAGCTAGAGGCCATGTGGAGGACAGGGCTGAATGAGGCTCTCACTGCCATTCTCTGGAATAAGCTGCTGGGTGATGCTTGGGGGGCTGCTGATAGAGCCCAGCCATGCAAAGGTGGCCCACCATGTGCTGGCAGTGTCCTGGTCTGGTCTCATCAAAGCTGCTGCTGCTGCTCCTAGATTCTGTCCATGGTTCAGAGCATACCTAGGGCTGTGAAGCATTCTCCCTTCAGCAGGACGCATGAAGAGAGGAGGCTTAAATGCTCACTGGATGCAGCCGCAGTAGGACCCTGACAGCACTTGTCCCCCGCAACTTTACTTGTGGCAGGTCAGGGAGCTTTTGATGTCTTTGGGCAAAGTACCTTGCAGCTGTGCATCAGGGTTCATTGTGTAGGTTTAGAAATAGGTCAGACAAAGATTTGATTTGAGCGGTTTGGATAGAGTTGACCTTACCTTGAGCAGGGGATTGGACTAGATGACCTCCAGATGTCCCCTCCAGCCCTACGTTTCTAAGATTCTGTGGCCTCTGGCACACACAAATTTTTGAACGGCATGATGGTATCTGATCTCCAGTCCCAACAATCACACCTCCCATCATGCCAGACATGAATGGTAGGATTAGATCCAAATCACACCATTACTACTTGCTAGCCCAGGGGGAACCTAGGATCATAGAGCCACAGGTCCCGCCAGCTGACAAGCAGCTGATTGCTGGGTCCAGCCTCCAGGACGGTGGCTGTCAGGGCCAGCCCAGCAATCAGCTGGTTGTCTTAACACCCCATGATCCCCAGCGCCCAGAGCTGCAGGATGTGGGGCTCAAAGTCCTACATGGAGATCCTTGGAAGCTGTCTCAGCTCACTCTTTAGAACTCCCCAGAGGCCACGAGCCAGAGACCACTAAGCTTCTCCCCCACTTTCTGGGTTCAAGTGCTCAGGACGTTTTATAAAGCATGGCTGCAGCCCAGCAACAAGTGCACTCTTTAAAGCTTCCTGTGCACTAGGCCCCACAGGGCAGAGTGTAGCAGGGAATCCCTGCCCGTGTTACTGGAAGGAAGCAGGAGCCGGTCCAGGAGGTGGGTGGGGGAGAATACTGCTTACAAAAACTTGAGCTGCAGGGTTCTGAGCAAGGAAGGAAGGGACTAAGTACCCTCATGGTTGATTTGAACAATGGGTAGCACCTTGGCCCTGTTTTCCAGAGAGCCAGGACAGGGGACAGGAATAGGAGGAATCAGGGACCATATAATCCAGAGTACAGGACTAAGAGATTGGGCTGGCTGAGATCCTCACTAGAGGAGAAGTGCTGCAGGGGTGGTAAGTTATGCCTTTTATTTCTGTTTTGGGTTTGTTCTAAATGGGAGATTTGAGTTATGGCTGTAGGGATAGATAGGATCACACTGATCAGCAGGGATCCTAGTTTTCGCTGATTTAAAAAAAAAAATCCCCAATTTTCTGATTAAAAAGTAACCCCAAATCCATATTTTTCTCTGATCAAAATGAACACCACTAATATAGAGCTATATTGTGGTGTTTCATTTTAATCCTGGAAAAATATGGATTTGGGGTTACTTTTGTAATCTGAAAACGGGATTTTTTTAATTGGAGAAAACCAGGATCTCCACTGATCAGGTAGGAGATGCCTGTGTTCCAGGCCCTGGTGCTGCCCCATGCCTGATCCCCATGTCCAGCTAAGCATCAGGATCCATCAGAGTGAGCCCACAATATGCCACATGTTAATTTAAGACCTGATGCAAACAAGCCACAAAGACGTTACACAACATATGTGGAATAGCTTTGCGGCTTGTTTGCTATGTTATTGCACCATACATTGTTTTTAATGTGTATCAGGGTTACTACTTATATCATGAATGATTAATGCTTTAAATGAGTCCTAAATGTATGTGCCAATGCCCTTGGATTCACCTCAGGCAAGCAGGGGATAGAGAGAAATTTCAGTCCTTAACCTCAAGGCCTTTTAGGCCGAAGATAAGCGGGTGTCATGGTATATTGTCTCTCTTGCTGTAAACCCTGCTTCTTACTACTGCTGATGCCTCTAAATCCTTATCTTAATTCCACCCTTCCACTGCCAAGGCTCCTATGTCCATCATGTCATTCTAATAGTATAAAAGCCTTAATCTGTCTGTCTGTCCATAATGTCTTATTTGTACTATGATTGGCTGGCTGAAACAGATAATCAGAGTGTGACTACAGCATTGGGACAAGAGGTATCAGTATGGCGGAGCACTGCCATGATGGTGGGGAAATGGGGGATGGAGGCGGTGGCAGGAGCAGATGGAATGGTGGGGGGGGGAAATTGAGGCCAGCACTGCTGGCCTTTCCCCCACTGCCCTGCTCCCTGCAGGTGGTAAGGATGCAACGGGGGGGGGGGGGGGGGGCGGGGGCCCCCAA
>NW_017729018.1:362648-370946 GCF_001723915.1 Gavialis gangeticus | reverse complement strand
ACCAGAGCTGGTCTCACCCCACCCTCTGCTCCTTGGATGTGGTGGCAGTGGAACAAGGGGGAGCGGGGTCAGGATGCTGCAGAGGCGAGGCCACTGGCACTGGCCTTGGCCCGCCCCGCCTACCTTCTGTCATTTCTGCCTACAGGGCTGACCTGGTCTGATGCAGCAGTGGGGGGGGGGGAGGAGCTATCCCATTGCAGTGGTGGGGGAAGGGGAAGGGAAGAGCAACGGGCCTGGCCCAATGCAACAGCAGCAGGGAGACGGGAGGAGTGGGCCTCTTCTCCACCCACCCCTTGTCGGGCCTAGACCTGGGCCCACACATTTCCCCTGCCACCCCACCCCCGTATCAGCCATGAGCCTGCTCCTCCTGTCCCCCTGCTGCCACCACATTGGCCTGAGCCCGCTGCTTCCACATACCACCACTGTGGTGGGCCAGCTTCTCCTCCCCACCCTCTGGCCCAGTCCTCCCACACACCCCCACATTGGGCCCAGGTCCACTGCTCCCCTCCCCCTACCACTGCAGTGGGGAGAAGGGGAGCAGGCCCAGACCCCAAGCAGCAGGAGGGAAGGGGGAAGCAGCCCCAGATGGGAGGCACAGGGCTCCGTCCCTGCCTGCTCCTCACACCCCTGCCATTCTTGATGGGCAATTGGCTAGTAATATATATAATATGCTATAATCACATGTTCCATTAAATGTCATTGCAGTAATTTATTATGGATAATATCATTTAAGTAGAGTAGTATGTGCTGCTACACATTTTAGTTTATCACCACACACACCCACATCAGGAATGATTGCGGGGGGAAGGGCAGGGACGATGCACCACCATCCATCATGCGGTGCTGATGCCACCTCCCAGAAGCCGGGTGGGACGTCTTGCCTCACTAGCCCTCTCGGCCAGCACCCCTTGCTGCCGCCGGTTATAGGGAACAGGGTCAGGGTGTGGTAGTGTGCCATATGCTAATATAGGGTAGCATGTTTATGATGATGAATCATAATATGGAAATAAATGTAGGCTAGCATGTGTCCACTTAATCTTGAGAATACAATGCATGGGAAATGTACTGTGATATATGGAAACATACAGTGATTAATGGTAAGGTTGCACATACCGCAGAAGATACCTAACATTTCTATAAATGATCATAATCTCTGCTGCCATAAATAAGACCATAGAGCTGTAAACTATATCATGATATCAGTATACATATTACACCACAGACTGTGATCCACTACAGCACCCTAGAGCAACACCCAGTGTACCAGGACACAGCAGGAAGAGTACGCTTTATTGCCCTATATTTCACTGTCAGATGTTTCATTGCCTTCATTTAATGCACTGACTCTTCAGATCCATGTAGTGCTAAATATGTATCATTTAGAGACAGTCCCTACCTTAGAATTGGGAATTGGGGGATGGTCCCTCAGTTAAGGAATAGCCAGTTAGAGAGACTAAAGGAATGTAGTGGCTTGTCTACTGCTCCACAATAAAACTTGCTGTTCAGTTCTTCTCACTCATGCCTGACAATCTTCATTGTTCCCAGAGATCGCTACAACCCTGGCTGAGGGGTGCAGGGCCATGAGTTGCACTCAGGGGCACATCTACATGAGATGTTTACTGCGGAGCTGACTAATTAGCTCCACAGTAAAGTCTTAGCATCTTCATGTGCAATGCTATTAGGATGGAATAAACTAATTAATTCTGTAGTAGGGTGGTGCTTGTCAACAAAAGTATTACCCTATGGCAAAGTTATCTACTCTGTTGCAATGCACATGTAGATCCTTACCTGACTGGCTGGGACATGTGGGTGCTTCAGTGCTGGGACTGTCTGCTGGCTAGCCCTGGCACTGAAGCACCCTCGTGGCCCAGCCAGCCCCTCCACAGCATGTTGAACCAGGTCAGAGCAGCCTCAGGCTGGCAGGCTGATTCCTGGGGCCCCGTCAGCCAGGGTTGATCCGGCCCTGCTCAATGTGCTGCATTCCCTGGAGCACGTGCAAACACAGCACCCAGGAACAATAAACTCTGGCATGAACTGCACTGGAATTTATTCAGCTGCTTTAATGGCACATGTAGACATGCCTACTAGGGCTGTGCAAAATTTTGCTGGCTGTTTCGTTTCAACGCTGCTTTGACTCATTTCCAGCTCAAAACAGTGAAATTGAAATGAAACAAAGGGCTTTGAAATGGCCTCAAAATGAAATAAGGTTAGTTGAAACATTGTGAGTTTTGAAGCTGAAGCTGGGCTTGCTTGCAGGGAAACAGAAAGCAGTGACAATGCATAAGGGGTATGCGGGGGTGCATGTGCACCCCCTGAGAGCCAGTGCACCCCCTGACCAGCCACAATCACTGCTTAGGCAATGGGCAGATGGGAGTGAAAGTGCCCCCCCCCAAGCACTGGCCAATCACTACAGTTGCTCCCAGAAGCAGCTGCAGCCACTCCCATAAGTGGCAGCAAATCCCCGGAACAGCTGCAGTGATCAGCAGTCACAGGGTTGGCCACGGGAGCCCGCCTCCCGGGCAGTGAGGTCGGCCACAGGATTGGCTGTGGGGGGATCCCCCCCACCCCTAGTTGGCAGGACTGGTCTCAGAAGGGGCACATGCCTCCCCCCCGCAACTAAGGCAGCACCAGTCGCCCATGACAAAGTAAAGAGAGGAAGGGGGTCAGGGGGAAGAATTGCTCTGATATTGACTGTAGCTGGCCAATGACTGATCCTTCCCTGAGGTCCCTTCCAATCCCATTGCTCTGGGGGAGGGATGGGGGGAAAAAAGCATAAAAAGCAGCATTGCTTGAACTCGGCTGCTTTCTGCCTTGGGGTCAGTTACTGAGCTGTGTCTTCCAGCAGCTCAGCAGCATCAGATGGCAAAGGCTACCATTTATTTCCTACTTGGTAGCCTAGCAAGTGGGATTCATCAATACCTTTTTTTTACTTTCTATACCCTTTATTTTATTATTATATCCATAGATAATTTATTCCTCCCCCAAAAATCCTCTTTTTGTTTTTGTTAGTTTATTTTGATTCTTTTCAAATCTGTGCTTTCTCTTACAGTGTGCATTGCATTCATTGTGCAGGGAAGCACAGCATAATTATATTGCATATTATAATATAGAATTTATATAGGAACACATACGTACATTTATATATTTTTATTTTTTTACCTAAATACATATACAATTATCTACATATATTACATAAATCAGATAACATTACAGAAGAAGACACAGATTTTCCAGCACACCAATGCTAAGACACTATGAAACACACCATGAAATGTGTTGGAAAGGCAGCTGGCAAGCCTTCAGGGAGGGGCGGAAGAGGGGGTAGAGAGAGAGCTGTAAGTTTTCCCCACCCCAGCTGAGACACAGCCTCTTTCCTACAACAAGCAGGCATGAGGCTTCCACTAGTACAGGCAGCAAGCAGAGGGGAGAAGTGCCAGTGCCACTGCCTGTGCCTAAGTCTGCATCCCCTCCAAGAGCACCAGCCATAACCCCTCCCCCTCCATGACAATAAGCAGCAGCACCAGCATGAGTCTCCTCCACCCCCATTTCACTTCCCATGCTGAGCCTTCCAGTGCCAGAGGAAGAGCTGGAGCTGAGTGCCATAGCAAGGGAAATTCTGGGAAAGAAGGGGGAATCAGCTGAGTTTGTGCTCTGCACCCCTCAAGTTTCCCCTAGAGCCAGGTCTCCTCCTTCCCCAGAAGGCACTTTGGAGAAGATTGACATAGAGGTGGAGGCAAGTGGCTCAGCTGAATCTGCTCGTCCTGTTGCTGTGTCTTTGCCTGCTGAGGAGGGGGAAAAGGCAGCACCCGCACATCCACCCACACCCCAAAAATGGGTGGATAGTGTGGTCTGGGATCATTTTGAGCTGGCAGATGATCCCACATAAGCTATCTGCCTGCACTGCTGAGACAGAACCAGCTGGGGCAGGGATCAAAACACATGGGCACCACAGGCATACTGATGCATCTCTGCAGGCACCACCCCATTGCCCTTGTTCCTCCTTAGCCTAGCAGCAGTGGGAGCATGCTCAAACAGAAGTACCCCTGTCCCCACCAAAGCAGAGGCAGGTCACCCCGGAACAGTGGGGGAAAGACGGACAGAAAGGGGAGCAAGGGCAAGTGAGATCACCCAGAACATTGGGGAGATGTTTGCTGTCGATGGCCAGCCCTTCTCATTAGTTGAGCGGCCAAGGTTCATATGGCACATGGTGCTCGTGGCCCCATCGTACCAAGTGCCTGCATGAACCACCTTCAGCAAGATGGTGGTGCCCTCCCTGTATGAGGCATGCAGGGAGTACTTGAGGGAGGAGCTGCACAAGGCAGGTCCACAGCTGGCCTTACACTTCACTTCGGACATCTGGAGCAGCTGGGGTGGCAATCATGCCTACCTCTCAGGGCATTGGTGCAACCAGTCAGGCTGTCAGTGGGCTCTCCTTCAAGCCGAGGTGATGGATAAGTCTCACACAGCAACAGAGATCATGGGGGCCATGAACCGCTTGGTAAAGGGGTGGCTCATTGGGCAGGGTGAGATCATCTGTGGGTTCATGCTTGCTGACAATGGGGCCAATAGGGTCAAGGCGGTCCATGATGCCAACTTTGTTAACATTCTCTGTGTGGCACACAACTTCCACCTCATTGTCCAGGACACCTTGGAGGGGGACAGGGCTGCTGGTGACAGTGCCAGCACCACTGGCAAGCTCATTTCAAAATGCAGGAAGGTGGCAGGCTACTTCCACCAGAGCATCAAGGTGGGCAAGATGCTACAAGACAAACAAGAGGAGCTGAACATCCCACAGCACAAAATCATGCAGGATGTGGAGGCTCAGTGCAACTCTACATACCTGATGCTCAAGAGGCTGGTGGAGCAACAGAAGGCCATCCATGAGATGGCCTTGCTCGAGGAGACTGAGATCAGCAGCCCCCTTAACAGAGCTGAGTGGGATACTACCTCCCAGATCTTGGTGATCCTCAAGCCCTTCCTCAAGGCCACTGAGACCCTCAGCACTGGTGATGCCCTCCTTAGCCAGGCGATCCCTGTAGTAAGGGAACTTCAGAGTCAAATGGAGAGCTTCCAGGGGACCAATATTCCTGGCTGGGGCAAGCCATTCTCACCGGATGTGCAGACCCTGGTGAGGTGGCTGAAGGAGGGCATCAGGAAATGGCTTGATCCTTGTGGTCCAGTACAGTCCATGTGCTGGCCACCATGTGTGACCTGAGGCTGAAGGGCAACATATGCAGCAGCCAAAGCCTGAATCAGTGGATGCAGGTGCTGGTGAAGAGTCAGGGAGGCAGAATGGCAGAGGCAGGGGATCCACTGTCCCGTGCCAGCATGCCATCCACTATCCAGTCTCCTCCTCCACCATAGGCACTGCCAGTGTGGGCCAAGGGCATGGCTTCCATGGTGGGATCCAGAGGCACCAGACCCCACAATCAGGCATGTAGCACTGGGGCCTTGGTGGCTGCCTATCTCACTGAGGATGTGGAGCTGCTGCTGTGCAACCCCTTGGCCTACTGGGCAAGCCTCAGCCAGATGTGGCCAGATCTGGCCACGGTTGCCTGGGAACACCTGCCCTGTCCACCAACCAGTGGTCCAAGCGAGAGAGTGTTCAGCATCGCTGGGGATGTAGTGACACCCCATCATACCTGCTTGGATCCTGGTTTGGATGCCTGCAGTTTTTCACCCTGCTGCGCCTTAACACCCACACGTGACACAAGTTTTGCTTGTCATCAGCCTGAGGTGCAGTTTCCCAGAAACCCCTGCACCTATCTCCTTGAAACTTGACAGGCTTAGAAATGACAACGTTTCATGATTCCCCATGATAGCCTGTAGGCGAAACGTTGAAACGGCGAAACCGTTTCAATGAAACGACATGGAACAGTACTTTCAAAATGAAAATCTGTCTCTTTGAAATGACAAAACGGACGTCGAAACAAAACGATGCTGTTCCGCACAGTCCTGATGCCTAGTGATGCTAGGAATGGGTAGCTGAGAGTTTGCCAAGTAACAGGGACAAGCTTGACACTGGTCATATGATCTCTGGGAAGACTGGTGGAGAACTCTGCCCTTGCACAGGCAAAATCCAGAGTCTGGGCAAAATCCTCCTTGCTGCCAGTGTTTCTTTCTCTAGTAACTCCTCTAGGTAACAGGTTTCCTTCTGTGGAAAAAGCTTTGAATTGCATTAGTTGTCTCACTGTGCCTCACAAGAGGGCAGCAAATGCTGCAACTTTCTTCCAGAAGAAGTATCTGGGGTTTTTTCCACACTGAATTCCATGCATTTCCCTGCATCCCAGGTAGGGGCAGATGGGCACGGCCAACCTGATTTCCAGAAGCCACCCATCTGCCTACAGCTTGTTTTCACCTCGTTTAGCAGCCCAGTGGAGTCAGGCTGACTTTTGGGATGTCTAGAAAGGATCTCTATTAGGTGACAGTTATGCCACTGGCTGTCAGCCTACTGTAGAGTGAAAGAGCTAAGACATGGGGTCCAGCACACCATAATTGCTGTATATTAATGGCAGAGTGACACCCATGCTTGGAAATGCATGTATTGGTAGTTATTTGTGACATCCATTGCTAGGGCTGCAGGCACTGGTATGTCTTGATGGTCCTGATAAAGACTGTGTATTGCACTGAATTTGTCACCCACGGCAGAAGCCTCATACCCACATGTATTTGTGAGAGCTGTGGTACAGCTACATGAGCTAGTTTGCATTTGTGATATCCATGCTGGGACTGCACGTATTTGTGTGTGTTGGTGGCCTCTGTGCTAAAATTGTATCTATCAGAATATTTGTGTGACACCAAAATTAGGGCTGTATGTACAGGTGTGTATCTGTGACACCCGTGCTGGGTGTATGTATTGGTGTATTAGCAATCCAGACTCTTGGTAGACGTGATATGTTTTGTTATTCCAACTAGCATTTTGGGGAAAAAAAATTCTTTAATTGGTGTGTATTTGTGATGCATCAATTCATTCAGCCTTACCCCAGATGTGCCTGTGACTATCCATGCTAGAGTCCACATGTACGTGTGACACCTGTGCTGGGGCTGTGTGCTACATACTTGAGCCAGAGCTTTTTTCTCTGGCTATGGGGATAAAAAAAAAAAAGCCAGGTTCTTAAATAAGAAACTGGAAAACCGGATAGTTTCCTGGCCCTTGTGGGTGTAGGAAACAAAGATCAAAAGAGCAAGTAAACTTGCAGCATCACTTTTTCTTTAAACAAAAGTCATTAATCACAACCAAATTATCATGACATTTGCACTAATGTCACCAGAGCCCCCCTCATCTGACACGGACCTCAGCACAGCTTGGCCTTAGTCCCTCCTACCCCAGTAGATACCTGCATTTGCACTGTGAGAATTTCTGTGTACTGCTAAGACCATCTCCTAAAGCCAGATTTGGTATGCTTTTTAGTGTCTTCCAAACTATTATGCAGGGGTAGCTCAGCGGGGAGCTTCTCTGGTTCTGGGAAAGAAGTGTTTTAATGTAGTCATTAGCAATAGGATAATTGAAGTGCATCTGTTTGGTGCCTTAGCTCAAAAGGCTCCTTGATTTGGACATGGTTCTGTCATATTAACAGAGAAGGATTTTTCTCAGCTCTCTCTGCAGTGACCATACACAACCTCTCTTTCTTTGATAAAGGCTACTATTCATTGGGCCTCCAGCCCAGGGCTCAAAGTTTTTTTTTAATAAGGTAGCAATACTGGAAAGTGCACGCAAACATGAACAGTAGGCCTGAGCGAAGTGGCTAGTATTTGCTTCGGATTCGGCCGTGTTTCGTAGTTTTCATAGTTTCTAGGGTCGGAAGGGACCTGAGTAGATCATCTAGTCCAACCCCCTGCCATGGCAGGAAATAGTACTGGCGTCAAACGACCCCAGCAAGGTGTTCATCTAACCTTCTCTTAAAAACCCCCAGGGTAGGAGCCAGCACCACTTCTCTTGGAAGTTTGTTCCAGATCCTAGCCGCCCTGACCGTGAAGTAGCGCCTCCTGATATCTAGCCTAAACCTACCCTTTGCCAGCTTGTGATCGTTATTCCTGGTCACTCCTGGCAGTGCTCAGGGGAACAGGGGCTTCTCCAGTGCCTGCTGGTCCCCCCGACTAGTTTGGAACAGGCCACTAAATCCCCCCTCAGCCTTCTCTTCTGGAGGCTGAACAGGTTCAGGTCCCGTAGCCTCTCCTCATACGGCCTGCCCTGCTGCCCCCTGAGCATGCGAGTGTCCTCTCTGGGCTCCCCGCAGCCCTTGTCTCTGCACCCACGCTGGCACCTGGGCTCCCCACTCTGTAGTGGGCCCCCAACGA
>NW_017729018.1:360909-361388 GCF_001723915.1 Gavialis gangeticus | reverse complement strand
GGGGGACAGTGATTTGATTCGGTGATTCGAATCACTGTCCCAAATCAATTCAGCCAAATCTGATTCAGAGATACGACTGCTTCTGAATCTTTGAATCACCCAGGCCCCTGCTCCCAGCACTTGTGGGGTGGCGGGGAGTGAAAGAAGCAAGCCCTGACTCGGCAGGTGCTGCTGGGCTGGTGGGGGGAAGATCCCCACTGCCCCATACTGCATGAGGTGCTTTGCCATGAGCCCCCCCACATCCCACCTCCAGCTCCAAAAATCCTGCACTCACAGGTTCCTGCCTGGCAGGGGACAATCCCCACTCCCCCAGGCTGCAGCAGGAGCTGGTGATTCCCAGGGTGGTTTTTTTTTCTTAAAGGGCCGGAGCTGGGGTGGGCAGGGCAGCTGTGGGGGAGGGCTGGGACAGTTGTGGGGGGTGGGGCTTATAGCAGAGTCCCCACCATGCAGCATGGGGCAGTGGGGGGCAGCAGGGATTG
>NW_017729018.1:354031-360567 GCF_001723915.1 Gavialis gangeticus | reverse complement strand
GGCCTTTTTTATAAGCACAAGGAGCTGGGGTGGGTGGGGCAGCCTTGGGGGAGCGGGGTTTCAGGGGGAGGGCTGTAGGAGCAGGCAGGGGATGGGGTCTGGCAACAGTCCCCCTCTCACCCGCCCCCTGCTTACCAGTTCTGAGTCTGGGTCCAGCTCCCTGCTGCAGCAGGAGGGGACTGCCCAAATCATCGAAACTCTCCAAATCTTTTCGGAAGATTCAGAGAGCTTCGAATTGATTTAGACCTTTTTTTTTTATTGGTCCCCTGATTCAATCTGGATTTGGAGATTTGGCCACCAAATTGGGCCAAATCTCTGAATTGAATGGGCACCCGAAGCTTCACACAGCCCTGATGACTTCCTAAGCGTGATATGCGTGCTTCAAGTCTTTGAGATCAAATGTTCCCCTAGGTTCCAGGAGTATATAACAGCTTGCATTTTATGTTCAAAGTACTTGAAATGTGGGGTTGCGTTAATGTACTGAGATGCTGTGGAATTCAGTGGACTTGTATACTCTGGGCTAGGCTCCTTGTATGGTCTTCTGGCCCTATATGACCCCCATATGAACTGGGGGACAGAGCTTCCAAAAGGTGCAAACTTGGCTCCATCACTCTGACAGGAGCCAGGAAGGTTCAAAGACGAACAACCAGCACTTGGGTTGCTCACCCTTCTAGCCACACTGAGCAATGGATTCCTCAGTGCCTTACTCCCTACCATGCCTACCCTTCCCATGAATCGGCTCCACACCGCTGGTGCCTTGTGGTGTTGAGAACAAAGTAAAACCCACAGGTTTCAGATGCAGCTGATCAGTCCCAGCCTCACTGCCATACTTCCTATCTCCCTTCCAGTGGCTCCTTTCTTCAATGCAAGCCTTGATCCCAATACAGCAGCCATCTTTGGCCTCTGCCCAGCTTTGCAGGGCACCAGCTTCTTCTGGCATAGCAAAAGATGTACTGAGTACACTCATAATGCCTTTCTAGGGCACCCATTAGACCCTGATTCACATGTATTTTACTTCTCTCCGACATGGTCAAGAGGCATGGCAGTGGGTAGGACAGTTAGTCTATATACATCAGTGTGGAACTTGGGTAAGTGCTGTGCATTGGCCTGCTCCCTCTCCCAGAACAGGGCATGGATCAGGACCTGCCCCATGAGGAGCAGAATAGTATATAGAGCAGCACTTCAGCTGCTCTAACTTATCCTGTAACTATGTAAGCCCCAAGTTGCTCCAGAATGCAGGGAAAGTGAAGGTAGATGAGAGCTCTTCTTCTTCCCTCTCCTTTAGCAGGCACTAAACCTACCCCTTTATGTACCCCCGGCATCTCCTGGGCAGGATGTGGAGGCTTCTTTTGTGTAATGTGTCCCACTGTCCAGGGACCCTCTCATCACACCACAAGTGGCCAATGCAGTTCTCATGGGAATGGGTGCAGAATGAGCCAGTGAACTGACCAGGAACCCTGGCCCAGCATGCCACATGCCACCTTCTCACTGTGCCACAGACCACTGCCACATGAACACTGACACCAAGTGCATGAAAACATTCAGGGGATGAGGGCCCTTTTGGCACTGTTGCCCTGCAGTGTCAGTGTGGAAAGCTGGAGCTGATGGATGATGGGCTGCCTCTGGCTCACATGGGGGGATGTGATGGCCCATGGGGCTGCCTTGGCCTCACAGAGAAAAACGTGCTGACACCTGGGCTGACTCAGGCTCACAAAGGTGATATAGTGGCGCACAACCCCACCTCTGGCTCACACCCAGAGATGTGGTGCTGAGTTGGCCTACCAGTACTGCCTAGAAAGGAACATTTTGGTATGCGTGCCTTGCTGTGGCTTACACAAGGGGACATCATGGTGTGTAGACCCAGATGTGACTCACCGAGGCAGTGTGGCAAGGTAAAGCGTGCCTTGTTGTGGCTCACATCAGGGAACATAGTGGATTATGGGCTGGGCTCTGGATCAGTACAGGAACAGTGGGGTGTGGGTCTGGCTGTGGTTCAAAGAGGGATGTAGCAGCCTCTGAGCCCAGCTGTCTCTTGCCTAGAGAAGCAGTGCTACATTGGCCCAGCTCTGTCTCGAGGAGAGGCAATGGCATGTGTGGCTGGATCCAACTCGCACAGGGACCCATGGTTGCCAGTGGACCCAACTGTGACTTGCCTTGAGGGAGGTGGGAGCACATGGGCCTGGCCATGTCTCTCACAAGGTCTGCGATGTTATGCTACGACAGATCGCTCAGGGGGGAAGTGGACAGGCGGACTTGCCTCTGGCCCTTACAGGGAGATGTGGTGGCACAAGCAGTTGGCACCATGGGGCAAGGTGGTGCCTGGGCCTGATTTTTGTTTGCATTGAAGTGCATGGTAAGACGCAGCAGAGAGAGGAGGACAAGCAGTAAGGAGTGAGCAAAATTCGCCTTTATTTCCATAGTGAAGGAGAAGGGTGTCCCCTCAGGGTACAGTTCCCCCCAAAACCCTCCTGCTGGCCTACAGCTGTAGCCTGCCAGGGTTCCTGCTAGCCCCATGTCTGGCTCACTGTGGCAAACAAGCATGGATCCTGGGCAAGAGGCAGAAATTTGGTCTTGGGTGAGCCCAAGCTCCATCACACCTCTGCTTTGCTCCCTGTGTACTGGGCAGCCAGGAGAGCCGGGTTGCTCCTAGCAGGGCACCTGGGAGGCCTGAGCATCCTTCACTTCCACTGCAGCCATAGTGCAAGCACTGAGGGCTTGACCAAATTGGACAGAGTGAGAGACCTGGGAGTGGGGCCCATAATTACCAGGCTTGGGCTCACAAAGGCATGTATCCCAAGTGTCATATGGTGCCTTAGGTCCCTAGAGTCACAGCAGCAGCCCCACAATAAAGAGGCCAGGGCTTCCTGGAGAGTTGCTGCCACAGCAGGGTCTACAGTTAGCTATGTGGCTACATCTTTGTCTGGAGGCATTTTGACCACAACAGTGGGGATACACACGTGCCTAGCATTCACTACTGAGGAAAGCAGGGAGTAGCCTGCCAGGGAGGGAGCTGCACATGGGTCTCCACATTGATTAAGTCGGGCAGCAGAGCTGGTCACAAGATCACACGGAGTCCCTCTGGGCATCTCTGTGCTGCTTCCCTGGTGCTCTTGCCAAGAAGCATGCCCTGCCCACCCACTCCTGCCCTGCACGAGCCATTACCAGAAACAAGGAGGTGCAGCCGACCACCGGCAACGCACCAGAGATGGAGTGGAGATGGGGCATCTCCTGGGCAGCTTCACTACCTCATTTCCAGCTATGGCACATGTGGAACAGGAGCAGATAAGTGGAGCTTGTTTCTCGGCGGCAGCCTCAAGAGCACCAGAGGCGTAGTACAGACACGTGCCTGAGCTCCAGCTGCATACAACGGGCACAGGGCACAGGCAGTGCTCACATGGCATGGTGGGCTGCCCACCTGGAGAGTGGGGAAGCATTGTTCAACCAGTGAGTATTCACAGAAGCCAGCACTAGAGGTTTGCTGTCTAAACTGCCTCATAAATACAGATGCATATTCAGCTCCACACAGTCAGCACTGCCTACACAGGCAGGAGGAGGCAGAAGCTGCTGCACAAAGCTGCCCTGTGCTGCATGGAGCCCCCCAGGCAGGAAAACCCTGAGAAATCTGCTTTAAGGCAGGTCCTGTCCCACCCATTGCCACTCAGCACAGCACAAGACACTTGGGAGCACAGTAAAAACACCATCTAAGCGGGGCTGCCTGGACTTGAGAGCTGGATGGGCCCATCCTTTCTAGGCCCCCTCAAAATATCAAACACTAAAGGTGCAGCAGACAGAGAAGAACACAGAAAAGTGCTTACAAAAGAGAAAAAAACCCTAGAAAAGGTCCCTGCCACACCTCTCAGCCCAGAGCATCCCAGTAGGACCAGGGCAGCATCACACAGAAAGGAGGAGGGGCCGGGGCCGGGGCCAGCCAGGGGAGGGAGGCACACAGAGTTTCCAGGCTTGCCCCACCCTACACCTCTTTACACCAGCGCATAGTCGAACTGGCCCCTCTCCAGCCCCTCCTTGTGGTCGGTCCAGGAGGAGGCGGGCATGCGGCTGTAGGGGTCCAGCAGGATACGGAAGCAGCGCACCATCAGCATCACCAAAAAGACCAGAAGGAAGATGACAAAGGCAAAGACGGTTTTCTGCTCAGCATCCATGCCCATGGTGCTGGCTGGGTGCTCAACCAGGGAGGGGGATAGCAGTTCATAATCCATCGTCGGCACATCATTCATGGCAGTGGCGTAGCACACCCTCCACGCGAGAAGCCAGAAAAGGGCTGGTCACACCGCTGGCATCGTCCTGCCTCTGGTGCACACAAAACTATGCCTGGGGATGAGACCCAGCTGGATTCCTGCTGTGCCCACACCCCAAGAGCAATCACCTTACTGGACTATTCCATATCTACGAGCCCACGCTGTGAGTGATGCTAAACAGGACTGAGTGGTTTGATGCTCACTCCAGAGCCAGCCACGATCTCCTGAAAGGGAAAGAAAAGGGCATGAGGAAGGAGGCTTCCTTTTCAGAGCCCTGTTTCTCACCACCTAGCTATCATGGGCAGGTATACAGCACTCCAGCAGCTGGCTCAGCATGTTCCTCCAGAGTCCTTGCCAAACTGTACCTGCAAAGCCAGCCAACCCAGACCATCAGCCCCAAGAGAAACCTCCCCTAACTGTTCCCCATCACCAGACCAGTCCTTTGGAAGCAGCCTCACAAAAAGCACAGCAATTCCCACCCCCGCAAGAAAACCAGACGTTCAAAGCAGAATGCTGTTCTGAGGGTATTGAAAGTGTTTCCAAACTGGGGTGGGATTTAGCAAATAGTCTTGAAAAAAAAAAAGGAGGGATTTTATCTGTTTCATTTTGACATTTTTCTCAGTGAAATATTTCACAATAGCATTTCTTCGTTGCAATAGGTTATTTAGCACTTTAAAAAAATCTGAAAACGAAAAGGAACTGTTTTCTTTTGATTGACATTAAACTCTTCACAGCTTTGGAGCCTAATATTGAATGTTTCATTTGGGGTGACACAAACCAGACTGAAAAACGAACCAGAAAAATTTTTAATTTTGGATTGACTCAAGCCTTTGAAGGCTTCATTATTGACGATGATGATATTCTTTATTGTGAACCCTCAACTGAAATCCATTATATATGAAATGGCACAAGTGAGCCCCTTCCAAAGGACTCTACATTTGAATGTTAATCTGAATTATTCACCAGCCAGTCTAAACCAGCAGGCAGTGGTCCCAAACTCTTCCACTAGTCACTCTTCTGTACTGACAATCTTGGCCTGCTCTGTCACATGGAGCTGCTTCTGCTAATTGAAGGACTGACTTTTTATGTATAAGTGAAGGATGAAAAACAGCTGTTCGAAAATTTTCAAATTAAAGTGTTTTGTTGGAAGAGCTCTGTTGCAATGAGCTCTTTGGCAACAAAAACTTAATTTTGGCAAAAATGTTTGGTTTTCTTTCTTTCTTTTTTTTCTTTCAAAGTGAAGCTTGTCTCCAACCTCAGGGGTTGAACTAGTTTGGGGGGCTGGACCTCTGGGACCCCCTTCCAGCTCTACTTCTCTATGATTCTAAGGACATGGCATTG
Source organism: Gavialis gangeticus (assembly GCF_001723915.1). Taxonomy (NCBI): domain Eukaryota; kingdom Metazoa; phylum Chordata; order Crocodylia; family Gavialidae; genus Gavialis; species Gavialis gangeticus. The sequence goes on along the minus strand of NW_017729018.1, from coordinate 354,970 downwards.
CTTGAAATATGTCATTTTAAAATTGTACTTTTTCCTCCATTCTGATTAACTTATCTCCTGTGAAAAATAGTGCAGAAACTGTTAGTTTCAAAGAGAAACTTTTTGGAAAAGTTGGAGTGATTTTGTACTCATGATGGTCCAGGAATTATATGAGAAGCAAGGATTTCTGTGGGTGGTATCTTTTACTGGACCAACTGCATAGTCGGGATAGGATCAGACAAGCTTTTGAATGCAGTATGTTCTTCTTCGGGTCCTTCATTAACCTGAAGAAGTATGTCCTGCATTCGAAAGCTTGTCTAACTCTATCCCAACTATGCAGTCGGTCCAGTAAAAGATATCACCCAAAGAAATCCTTGCTTCTTGCAAACTGTTTTGAAGTAATCCTTCCAAAAAGCAATACTAGGAATGGGCTGCGAAGAAAAAAATACTTTGCCACGTTTGCAAATTTCTCATGGGAAAACTAATGGGAAAGTTTCAAAAAGGGATATTTCATATGCAAACTTTCAGACAGAATCTCATCTCAGGAGCTTGTCCTGCAGCGTGTGCGAGAACCCGGATTTGTGGCACCCAGGATTCCTGGTGCTCTTAGTTTCACGATCAGTTCACCATGGTGCTTGGCTAATAGTCATCCAGTCCCATCAGCCAGCTCCTCTGGGAATAGGTCCCTGATGCCTGCCAGCCTTTTTCGGTAATGACCTGCTTTTTCCATGGTGCTGTCTAGCTCCTCTGATCCTGCAGTGTCCTGTCAAAGGAACTCCCAGCAAAGGGCATAGATAGCACCCATAGCTTTGCCCACCCCTCCCAGGGAACACCGTTGAACAGCTAACTTTTCTCTGACCCAGACGCTCTGCCTTTATACACGGAGCCTAAAGGGAAGGAGGGACCGTAGTAGGAAGGGGGCATCATACCTCACAGAAGTTGCATAGGGGAGTTGTCATC
>NW_017729018.1:347661-349031 GCF_001723915.1 Gavialis gangeticus | reverse complement strand
AAGGTGGCATCATACCTCACAGAAGTTGCATAGGGGAGTTGTCATCTCTATGGCAGGAGGAGGCGGTGATCCACTGGCCCCATTGCCTGGGGGCACTCTCTGATGTCAGAGTCTAGCTTTCTTAGGCTGTGGGCGTAAAACAGAAGGACAAGGACGTGAGAGGGATATTAAAAAGGCCACATTTGTTCAGAGCTGATGTTTAGAGTAGCCTGAGAAAACTATTTCCAGAGCGTGAGCAACAACACCTGGGAATTCTGCTGCCTGATTGTTAGTGCCACCAATTGGCCTGCGTATCTGCACAGAACCAGCAATCACCCTAAACACACCAAGAAAGCTGTGATATACAGCCAAGCCCTCAGATACTACCAAATTTGCACTGAGACCACCCGGGATTGCCACCTCACCAATCTTGAAAAGGATTTCACCCAACAAGGACACTCCTCTAGAGAGATGCATGTTTGAAAGAGCCACCCAGATACCACGTGAAGAATTGCTGCAGTGCAGAAGAAAACCCCCCATGAATTGCACACTGCTGGTTATGACATATCACCCCTCCCACGAATTCATACGGAAAATCCTCAAACAGCTGTAACCCATACTAGAAAGAAACCCGATTCTTAAAGAGATCTTCCCAGAACCACCCATCTTACCTTTCAAACAAGCACCGAACCTCACTCACCTCATCACCAGAAGTAAACTTCCTACAGCCCAAAACATACCAAATGGATCCAAACCATGCCATGACAAGAAATGCAAAACCTGCCAACACATCTCCACTGCCCCCGCAATCACCCAACAGAGCCATCAGCATCCCTGCATCTTACAGCTGCACTTCCAGAAATGTAATACATCTCATCCAATGCACCAAATGCCCAGAGGGAAGGTGCATAGAAGAGCCCAAACAACAACTGCACACCAGAATGAATGCACACCGGAAATCTATCGGAGACGAGAACATCCAACAACATGTGGGGCCACACTTGCCACAGGACAATCACTCTCTCCCCAATCTCTCAGTCCTGATCCTCAAAGGGAACTTACAAAACACTTCTCGGAGACAAGCCTATGAACTTTACTTTATCAACCTTCTGGATACTAAAAATCATGGACTAAATGTAGACAGTGGATTTATGACACATTATAACCTGCACAACATCTGACTCCCCAGGTACCTCTCCACTATACAACTGCTACATTCATCCTCCCTTTCTCTTCCCCCCACCCAGCCCATCTCCCACCCACTGACTCCTCAATTTACATCTTCACTGACCGCCTGTCTTGCATGCAGACCAGCCTCTGGCCTCTTTACTTTTCCTTCCAACCAGGAAGAGCACACACCAACTGCTGAGGCTTCCTCAGCCGGACAAAGG
>NW_017729018.1:339307-342661 GCF_001723915.1 Gavialis gangeticus | reverse complement strand
TCCATCCAGGAAGAGCACACACCAACTGCTGAGGCTTCCTCAGCCGGACAAAGGGTTTTTAAACCTGAAAGCTTGCTAAAAAATTTTTTTTCCAACATTTAAGTTGGTCTAATAAAAGATATCAGATTCACCCGAAGAACCTTGTCTACCTACTAGGTAAGGCATTTTGGTGATATCTGAAGAAGGGCATTTTGTGCCTGAAGCTTGTTTTAACAGCTTTCCCAAATATACAGTTGGTCCAATAAAAGATTCCCAAAAAAAGGCCTGCCTCTCACATGTTTCCTGTGCCATCGCAGCTTCAACAACACTCAAACTCAGCTACCTGTCTGCAGTCTGAGATCACTTCTGTCACAGCCTTGCTAACAAGTTCAGGTCAGTTCCTGGGCCTTGGTATCTCTATTCCTGCAGAAATCAGGGCAGGGTGGCACCTTAAAGACTAACTTGTTCAAACAGGCAGAAACTTTTGTAAACAACAGCCTGCTATGTCAGATGCTATGAACACACTTACAGCAGGCAGGGGTACTGAATAGAAAAGAATTACCTGGAATACCCCTCAGTGGGTTAACTGCTTTGTTCTTCCCTTTTGAGCTCTTCAGCTCCACTTCCCTCTGCTCTATACTTTCCTCACCTTTTCCCTATACTTTGTATTTAATTTATTTTATTCCTTTCGATATAGGAGCTATGATATCTGCAAATTCATTCCTAGCATCTGACAGAGCAGGCTGTCACCTGTACAAGCTTGTACCTTTCTGACAAAGTTGGTCTCAAGGGGGATCACTGCCTGACTTCGGACTAACACAGGTAACTACCTCGCTCTTGGCTCCTACAGAGATCCTGGTGTCAGATTCCTGTGGCCAGATGTTCTCCCTGCTGAACGTGAAGAAACCCTCTTTGGGCCCTCTGGAGAGGTCTTTGATTAGCACCTATATAATTCAGAGCAGAGTTGGACTAGTTTTGTTTCTGTGAAACATCCCCTTGATAGAGCAACGAAGAGAGCACCAGGCTCTCCTTCCAAGCCAAACAGCAATATCCTCTCTGCCTGCACACACCTTTCTCTAGAGAAAGGAAATGCAGGCCTAGCATGGAGGTGGTCAGGGATCCAGCTCACTGACTGCTCCCACTGAAGTCAGTCACCGCAATGAGCCCATGAATAACTCAAGCAAACTGCAGGATCAGAACCCTGCTGAAGCTAGAATTTGCTGTTTTTCTTCAAGGCCCCAAGGAGGTTATAGGAAAATCTCAATTTATATTTTTTTTCTTTAAAAAACCCCCCAAAACCTAATTTCCAGCCCAGAGAAAAAATTGCGATGTGATCCAGAGGTGGGCTAAAGATGGAGAAAGAGAGAAAAAAATCACCACAAAGGAATGACTTCTGATTTCTTTGAACACCTGTGGCTGACTATAATGACGTGACCAGGAGCAGCCACTGGCTATTGCTGGGCTAACACCCATCAGTCTTCAGACCCGGCCAAGCCGGGCTGAGCTCAGTGACACGAAGTTTCAACTGGAACAGATTCCATGGGCTGGATATCCCATCATGTACAGAGGTCTGACTTGTCTGTGGGCAGCACAGGCAATATTTACACCAGCACTGGGTACCTGCACTATGCACAGAGGCCAGGCCCAGCGCTGTCAGTCCAGCATGGCCTTTGTGTCTATTTAAAGACAAATTAAAAGTGCCCTTTTCATGGCTGGTTATCAGAATCCCATCCAGTGGGGATTTCTATCACATAATGACCATATTTCCTTAGTGCCCAGTGTGATACATGATCACATGAGCAATTTATAACCCAAAATATAAAGAAGTTCTCAGATCTGTGATTGCTATCCTTCTTAGTTTTTATGACCTTTGGTGTACGCAGGTCTTGTAGGAAAGCAGGAAAGCAATGGGGTTTGACTTTTAGGCCTCAGTTATTCCATCCATTTTCCTTCATCCTTGGGGTGTTTCAGATAACATGCATGGGGATAACATGAGCATAACTCCCTCAACACCTTGCAGGGCTGATATCGCTCTTAGAGCAGCTCAGCTAGCTTCCCTTGATGCAGAAGGGTACTGTGCTCTCACGGACCAGGCATTAGTCCAGGCATTGGGAAGTCATGGTTTTAATCCCACTTACCCAGTATCCTGCTGTGTGACCTTGGGGCAACTGTTTCCCTTCCCACCATGAGTCATCCTTGTAACCCAGCCTGTGAGCTGTTTGGCTCAGGATGGGTTTTCAGTGAGGATTTATTCAGACTTTGGCATAAAGGAGCCCCAGTCAGTCGAGCCTAAGCTGCTTTTGTAACACCAGAAATGCTAGTACCTGCCCTGGAAAACCCTGAACTCACTTTTGGGGTTGCCTTCCAGTTAAACCAAAGACCGTGGATCTGATGCAGCATTGTTGTCAGAAGTTTCCCTGAAGTTGAAGACAGTCTGACAAATTGAACATAGCAACCTTTCCCCATACTCCAAAAAAGAGCACAGCATCATCAGACACCTGGATAAGGCAACGTGGCAGTAATCCCAGTCAGGCTGAGATGATATTTAAATGTCCAGCCACAACACTGGTTGTTTCCCCTCTTTCCCATCTCTCCCAATGTAGGTCTCCGCCGCTGGTACCATGGCAGCGATAACGTCTCCATGGATACTGACCTCATCCAAAGCAATAACCTTTAGCAACTGCAACAGCATACTTATTGGGGGTCCAAACAACCCCTTGGGCTGCTGTCAAACCTGAGGCTTCCCTCTACAGTGTTGCTAGGGGACTGTTATATAAGCAGGTTGTGGCAGAATACCATCTCTGTCTCTCCCCAAACTCTGCTATCTGACAATTTGGTTACCATGGTCACTGCAAAGGGCAGACTCCTCTGCCCCATCTCTTAAGGTAACCCTGAGTTGTAACCTGAGCTGGATACAATCCTGAGGGAAGGGGAAACCTGCTCCCTCTGCCTACATGACTGGCCACACACACCTGGGTGGGGGCTTAAGTTCCCTGTTGTTCTAAGCGATGCCAACATGACTGGGAGGGGGCTAAAGACCCTGCCAGTCTACCTGGCAATCAGTGATGCATTTTAAATTGGTTGGCTGGCAGCCAACAGCTGCTGGCCTTCATTGAATCAGGTAAATGAGATCATAAGGGCTACATCATTGAACGACTGCCCAGGAGGAGGGGCAGTAGCCATGATGAGAACTCAGAGAAAATCTGGACTATCTGAATCTCTCTGTCTTGAAACTCATGATCAATGAACTGTTTGCCTCCAGAGGGAATCTCCACCTGCCTCTGGCTGATACTTGTGAGTAAACTCCTTGAGATCTAAGTAGATATATAGTTTCATAGTTTCTAGGGTCGGAAGGGACCTGAGCAGATCATCTAG
>NW_017729018.1:327926-334307 GCF_001723915.1 Gavialis gangeticus | reverse complement strand
TTTGGCTGACTAAGGGAGACCACTATTTGTACTTCAGACTGAGGGATGCACCCCAAGTTCTTGTAGTGGGTCAAGTACCCTCAAGGATTACTAGGCCTGTGTTTCCCAGAGGGTGCAGGTCCCAGATCAGTCCAGACTCTAGGTGATGGCGGCGTTACCCCCTGGCTTGCAGGTGTGCTCCAGGAAGGGGGTCAGCCAGATGTGAGGCACCCCTAGGGAGGCACTTGGAGCCTGGAAGGTGGTTAGGCGCAGTGAGGTGGGTGGCTTAACACAGGAGAACCCCCTACTGGCCCACCACACAGATGTGTTGCATCCCACAAGTAAAAGCCCCTTATCTCCTATTAACTGTACAGTATATCCATGCTATCCCATGAGGCCCCTGATAGCAGCAGTCTTGCTCTTAATGCTGTTTAGCTGTGGGATAAATGGTTTTGTCTAGCAGCTGCTACAAACTGTAGCACCACAACGCACAGGTCCTTCTTGGGGAGGTGATAGCTCTCTCCAGGTGATTGTTGCCATAGAGTGGTTGCTGTGGAGATCTCTCTAGTTCTCCTGCAGAATTCATCATACCTAGTAGAGCCCAGCGAGGGAGAGATTAATGTTCTCTGTTATTCTCAAAGTGCCAGCATCCAGCTAAACTGAGGACAGGCTAAAGGTAGAATCCTATTTCACTTTAGCAGCTTCCCAGCCATGACTGCTATTTTTGACATTTACACACAGTTTGCAGCCCTACAGCATGTGCAGCATGCATGCATGTCTGCAAGTCTACAGAGCATGTTTAGTAGGTTGTGCTCTAGCTGGGCAACTCTATGCATGAATCTGAACATAAGTCCTAAAACCAGTGGGACTCCTTGCAGTGTATCTTTGCCAGCATGCTGAGACAAATCAAATGCTGGGTTTGTATTATTCTCCTGGAGCCACCAGTAGATCACAAGATGATGGTCTTGGTGCATCCAAAGGGAAACAGGCTGCAAGGCTTCACCATGGCAAGTTTACTCAATGCTCACAGTGGAACACACCCTGCCCTATTTAGTCTCATTTCTAAAAGGGTCAGTCCCGCTGCTGCCACTGCTGATTATTGCTGCTTCCTTTGCAGGTCTCTGGGAATGAGGGTAGCTGAGTCTTTGTGGTAGGCCACAACCATCATGCAATCTCTCCTACACTCCTGCTCTGCATGCTCCTCTCTACATTGGCATTCAAAGAAGGAAAACAGAAGTTGTATCCAGCCTGCATTTTGCTTTCCCGAGTCCTGTGAGACTTGTACCCTCTGGACACCCACTTAGGATTCAAGTGCTCTTGTCAGCGACCATGGTTTTCAGCTGCGTGTTTCCCTGGCCTCTCTCCTGCCAGGTTTGCTCTGGAGATAGGAATGTGTCTGAATTCAAAGCTTGTCAGGAGTGTAGGAGAGATGAGCTCTGGCCACAGAGAAGTTGTGTTTCTTAGCAACCCACTTAAAGCTATGAATGATGGAGCTTTTCATGCAAGTGGTGCCTTGTTTACTCCATGCATTCAGACTGTGGCTGAATTCAGAGGGTCTGAGGTGCCACAAGTTTCACTGCAGAGGAAAGACAGACTATTGGCTTGATTAACTCCTACCTTCCTAGCATAGAAACCAGCTGGAGCAGACCCACAGAGCAATCCAACTGCTAATCTTTGCTATGTAGAAGGGTTGGGGAAGGGAGCCACTGCTTCTTTTGCTGTGCATCTGCAGCGGGCCCTGGCTTGAAACATAGAAATGCCTTAAATCTGCCCATGGAAAACATGGTTGTTGTGTACAGAGGTGCTGAGAAGGACCTGAGCTGCAGGCAAACAGGCAGCTGCTCTCAACAGAGGCACAGACTGTCACGCCCCCCATCTCTTTATGCACCAAGGGCATGGGTTTCTCCTAATACTCACCAGCTGAGGCACCTCATGGAATATAAACCCATGCAGTTGTTGTTTCCTTGTTTGGAGGCCTGGTTCATTGGACACTACTGCAAATAACCTTGCCTATAAGGTTTCCAAGCCTTTGGGACTTTGGGTCTTTTGAGATGGCTGCAGTATGGCTCAAAAGGCTGCTTCCTAAGACTGGCATAAAGAATAGGGTGCAAGTGTACCTGTCACGATGACTGTGCCAGTTAAAATTGAAGATCATAGTACTTCTATTAGAAACAATTGCAGGAAAAGGGTACGGCATATCCTTGGCCTGTGTGCCTGCTCCAGGCTAGTAGAGGGGTGCCACTTTGAGTTCACTGTTCTCATAATTCATCTGTGGCGGGCCTTTTCTGTTCCTCCAGGAACCCAGGCATGGAAATACTATGGCGCACCCAGAGAGCCCTTCTTTATTTTGGATCCAAACAATACAGTGGTAAGTGTCTGGCCCAAAGTGAACCAGGTCCCACTGTCCTGCCAGTCAAGGATATCAGGAATAGGAACTGGCCCATTGTCCTTTCATCAGAAGAAACGAGGAACTAGGCATTGGCCCATTGCTTGCCTGCTGAGGAAATGAGGAAGATGACACCAGTGTATAGACAACTCTTCTGAGGGAACTTGGAACGTGCTTCAGCTGGTAACGCAACGGGTGATTTGCATGGCGCGGAAGCTCAAATGAACAGGCTGTGGGCACCACTATACAAGATGTTTACTGAGCAGTTGACTAATTAACTGCACAGTAAATGTCCCAGTCTGTACACATGCACCCCATTAGGCTGGAGGGAACTAATTTCCTCCACAGCAGGATATTACTTGTAAACACAAGGACTATCCTGTTGCAGAGTATATAAACTCCACAGCAGTGCATGTGTAGATGGTGGAGGGGCTGGCTTGGGCATGAGGGTGCTTCAGTGTGTGGCTAACCAGCAAAAGTTATTTGCAGTAGCCCCTGCCAGCTGGGGCTGCTCTGACCTGCCTCCATGTGCTGTGCATAAATAAACTGCTGAGCTTATAGCTTGCCTGGGTGCAATTAACTCCAGAGCAATAAGTTTACTCATGTGTTGTAATTCCACGTGTAGATGCACCCTGTGCGTATTAAAGTCTGTGTTGCACCTTCGCCTTGCAGACTCTGGGGTTTGGAATCTGAAGTTGGGTTCTAATATCTCCAAGAGAATGGGAGCTGCCTTCTTGACATTTGGATCAAACAGAACGAGAAGCCATCTATGCTTGCTTATTTCTCCTTTAATAGTAGAAAGACGTCCAGACCAAGTCCCCATGCCAATCACCTCTGAATCTGAAGCATTTTGAATTGGAAGTTAGGATCACTGCTCCATTCAGTAGCCATAACTGAATAAAATGCCTGAAATCAGCTGAGACTGGTTTACAAATATTATCTATCTATATAGATAGATCTATAAAACACACACACACAATTAGGATTCTTTTAAAGAGTATCCAAGTTTCTTATGTAATTATGCTGTCACGAGCTGGGGCTTTAAGTGAAACATCAAATATTATGTGACTTGCTATAAAACTGTGAGAATCAGAGAGACTGAGCTGTTCAGCTTGTGTCTTGCAAGTACCTAGATCTGTTTGCTCCAATACCAAACTCACCGAAGCTCTTGGCCAGCTTGCCGTCTGTCTCTCTGTTTGCTTGTTTGTAGGCTTTTTTCCCCCGTTATTTATGCCAGAAAATGATAATGATTAATACAATGTTGATCCCTTATTTATTTCTGTTCCAGCACTACTTCCTTTATTCCTTCCACAGTTGCAAGTGCTGTCTTTGATGGTAAATCCAATATGGCTTTGACAGACATTATTGATATATCAGACTGTGACACGGACAAAATCATCTGTGCTTCCCTGGATTGTTGGATGCTCAAGCAGCAGAGCTGTGTCCAGGGTCCCCCCGTCATGGGTCCTCCTCCCTTCCTCATTTATGAGTTATCTCTTCTCAGTCCCGAAAGAGCTCTGGTTTTCAGATTGGAAGACGCTGATTGTGACCAGAGTTGTGACTGGGGGAAAATGCTACATGTACATCTGCATGTGCTGCATTGTGGGGGCAATGAAAATTAACAGGTTGCCTAAGCAGTGCCTCGTACTCTTGGAGGCTGGGACCAGACACCAGGAAAGAGGGACATGGCTGGCCCCTGTTGCAGAACGCAGGGGGACAGCAGGCATCCTCTGTGAACCTACGGAGGTTGCTCCGCCAGAAGTTTGGTGCCTTTCAGAGTTCTCTTTGGGTAGTAAGGCTCTGCAGTGCCCTAAGCGCAGCTCAAACTCCAATGTAAACTGTATGGCTTGGAGGGCAGAATATTGGATTAGGAGTCCACGCTTGTATTCCTGGCTCTGCTACTGGCCTTCTGGGTGCCCTTAGGTAAATCACTTCCCCACTCTGTGCCTCGACTTTCCCCTCTATAAAATGGGAACAATCATACATATCCTCTGTAAAACACTCTAAAGCAGTGATTCTAAACTGGGGTTGCCCACAAAACCAGATAGCCAACTTTCCTAAGGCTGTAACTGGCAGCTGCACCCCAGCTGATGAACCAGTTGGCCACTGTTAGGGCCCTGTGCTGGGGAGCACAGTCTCCCCATTTAAGTTCACCTGAAGCTGGAAACTAGAGGCCAGCCAACAGTTCTGGCTGAAGGTCTGCTGTGGTAGACCTCCTTGAATCCTACTGCACAGGTGAAGGAGTCTGCAGCTTCGTTCTGATTTGACTGATAGTGACTGACCCTGGCAACGGAGGACAGACTACAGAGGTGAACAATGGCACGAGCCTGGACAACAGATGGGAGCTGGTGAGTCAGCAGCAGCAGAAGATGGAGAAGGCGGACAGAGGATAGCAACTAGAGGCAGGAGTGAGCACAATGGCAGACCATGGACAGAATTTGACTGGTGGTATACAGATAAAAGCAAGCAGCAGATGGGAAACGTTGGCAGGGAAGCAGAGCTTTACGGGGAGAGCACAGCATGCAGGTCTCAGATGGTGCAGAGGGCGATAGAGGGAAGATGTTTACTGGTAAAGGTGGCTTTGGCTGACGAAGGGACTGATGGTAACAAATAGGAAGTGAACAGGTATGGTTTTATGGAAGATGTTTTATTTGAGATCCTCGAAGTGCATTTGGAGGATTTAAATAGCCTGATTGCCTTTATGAATCAACCAATGTGGGCGTTTGCGTTCTACACCACTGAAGGGTACGCCTGGTTTTGGAAATGCTATGAGATAAGCAAGAGCCCAGAGCTCAAATGTTTCAGGTTGTTATCAGACAAAGCAGCGTGTGAAAGAGTAATTATATTAAGAATGTTCTCAGCTTTTATAACGGCAGAAGATATTAAATTATGGTTGGAAGGTCACCTAGAAAAGGTGATGTGGGTAGACAAAATTAGGAACAAGTAGGGGGTGTGGACTGAGCTGTGGTGGGTGAGAGTAATTTTAAACAAAAACTTGGGAAGTCCAGGCAGGATGGAGCACCTCCCCACAGTGATTACATTAGGGAAACACTGGGGGTTCATTATCTATTTTGGACCGACCATGAGAGTAGGTTGGAGGGGCACCAGGCAGCTAACTGTAGAGACAGCCTGCTCTAAGTGTGAGGAGAGCAGGCACATTGCTATTGACTGCAGTGCAGCTCTCAGGTGCAATTTGTGTGGCAAGGAGAAGTATGTCTTTAGGACATGCTCCATGTCTTTTGCAAATAGAGTCTGGAGCAAGGCAAAGAAACAGCAGAAGAGACTGTGCACAAAGAGTGGCAAGAGGAGAGGAGAAGGGAGGAGGCATGGATGTGGTACAGGAGACCCTGCAGAAAAGTGATGTGGAAGAGGAGGAAGAGATGATGGGTATACTGGTGGTACAGAAAGCATAGGGGGAGGTGGCACTAGGTGAGAAGGAGAAAGGGGAGGAAGGTAGGAACCCAGAACGGAAATAGATAAAGGCAGGGCAAGAGGCAGTGGGTGAAAAAGAAGAGGAGGAAGCAGCGGGAGAAACACAGACACCTTTTGGCAAAAGGAAGAAATCCAAAACGGAGACAAAGGAAGCTAAAACATGCCAGGGATATTCAGAAGAGGATCCCAGCACCTCTCCCTTGTCCTCCTTGGTGTCTAGCCCTAAGTGGGCCACAAGAAGTGCTAGAGCATGAAAGGAGAAGAGAGATGGAGGGTTTTGTTTGCCCCTGGAAGGTCTGCAATGTGGTTGAGGCCGTGGGAATGAGACTGGAGTTCCCAAACATACATAGTAAGGATGACGCATAAGGAAACACTTTTTCTTTGAAAGTTTTAACAGTGTTGGTGGCCTCCTTAAATGTGTGGAGTGTTTTAGGCAAGCAACAAGGGGACAGGATGGAGTCCTTTTCAACACAGGTGCAAGCAGATATACTATGTTTGCAGAGTTGGTCCCCATGCTTCTGTGCCCAGATAAGATCAACGAGAGGGGGGATCAAGGCAGCTCAGGAGGAGGAAGGAGCCCGAGT
>NW_017729018.1:317984-322926 GCF_001723915.1 Gavialis gangeticus | reverse complement strand
GGGGGGATCAAGGCAGCTCAGGAGGAGGAAGGAGCCCGAGTGGAAAGGCAGGAAGAAGTATTCGACATGGCAAAAAGATGTTATGAGGTTTCATACCAGAAGGAGGTGGATAAAGGGAGAGTTAGTGGGTTATAGGATGAACTAAAAAGAAAAGTAGGGGAACAAGATGCCCAGAGGCCAGAGGAGGAGGTAGCACTAAAAGAAATGGAAAAGTGCCTTGAGACATTTAAGCAGGGAAAGAGCTCTGGCAAGGATGGAGTGCCAGTAAATTTTATATAAGGTTCTGGAGTCTTTGAGGGCCAGATTTGTTGGAAATGTCTAAGGAGATTTTAGAGAAGGGGTTGGAGGGGAAACATTTTACCACTAGTATTGTTGGCTTATTGTTCAAGAGACAGAGTCTTTAAATAACTGGCAACTTATACAGACACAGGCTTTAAAATACAGATGATACATTACTGGCTAAATTACTGGTTTTAAGAATGAGGGATGTGCTTCATCAGGTTAAACATGAAGAGCAGGCATATGCTGTTCCTGGGTGGCAGGGCACAGGTGCACTGCGAGCACTACAGGTCACACTTACTTATCGTAAAGAGAGGAAGCCAGCAGTTGCCCTAATGAATTTGGGTTTAGCAAAACCTTACGATAGTGTGGCATACATGTTCTTGTTTAAGGCTTTATGGGAGCTGGTTTTTTTCTGAACGGCTTGTGGATGAAGAAAGTTTTTACATAGACAAGCCAAAAGTAGGGTTTTAATCAATGGGCCTTTAAGTGATGCTTTTAGGATTTTATGTGTGGTCCCTGTCTGTACCAGGATAAAAGTGTCAAGATTTTAATGGCAATTCACAAATGTAATAATCTTCCAGTAAAGGTAATACTATGCAAACAGCGTGGGAATCTTTGTAAATAATATATATGTGCAGCACTACCCTAGTGTTCACCTAATATCATAAACAGGGTTAGAAGTTAATCAAGCTTACCGTTCAAAAAAACAATGCGTGGTGGGTCTGTAAGTGCCAAGAGTACAAAATGGGGCTGGGTCTGATTGGTGCAAAAATATTTAGTTAATAATGTCATATGAGTAAAAAATACAGTGTGTGGTTTAGAGTGTTCTCATTTTGGGGTAGTCTCAATACCACACAGGCTCCCCTCGGCCTCTGCAAAGTTCCCCTGATTTCCAATTCTCCTTTTATACAGTGACCAAGGCAAATGACTTACTGCGTTCCATCTTGAATATCTTAAACCGTTCTGTGCCATGGGCTTGTTTCGCATCCTGATCTGGGTGTTCCCATTCCAGCTTTATCATCATGGTACTGGAGTATCCTACCCCTTGTACAGCCATCTCCCCCTCCCATCTTTTGGCAGGAGTGCCCATCTGACCCATATGCCAGGTTTTGCTTATGTAAGTCATCAGTCAAGTTTGCTGCTCAGGCCTACTCTGGCCAATGCTTTAGTGAAGCTTTTGTGTGAGCAAGTATAGCGTGAACAATGCGCCAGCAAGTCCTATAGCATGTCAAGGGGGGAGTCAAACAAGGCCCTGGCCAGTGACCAAGCCAACCTAGCATGGCTAGTAGCAAGGGGCACGTTGCCAGTGTGGGCACTGCAATATAGATGGGGCCTGGGCAGGACCTTGTGGGTGTTCCAGAGAAATGCGTGGGGTGGAGAAAAGAGTGGGCCACCTCTTTTGGGACCACAACTTTGCACAGTCAGTCTGGAGGAGGGTCATACATTTGACCCACGTGACAACTGTTGTGCAGGCACTGTCAAAAGATGTGGTTTTATATGGTTTTATCTTGAGTGAGCCACATAAAGAATATCTATGGACATGAGTGATTGGTGCCTCCTGAATCGGGGGGCACCCGCAGAAGCCGCCGACAGCGCTGGCCCTGTCAAGGGTGCACCAGCCCTACCAACAGCATCAATGTTGGCCATCGGGGGGGGCACCAGCCCCGTCAAGGGGGGCACGTGCACCCCCTATGAGTCTCCTATGCCTACGGACACTTTTACTTGTGTTTTAAAGTGAGTTTATGGATGTTAAGAAACCTGCTCATTTTTAAGGGACTCACTTTTACAGTAAAAGCCTGTGTACAGGTAGGACTGAATGAACTGTGCTTTTATGTCAGCCAAGACCACGAACACCTTGGAGATGATGGGGCAGCAAAGAAGTGGAGAAAGACAGAATGGACTTTTTTATTCATACCCAGCATCTAGGATTGAGTTTTTTACCTGTTGCATTTTGAGTACGTATTTCATAGATTTTAACATGTTTTCTTGTTGAAATATGTTAAATGTTTTTACATGCTTTATGCCCAATGAGTTTTATGACATGGTGGGTGAATTAGCCTATTTTTAATGTGCATTAAAGTGTCACTAAAAACATGCTATTTAGTTAACGCTGATACACAAGACGCACTGGCTGTTTTAATTAGAGCAGCTCTCAAAGCTTTGGACTCCCCATCACTGGAGGGGCTCAAGAAGCAGCTGGATAGCTATTGGTCAGGGATGGTCTATACCCATGTTCTAATATGGATATTCCCTTGCTTCTGAGCTTTGGTTGCCCCCACCCCTGCTTTTCTGCTCCATGTGTCAGAGTGTTTTTAAGTCTCCCTCAGAGACATTGGGTGTTGGCTACAGCCAAGGCTAGAGATTTTGACTGGCGTGTGCCAATGCTCCTCCTGGGACCAAACCCAGAAGTACCTGCCTAGAGGGTCTTGCCCCCCTGCTCAAGGTCAGACTAATCACTATATTTGGGGTCAAGAAATAATTTTACCCCATGGTCAGACTGGTAGGGACTGTAGGGGTTTTTGCCTTCCTCTGTAGCAGGGAGTGTGGCCCTCTACCTGGGATCTCTCACGCATGTATTGGCAATCTTCTCCAGAAGCAGGACATTGGCTGCTGTGGTTCCCTGGCTTTACCTGTGGCAGGCCGGAGTGTTATGCCTTGTGTTGTCAGGGTTGATGGTAGTTGTACATAGATTTTTGGATTATGGATTGTATAGGATGACTTGGATAGAGATGATCCTGCCTCAAGGACTAGATGACTTCTGGAGGTCCCTTCCAGCTTAATTCAGGATTCTATGAATTCTGTCTCTGACTCCAGAACCCTGACCCGGCCTCCAGCTTGGACTCTGCCTCTGCAATTCCCCCTTGGATTTGGTAACTCAGACTCCAGCTCCTCTCTTTAGCCCTCCCCTGGTAGCCTACCTGCTAGGCCAGACTGCCTATTGGTCCTGATGAAGCACCTGAAAAGAGAGGTAGGATTTAGAGATGTTTCCCCTGAAACTCCTGCAGGCTTCATGCTTGTTGTAGATCAGACACCCTGGGCCTGAGTCTGTTCCCTTGTTAGTTACCTAGCGGCTTTAAGCATCCAAGTGCAATCCTATTCTCCCCTGCTTGAATTCCTGGAAAAAAAACGATTAGTACAAAAGGTGGATAGGTCCTTCTCCTTGCTGCCCTTTGACTTAGTCTTGAGCCTAAGGTGCCAGGACGCTCCAGAGTGAGGGCAGTCATGGATTTTTGGTTGTTTTGTTTTTGGAGGGTTTTTTGCAGGGGCTCAAGCAAAGTGGAACAGGATTTGACATGGCTCCTCACTGGTATCTGCCCTGGCCCCTCCTGTTGAAGATGAGCGACTGGGCAGACAAGATTGTATGAGTCACTGGGCCAGAAGGAAAGCAAGCAGGAGGCAAGCCTGTGCAGTCTGGGGCTGAGGGCACTGCCCTGGGAAGGAGCTTCCAGGCCACGTGTCTCGGAATAGATCTGGGTTTTCTCCAACAAATGTCCAATGTAAAATGCACCAACAGTCTGGAAAGTAAGAACTGGAAACCCCACTTCTCCCAGCCAGTAGCTCAAACCACTGCATCAGAGAGTCGGGTGGCTCTTACTTGCTCTTCTTTGGACCCTAGCTAACCACTAACTGGGAAACAGCACAAGTATGATATCCTATCTGTGAGAATGCAGGGATTAGATTAGTGCTTTCTGCCCCTGATATGGACAGGTGGATCAGTACCATGAACCCAAACAATGAGACAAGCAAGGCTGAAGGAGTGTCACTATGGCAAGAAATGGTGGTCAGCAGCATGGGGAGTGCTGTACAGCAGGGTGGGCACAATACAACCCACAGGCCAGACCCAGCCTGCGGAGGGACTCTGTCCAGCCCGTAGTGGGTCCCTTGGTTCTGCTTGGCCCAGGCACTGCCTGGCCGTGGCCTGTTCTGCCACCCCCTGCATGGGCACACAGCAGGCTTGGGGTGGCTCTGTGGTGGGACTGCCTTACTAGGCAGCGGCAGCTCCTTTTTGGCAGCTGCTGCTGCTGCTGGCCCAGCCCCATGGTACCACCGGAGACCCACGCACGCAGCCCCACACAAACCCCATACCCACCCCACTTGCCACCTTTGGTACAAACCCCTTTACACATGGTCATTTGGCAGAGGTTGCTGTTGCTGGACCCTTTGACATATGTGAATGTAATTCCAAGCCACGTGCTTACAAGCTGAGAACTGCTTTTCTCCCCAGAGGCCAGATCCCAAATCTATTAAAGCTAACAGGCATCTGTTCACTTCATTGGGCTTCAGATTAGGGTCTTTGGGACACACAGCCAATTGCACAGAGAAAACGCCCTGCCATGTGAGCATGGAAATACACCAGGGGTTTTACTCAACATCCTTCTTCTTATCATGGGTGTTTGTGCATGGAGATCACGTCTTTTGCTTCTTTTATTTTAGCTTCATTTGAATTTTACAAGTGCTCTGGGAGGCTTACAAGGAGGACATGATCCAAGTGGATGAGCGTATTAACCCTTTGTGCTACAGACACGTAGATGACACATTTGTCTTCTAACTGCAGACGTACATTTTGGCTGGCAGCCCGGAAAATGACAGCGGGCCACGTTCAAGTGCTGCAATCGAGACATAATGAAAAAATCAAGGTTTATTCTGACACATCCCATTA
>NW_017729018.1:312216-312984 GCF_001723915.1 Gavialis gangeticus | reverse complement strand
CCACCTACCTACACACACTCACAGCCCCCCACAACTGCACCACTGCACTATACAAGAGTAAGACTTCATTTTGAGCTATTATGTTATCACCTCTGTATACACAATGCAAACACACAAACCAGAACAAAAACATATATTTTAAATAAAATTAAAATATATTTGTTATTTAGTTTATAATTTTTTCCCCCAGTTCCAAGATGGCAACCCTCCCTTCCCAAAGAAAGTACTTCCTGGGGCAAGGGGAGGGACTTCAGGTGGCAAAGGTCAGGGACTAGGGGGTGGGACTTCTGGTCCCAAGATGGCAACCAGGGGGCGGGGTGTTTGTCAAGGGGCGGGGCCACCCTGGCAGCCCTCAGCAGCTCATTAAATCTTGTTAAGCCGCCCTCCAGCCGAAATACTTGCCTGCCCCGGCTGTGCAGGGAGCCCTTTCACCACTTCATGTACCTGGGCAGCTCAGTCTGCATTTCAGTGAAAGCAGAGGAGGCTGAGGCTGCAAGCCGCATGGGGCATTGCTCGGTGGGATGCTATCTCCCTGCTCACTGGACCACTGCTCTCTGTCCCTAATAAAGAAAGCAAGGTCTTCCCTGGCACTTGTCGTGCATCGCTGCCCCGCTCTTGCAGAAGCCCCCAGGGCCTAGTTCTAAAGCATGCTTTGGGCTTAGCTTATCTGCATTACAGCAGCACGTAGCAACCCCAGTCATGGACCAGGACCCAAGAGCTGTGGAAAGCTCTTGTAGACACAGACTGAAAAGAATGCTAATTGGGAAA
>NW_017729018.1:294829-306650 GCF_001723915.1 Gavialis gangeticus | reverse complement strand
GGGGTGTTTGTCAAGGGGCGGGGCCACCCTGGCAGCCCTCAGCAGCTCATTAAATCTTGTTAAGCCGCCCTCCAGCCGAAATACTTGCCTGCCCCGGCTGTGCAGGGAGCCCTTTCACCACTTCATGTACCTGGGCAGCTCAGTCTGCATTTCAGTGAAAGCAGAGGAGGCTGAGGCTGCAAGCCGCATGGGGCATTGCTCGGTGGGATGCTATCTCCCTGCTCACTGGACCACTGCTCTCTGTCCCTAATAAAGAAAGCAAGGTCTTCCCTGGCACTTGTCGTGCATCGCTGCCCCGCTCTTGCAGAAGCCCCCAGGGCCTAGTTCTAAAGCATGCTTTGGGCTTAGCTTATCTGCATTACAGCAGCACGTAGCAACCCCAGTCATGGACCAGGACCCAAGAGCTGTGGAAAGCTCTTGTAGACACAGACTGAAAAGAATGCTAATTGGGAAAAGCCTCCCCATATTGCCCCGTTTAGACTACATGCCGAAGTTGCCCAGAGGCTGTTCCAGCTACTCCAAAGGGTCAATCCTGCAGGTGGGAATAGCTGGTGCACAGACCGTTTAGCCACGCTCCCTCTCCCAGGCAGACCTCTCTGCTGAAGGCTGAAAAGCAGTTTTCCACTTGTTGGGGGATACCCATCTGCTGCGGGAATTCCCAACCGTATGGCCCGTTTGTGCCATTGCTGGAGTGTGTAGGGGCTAGATGCAAACAGAGTCAGGCCCTCAGCACTGCAAAGGGATTTAGCACAAATTACTCCCTGAACACAGTAAGACCGCAGGCACCAAAGTAAGCACAATGCTTATTCACATGGAAATGTACCAGCGATGGCCTTTCTTATCAGGTTATTCTGAATAAATAAAGAATTTGTGCTCAAACATAATCTCCCCTGGATTTCCTTTATCGTTTCAGATGCATTCCCTTTTTTTTTTTTTTTTTTTGTTACAATGTGCTGATTTAAACCTTAATTTCCAAGGAATCTTGAAGACAGCAAGTGGTTCCGATAAGGCACTAATGAATGCAGCTTTTATTAAGGAATATTTGATTGGGTTTTATTAAGATTCATGTTCCCTTAGTAACTGAAAAAATACATTCATGAGATATGCAAATTGGTAAAGTGGGAGAGAATTCACTTAAAAATCAATGATCATTGTCATCATTTTAGGAACAATGAAGGGATATTTTGGTTGAGTTAAAATAAGAATTCAATGTTAGATTTAAGCAGGTATCTACTTGTGTAGGTACTCTAAAATAAAGCAGAATTGTATTTAAAAACAAAGGACAAAATATAGTAAGAGATGGTCACAGGCATGATTCTTGGGGGGTCCAGAAAGTTTGCAAGGAGCACAAAATACTGCAAGGTTCAGCTTAAAGTTTTATGCAAATCCCTACCTCATCCCCTTTACTCCAGCCCTGACCCTCATCAATGCATCTGATGAAATGAGTTTCAGGCCACAAAAGCTTGTGTTATACATATACATACATACTTTGGGTAGTATCTAAGATGAAAATCTACCCTGCCTTCTCCTCACCAGTGCAGCTAGCAGGTGGCACATGATTTGCAAGGAATTTTCCTGAATTTAGGATGAAGGCATTGGCAGAGATCCCAGTGCATTGGCAAACTCTTCCCACTCCTGGCATAGAGAAGGGGGTGACATCTTAGACTAACTCTACTCCATTTCTTGCACTGTGGGTGGGATTTCAGAGCCACAGTACAGGAACTGTCTGAGTTTGGACCACACTTTTCTGGGCCCCTGCAGCAACCCTGGGGCCATCAAGGGATGAAGGCAATAGTAAGAGCAAGGGCTGAGGGATGAGGTAGTGAAGGTCCGGTTGCGCTGTGCGGGGCTGGGTGCAGTGGAGAAAGTAAAGGGGTTTGCCTCTCTCCAGAGCAACCAGAGGCCTTGCTCTCCCCACCAAGGATGTCCAGAGGCCTGCCCAAAGCTTCAGTAGCAGAGCCCTCAGAAGCTCCCCAGACACATCAAGCAAGCCCAGCCTCCAGAAGCAACATCAAGGGTCTGCACTGTGGCACAGTGCAGGAACTGTTTGAGCCTGGACCATGTTCTTCTGGGCCCCAGGAATCATCATGGGGGTGGAGACAACTGATCAGAAAGCCAGGAGGATCTGTACACCCAAAGAAATGCATTCAGGTTTGCAGGCACACTTTCCAGCTACACCCCTCTTCACGCGGCTTGCTACCCACTAGCCAACTCTCATCAAGTTTATGCAATGGGACCTCTGAGTGGAGCACGAAGGTGAATTCATCTCAGCTTGTGTCATGGAGAATTCAGGCTAATGGGACAGGTTTCCCAGTCCTGCCCCCAAAGCCAAGCAGAGTTGATTCTGGGATAGCCAGCTAAAGATGCTGGGTATCATCTGGGTGCCCAGAGGGATCTCCATTTAGTCTCTAGTGCAGCTTCAGGGTCATTCACGTGATATTCAGGAGCACCAGGGCTCCCACAGTGCTGGTTCTAGCCTTTTATGTTAATATGGATCCTTACAGTAAAATCTTGGGCTCTTTGCAGGCAGCTCTGCAACAGATCCGGCCAGTCACTGAGGGGGCAGAGAGACTTAACACTTGAAACGCTTAAAAGTACAATGGGGTGATTTGAATTTTTTTTTTAAATGGACAGTTTCAGCCGCACACAGCCCCTGTGCCACTCCCCAGTTGGAGCCTTTCATAATTGCCACGGTTGCATGCAGCAGCATGCTGTCCAGCCGGGAGGTGTGATGGTGTACAGGCAGCGGGGGCTAGAGCAGGACTTCTGGCACTGCTGGGTCTCCCCACTCCAGTGATGCCCTGACCATCCAAGTGCCAGGAGCAGCAGTGCCCACAGCACACTACATGCTGGGAGCACCAGGGTCCACAGTGCTGAGTGTTCTGGCATCCTGAGCACCCAGAATGCCCTCAGCTGTGGCACCTGCAGTGCCCAAAGTGCCGGGAGCAGCAGTACCCTGAGTGTCTAGAGCAGGAGTGGGCAAAATGCAGCCCACAGGCCAGATGCGGCCTGCCAGGTCATTCTATCTGGCCCGCGGAGCCCCTAAAAAATTTGGAAAATTAATATTTATCTGCCCCTGGCTGCCTGTCACGCAGCCCTCGATGGCTTGCCAAAACTCAGTAAGCGGCTCTCCACTCAAAATAATTGCCCACCCCTGGTCTGGAGTATCAGGAGCCCTGGTGCCTTAAGTGCCCTGAGCACCCAGAGACCCAGGAGCAGTGGTTTCCACCGCACTTAGAGTGCTGGGAGCCTCAGCATCCTGGAGCCCCCAAATGCCAGAAGCCACTGTGCCCACAACAGCCCAAGTGCCAAGAGACTGTGGGGTGGCAGCAGCAACCTGGTGCAGGTAGACCATGGGCAGGAAGAAGACTGAGCTATGGGATGACTGGAGGACCAACCAACAGTACAGATGTGCTGGGTAACAAAATGGCATAAGAAAATCTTTGCTGCCTTCAAATACATTTTTGGTCACGCTCTAGAGAGTGCCTTGTGCTTTCTAAAGGTTTATCTTCTGTGCACAATTGTTTGAAAGCTTTTTGAAACATTTCAAAAGCACTTCAAAGCCATTTGAATTGTTTCAAAAATGATGTTTGTCCACAGGCAGAGGTGAGGAGCCAATGTACCCTTAGGAACTAAACTGGAATGTGCCAGATGGGTCCAAAACAGAGTAAGCATCTGAACATGGAAAAGCCACTCCTGTAACAATCACTAGAAATACTAACATGGCTCAGTTCTGCCGTCCAATGACCAGTCCTCCCAGAACAGAGATTTCAGTTGCTCCATGTTTTAATTACTCATGCATTACAATGGAATCACCTTACGCCCAAATCTGTGTCTAAATTGTTTTTCATCAACTGTCCATTACAAGGAGATGACAAGAAGCCGGAAACAACGGCAGAAGCTATCCCTCGGTTGTACTTTAGCACACAACTCACGCTCGGTGCCAACAGACAAGCACAAGAAGAGGGAGCGAGGGGTTGAATCTTCAGCTCAAGCAATAAATCAACTGACCTGCTCCCTATACATTTGTCATGGGGAGCGAAGGTTTGCAGGCTGCTTTGCAAGGCACAAGGCCGGGACGCTCCCTGTGAAGAAACATCCTGTCTCAGACATTGTTTAAAAATCAGTGAAGCAACTTGTGTCCAACCAGCGTGTAAAAGGGAGGGTCTGACCCCGGGACAAACTGACCAAGGCAGCCATTTAGCATTTAAATGCTGTGAACGTGCTCATTTTCAAAAATTAAAGGCAGGACCCTGCCAGATACTGGCAGCAATCCCTCTGCCTCCATGTGAGCTCAGGATCTTTCAGGGGCCCTATCTGCCCCTTACTAATTTCTCCTCCTTCACCATAGGCAGGGCCATGGCTTCTTCCAAGACCCTCTCTGCAGATACAAACCTTGTGGCGAGGAGCAACCAAAAGCTCCTTACTTGGAAATGCAGGAAAAACAATTGTCTCTGCTAGAGAGAGGAGTTCTTGGGGCCCACGAAAGCTCAAGAGAAACGTGAAAAGGACTGACATGAAACAACAGCAGCTGGATGATGGTCTCAAGGCCCGTTGAGTCCTGTGCTCCCAAAGACAAACTGTCTGTCTGTCTGCCGTCTATCCAAGGCTAGTTCCTCTCTCTTCTGCCAGGCGCTGCATGTGGGTGGGTGCGTTTCTGGGAAGCTGCCCTGTCCGCGGCTCTGTTGTATGAATCTGGAATATGTTTAACTGAGGCAGACAGTGTCACACAGTTTACATTTCCTTTTTCAGTAAATGTTACTGCTGATTCAAATGAATGAATCCCACTAGGGTACAGTTACAGCTGCCAGCATAAATACAGCCCCTGCCACATTAATGTCAGTGCCAGCAAGAGATTAGCAGAGAAACCTCCATTGCCCTCCAAAGCAGAGACAGAAATAGTCATCAAACTTCTTAGCTCAGTCTCCAAACATTTCATTGCATCCAGTGGGTATTTGATTCACATACAACCTCCTTTTAAATTGAGGCACTCACGACCACAAGATGTTATCAAATCCCCGTCTAGTAATGCCCCTCTTTACAGGGGAATTTGCAAGCACTGTTTGCAGGCTTAATTCTCGCACCTATGCACATTTCTAGCTGGGGGGAAGAGGTGCTGGCTTCTGGATGAGAGGTAAAAAAGTAGGCTTAATAAGGAGTGCCGGGTGCTCTGGCAGGGAGGGTTAGCCCCAGTGTCCAGCTGGGATAGCTCCATTTCTTCTGCCTCAGCTCTGCTGCAGACATGACTGGGGCTCATTCTGTTTCCCTCCCTGCCCTAATGTGCTGAGCGCTGTTACTCTGTAGTGTGACTCAGTCACTTCCTCCAGAGGTGGTTGCAGTTTGGTGACAGGTGAAGTGACATTTTCACTACCTTACTGGAAGTCTATTTTGCAAAATCTGCCCCACCTCTGAATTGTGAGTCATTGTCTGATGCCTCTGGCATCTGGCAAAGGGTACCAATCAACTGACCCAATGAGAGGGTGGGGGACTTCTGGGGCAAAATTCAGCTAGCTGGGAATACAGTCCACCCAAGCTATATTTTCACTTGACACTGCTGTTCTCTACTTGACAGAGAGCCATACAGCCATGGAGCATGCAGAATATCAGTGCCAAAATCATTGCCACAGGCCCAAGCATATTTCTGCTTAATTTGTAAAGCGCTCTGTGATCTTAGGGTGATAGGTCCTAAAAACTGAAAGCACTTGTGCTCCAGCTGATGCCATTTAAACACTGAAACTCATGGCATGATCTAGGTGTGACAGCAGGCTCTGGGGCCATTTGAGTAGTTCTGGCCATCTTCCATTCCCACCTGGAAGCTCCAACATCATCCCCCAGCCAAGTTCACACCTTAAGTACCATGTGCTTCCCTCCTGTGCACAGCAGCCCCTTTTGAAGAGAGCTGCCTGGGAGGACTTTTCTTGTGGCCTCCTCCTACCAGGCTGGTCAGGCTCACAAGTCACGTAGTGGTGTGGGTGCCTGCTTTGCTCCTCAGTGGGCATCCTGACCTCTGCATGTATTTCCTCTCCTTCCCTTGGGATGTCTGTCCTTGTGTCATCATGGCATCAGAGATTCTGATGTCAGGAGGTGTGATGGTGTACAGGCCATTGGCAGAGACACACCTGTTTCTACCCGATTCTTTCTGCATAATGTAGTGGGGAAATTCTGCACAAATGCCCCTCCTGTGTCTTTGCCCCCAGGGCTGCAGGAAGCACACCCCCCCACACTGCGAGCCCACAGCTAGTTGCTTGGTCAGTCCTCCTCTCCTCCAGTCCCATTGGCCACAAAACCCCTTAGAAGTCCCTTTTCCCCTTTTGCAGGGCTGTTCTTCTGGGAAAAGACTGCTTTTCTCTTCTGCCAAAAGGGGGTTTTCATACCTGCAAAGGTGCATTTAGCCTGCACAGGAGAGGGACTGACAGCACGGGCAGAGCAGCACAAGGACCACTGTGAGCTCTCATTGTCATGCATTCAGTCACTGTACTGGCTGTCTCTTTTGCTGATCTCTCTTCACAGTCATTACTATTGGCACAGAGATGTCCAGAGTGCTCTCAACAGCTGACTTGGCTTTTTGGCAGCCTCTCCTTCCCCCACTGGGTTTCCACATCAGTGATGCCTTGTCCCATGTCACCTCTGACCAGCTAATACTTTGGCACAAGTGAGAAGGAAAAAACCGTATCAGGCAGTGAAGGGGCTGAAAGAGATTTGCCTGTGTCCATCACCCGCACGTCGACTTGCTCAGTCCCAGGGTCTGGCCACCGCAGCAGACAGCAGCAACCTGAGACCTCAGCAGAGCTTTGATCCATTCACTACATGCACTGCCACCTTCCTGCTCAGCATGCCTGGGAAATCCTGGAGTGGAAGCAGTGCGACTATTGGCACTGAAAGCCCAGGGCAACCTGGACTCTGGATCCTCCATCTCCAAGGCCTGGACACAGAGCTATCCCCTGCCTGCCCTGCCCTCACTGCCTATATTCAAGAGCTCACCTTTCAAAGGCAGTGCTGCACTTAAGGTGTCTTAATCACTGAACCCCACGCCATCCCAGGGCTCTCTCCAACCCGGGGACGGCAAGGGACCCGGCTCCTTTGCAATATAGGTGGGCAGGAGCTTCCCCTGTTGCTTTCTCTTGCCTCCCCCTCGTCACCCCCGCAGACACATGCACATGCACACCGAACAAAGGCACCTGAGAAGACACAAAAATTAAAGATAATACCTGCCAGGCACTGGAGGGGGCCCAGTGCCTCAGTCATAGTGACTCCAGGTTCTGCTGCCTGCCATCTCATGGGAAGAAGCAGCCGCCTCTCCTGAAGAACAAGTGCAGGGAAGGCAGCTGCTTCTCACTCACTCTGTAGCGGGTTCCTATGGTGATGCAGAATCAATTATAATAAAAGGTGGAGCACCAGCAATAGGAGCCCAGAGAACTTCTTATTAGCAGCATGGCAAAGCCAGCTGGGTGGTGGCAGGAGTTGCTTGGAGGCAGGGAACCTGTCTAGTCTGAATCGCTCTAGCTCCTTGCTCCACGTTCGCTCCCGGGACTCCAAAGACAGCACACAAAGCACTTTTAATTGGCAGTCTTGCTCTCCAGCTGCTCCCACTCGCCTGCACTCACCAGCAGGGCTGCTCTGTGCCTCGGGAGCAATGTAGCCATGCTGCCTTCCCTCACAACTCACTCTGCCATGAGTGTTTGCTGTCGTGTCCTCACACTTCTCCCACACCCAGTGCCACAGGTCTCATGTGCGGAGGCTGGGCTGCCCTGGAGCCTGGAGTCTTCATTTCATCCACGTGAAAGGTGACACACAGGCGGCAGCAGCATCTCTGCCCCTCCCTGCCACCTACCAACACAGCTTCTCCTGGAAGGAGCTCCATGTCCACCACCACTCCTGGGGCTCTCCGCCAGGTGCCTTTGTCAGTCATATGTGTCTGGGGTGGCCTCTGGGGCATATTAACAGCTTTCATATAAAAATAGATGGTTGCTTTCCTAACCATGTATTTTCTCTGGCAACTGAGGATGTATGCCTGGTTGTACAGGACCTTTCCCTATGACAGGTGGAGCTGGAGGACACAATAGCTCATGAGAACATCTGCTAGGAGCAGGGATCCTGCACAGTTGAGAGGAGAGCTCATCTGAATAAAGGGACTTGCATAGCACACCCAGGATCCAATTAATACTTGCAATACCTGCAGGGCCACTTGCCCACAACCATAAAGTAGCCATCCCTAAGGCAGGAGGTGGCAGCCTTATCTTGAATTAGGCACAGAACAGATGGTATCTTTACAAAGAGCTACTCCAGAAAACGGCTGGACGCATAAAGCCAGAAGTACTGCCATCCCAAATACCTATGTGTCCTGCCCCTAGGTGATGACCACAAGCCTTCACATTCACTGTGTTTTGTTCAAAATGGACAATGAACCACCATTCATGGATATTGCCCCTGCTGCAGGAATGCCTGGGATCCCATTCAGGATTGGGCCCTGTTTTGTACTGCACCTACATGTACGGGGTACGTCTGCATGAGATGCTAAAGGCACAGCCGGCAAAACCCATGCTAATGCAGAGTTAGTCTACTGTGCCTTTAGCATCACAATAAAGTGTGTGCTGGTAATTACAGGTAATAAACTTAATGCACTTTAATTATGGCGCATTAATGAATGTGTAGATGTGCCCAGGAGGAAGCAACCCACAGAGACAGAAAATTAATTTAAGAAAAGGGCTTGAGCACTTACAGGCCCCCTGGCTTGTTTCCCAGTTGGGTACACATGCCCAGGCTTGCTTTCTCCCTCTCTCACATTCACACTAGCTCACATACATAGTTTACACTTTTGTTATTTGTAACTCTTGCCTATTTTTTTTAACTCCAAACACCCCCAGGTGCTCCTCCTCATTCACCTGGTGAGTTGGGCTCCAGCCTTTTGGCTTGTTCATATAAGTACTTACCACTAAGCATTTATTTTCCCTCTTGTCCTGCAGCCTGGACCCAAAGTCTCCTTGTTCTTAGTTCTCTTTCTTCTTCAATCTGACTTTTAGCTCGCAGCCCTTCACCTGCACCTGCAAATGGTCCTCTACCTGCCCTTCACTTGCTCACTTGCACCATTACTGTGGTCCTTTACCTGGGCCGGCTGGCCACAGATCACCCTTCTGCAGCTAAATGCTTTTCTAATTCAGCATCTTTGTATGCCAATTGAATGCGTCCCCTCCCCAGACCCCGGGAAACTGCACTGGACTAGGAGATATCTGGAGACTGAATCAGATTCTACCCCCAGCCTTTGGCCAGTTTTACAGGCCACCCTGGCAGTTATATGCAGGCACTGAGATGCCCACAGTGCACTCAAAAGTATTCTTCATGCTTTCCACAATCCTCTTCACACCACTTAGGAGCTGACTGCGCAGCAGCAGCGCAGGAAACGCTTTCTCCAAATCCAGCATCACAATGCCTTGTCTTACCTGAAGTGATGGTGTTTCTACTTCAGCTTCCAACTACTTACAGTAATCTTGACTTCACCGCACCTGCCTGTGTGCCACAGGCCCCAGGACACGGGTTATTGCCTAAGAGATGAGTACATGCTCCGACTGATTCTGCCATTCTCTGGTTGCCCAGTGCTGTTGGAGGGATGTTGACACATTTCCATTTCAAGCTGTCTGTAATTTTTTCTGATTGATATGGATGAGGCTTGTTTGTGCAAATACAATTACTGCTGCATGAACGATTCTCTGTGACATTATGCCGGTGAACAGGACCTCACTAGGGACCTGGTTCATGGCACAGTGAGCTGTGTTTGGGATACTGAGTTATGCCATTCAACCAACAGCAGAAAAGAGCTGGGATTTTCCATGGACAGGAGAGCTGGGTGTGGTACCTGAAATGGGTGGACAAATAGATAGATGCAGACCCTTCAGCTGTCTTGCTAGGGAGCCAGACAACGGCTGTGATATATGAGCAGTAGCAGAGCCAGAGAAGGCCCCAGGTGCAACAGCTAGGTATCATGGCCAGTCTGTCTCTTAGAGCGCTCTGGGGCAGCACAAGCCCAGGCCAGCCAGAGGCGAATAATTATCTATAGCAGCAAATGCAGCTGCCTCCATTGCTTTATCCAGATGGAGGTCTGGGGAGCCCTGGTGAAGGTGTATGGACCTGGTGATTCTCTGTCTGTTCCAACACTGTCCCAGTGTCACCAGAGTCAGCCTGAAGTGCCCGAGACATGAGAGGAGACCTGTTTGGCCAAGAGGATTGTCCAGGCTTTAGTGTGGTCCTTCGTGAACTGTGAGTGAGTACTCGCTGGGAGTGCAAGGAGATTCTACTCAGGCAGAAAAGACAATATCCACGATCTCAACACAACATATATATAGGAGGAAGAGTAACTGCAGCTCCATGCGCTAACCTAGGGGTGGCCAACGTGTGGCATGCATACCACAAATGGCACGGGCAGCTTGTGTGTGTGGTACACAGAAGATCAGAAAGGGGACAGATAGGACAGCAGCACTCAGGGGATGAAGCAGAAAGCAGAGCAGCAGATAGGGCAGGGGAAGGTGATCAGAGTGGCACTCGGGGAAGGGTGAGGCTAATTTGTGACACACCTACAAAGAAGGTATGTCTGAACCCTTGGTTCATCTGGATTTCTCACCTTCAATCCCAGTCCTATTTCACCTGTAGACAACTCCATTCCTTTGTTGTGCATAAAGCAGATTTTGAGCTCTGCTGATTAACAGCATTAGGGGTGGGAAAGCAACTTGTCACTCTGCTGCCATGTTCAGCCCAGGTACTTCTCACCTGGGCAGTTATGGTCATCCCAGCTATTATTTATGTTGGTTTCTGGTTTTATTTAATTGGTGTCTAGGGCTCTGAACCTGTGAGCTAACAGGTGCCTGGTGCTTTGATTTCTATTATTACAGCAAGAACCATTCGTCTGATGACTGTTCCTCTAAGGAGGGTGCTATGGTAGGTGGGCAAAATGAAGTAGCCATGAAGCAGTTACAGCAAACAGTAGCTTGGGCTGGGCCACCAGGAGCCAGCAAGGTGGCAGTGAGGTGCTGCTCATGACTCCACAAAGAGCTGCAATTGGCAAAGGCACTCTGTCCCCAAAACACCGTTCAGAAAATCCAAGAAGATCTGGGGCAAGGAGTCATGGAAACTTGCCTGACTACCCTAGGGGCTGCAAAAGGAGGGCAAGGCAAGAAATGCAGAAGTCTTGGTATTCTCCCAGGGGTGAGGTGGATCTCCTCTCAACCAGTTTTTTGTGCAGGGGTCATCTATTTAATCCCAAGTCATGGATTAAGCTGACTTCAGCCTTGGCTGAGACTCTCCTTGCCACAGAGGAGACTCTCCATGCCTAGGGTCCATCACTAGGGAGTCAGGAAAGGCCGTTTCCCTGCTTTTTTGTGTAAAGGTCCCTGCTGCTGCTTCACCAGCTGTTCCAGCTCATCCTGTCCATGTTGTTTAACATTTCTCTTTCCTCTTTCAGCATCGAAGTCAGTCTGGCCGAGCCTGGACACGGATCTCATTCCCATTCCCAGGGTGCTCAGATCCGTTTAGCTGTTTCTGACACAGGCTTTGCATTCATGGACAATGTCTGCTGCAAACGGAACCAGCTCGCATGGCTTCCCTGGAGCACCCAACCCTTGCTTACAACTTGTCCAGCTGCCCTAGCTAGCGAGCATCTGCCTAGCGAGCATCTGCAAGCATTCTTCACACCCACACGCCCTGCTGGACGAGTGGCAGGAGCCGCTGGACAGGCTGTGGCTTCTCCTGAGGCCGCCTGGCTCAGCCCCAGCACTACCTGCCTCACCCCAGTGCAAGCAGCCGAGGAATCAGCCGGATGAGCTGTGGCTTCTCC
>NW_017729018.1:288288-289829 GCF_001723915.1 Gavialis gangeticus | reverse complement strand
CCACACACCCTGCTGGACGAGTGGCAGGAGCCGCTGGACAGGCTGTGGCTTCTCCTGAGGCCGCCTGGCTCAGCCCCAGCACTACCTGCCTCACCCCAGTGCAAGCAGCCGAGGAATCAGCCGGATGAGCTGTGGCTTCTCCCGTGGCTGCCCAGCGCAGCCCTGGCACTGCCTGCTTTGCCCTGGTGGGGGGCAGCTGGCAGAGCAGCCAGACAAACTGAGGCTTCTCCTGCCACCCATAGCCCCTGCTCCCAGAGCCCGGCACAGCCGCAGCTGGGGAGCGTTTGCCCCACCCCCTATTCCAGCCCGAGCCCCCACTCCTGCAATGGCCTTGATCTGCACCCCCACAGCCCTTTCCTTCCCCCTCCCCTTCCACCGACAGACCTGTATCCAGCATTCAGCATCGTAAAGTTGAAACCCATGTTGGAACTTCAAAACCCAAGTGTCGGTTTACAAATGTCGTAACTGCGATTCGTTGTAACTCGAACCATCATAAGTTGAGGACAGCCTGTATTTACAGGCTAGCTGAAAGACCCATAAGCAATTACTCCCATCCTGAAAGAGGGCTGGCAAACATTTCTCTCAAGAATGCCCAATTTTTTTTCTTACTTACAAACATGAGTGGGGAGAGATTTCTGTATGTAAAGAAGCAGTCCCTAGAGCAGTAGTTCCCGACCATGCTAGGCCCCAGGCTCCCTCCATAACTTCGGTGAATTGAGCAGCCCCCCATTTCACAAACCAAATTATTTATCATAGTTCTTACGTCCTCATACAGGGACCAGGTCGTTGTGAGTGGGGCAGAGGAAGAGCGGTGAGGCAGGGACAAGCCTGCTTTCAAACTGCTTGGCTCCGAGTGATCACTGAACAACTACGTACTGCAGGAGCCTCATATAGAGTCTGGTGCTTGGATTGAAACCCCCCTGCAGATCACCTGTCCCCAGCCTGCATCACCTGTGCCCTGCTGTCGTCTGCTGGACATTTTTAGGAAGCAAACTGCAGAGCCTGCCAGGCAGCAGAGCTGGGAGCACGTTGTGCTTTGAGGTTTGTGCCACACCTCTGCCCAGCCCCAGTCTGAGCTAGCATATTCTTGGCTGTGCTGGGCATCAGGGAGGTTTCTCTTGCCCTTGATGAGTTGCTATGACCCAGTAACTATTTGTCTCTTTTTATGTTTAGCACTGTCAATGCAGGTGAAGCTGGAAGGCAACGCAGGTGCTGAGAGTCTCCCTTTGCCTGAAGAAGGGTGTATGTGCCTGACAGCTTGCAAAAAAAGTTTTTCCAACTATTTAGTTGGTCTAATAAAAAAATATCACATTCACCCACTGAGTCATTATGACTTTACACCAATGTAAATGACAGCAGAGCTGAGCCCCAGCATTACACCTGGAATCCTGCGGGTACTAATATAGTGTCACCCAGAGGTCTCAGTCAAGGTCCAGGTCATAGTGCTGCTGTTGTAGTTATTATTGCAACCAGGTGTTGTACCGGATAGAAGTCTGCCCTGTCCCAAAGAACAAAGTGATCAGACTGATGTAGCATGAAAA
>NW_017729018.1:265045-283288 GCF_001723915.1 Gavialis gangeticus | reverse complement strand
ACCTGGAATCCTGTGGGTACTAATATAGTGTCACCCAGAGGTCTCAGTCAAGGTCCAGGTCATAGTGCTGCTGTTGTAGTTATTATTGCAACCAGGTGTTGTACCGGATAGAAGTCTGCCCTGTCCCAAAGAACAAAGTGATCAGACTGATGTAGCATGAAAAATGGTTTTATATCCTACACTACTTTTCTCTCCTGCTTTATCCCCCTCCTTTTGCTCTGAGTCCTGGGTGGCTAAAGCTGGGGCAGAAGCATTTCTATTGTGTTCCCCTCCTTCACTCTCCCTTAAAAGGTCTCTGGCTGAGTCAGTTAGCCAGTAGCCAGGTGGTTTCCTGAGTAGCTTTAGCTTCTCATTAAGGTTGTCAGAATAGCCAGATTTCTTTCCTCTGAGGAGTTCATCTGTTAACCAAATACAGCTGAATCAGCCCCCAGGGAAATTCAGGAACATGACTTCCTAAAAGCAGGTGGCAGACTCCAGCAGTCCAAAGTACTGGTTCCACCTGCACTTCAGCACAATTGACTTAATGCTGCACATGCTTTCTGCACAGTCATTGACCCAACCAAGTATGCTAACCTAATTGCACCAAAAAGACTGCAAAGCTGTTTGTTCTGCCTGGACTTTTAAGGATTTGTAAATTAGAGGAGGTTCCCAGACAGCAACCTTTGCATTATCTCCCTGCTCAACCAAGTACTTTTTAAGAGCAGAAGTGAAGTGTTTCTTTAATCAAAAATCTACACACCTATGATATGCAATACAGTTCAAAATGGGATCTAAGCACTTTTTTAGTGCTGGCAAAGTGATATTGTCAAATACTGCAGTGATTGCACTGGATAAAATCCCTCAGCATGAAACATTTTTCCGTCTGAAGACAGTTACTGGATATCCACATTTGGATGCTTTAGCTCTAAGCAGGAACACTTGCCGATAGCTTGGCTAAAATCATTTTTTTATTCATGCCATTTTCAGCGATTGAGGATTTTAGTTTATATGCCAATGGTAATTAAGTTAACTCAGAAGTGAATTTTTGCTATTTCAAGACTGCATTCCAGCATGCGCTGGCTACGATGTAGACGAGCTGGGAGAGCAGAGATGGGAAGTTTGCTGCTCACTTTAAAGCACTGATTCTCAACCTTTTCAGAGTTGAGGCAGCCTTCATTTAACTCGAGTCATCCCTTCATATCTCTGAACTGGAAGGCACCCAATTTCAAAAATTAATTGACATATTATGGTGCTTATCTCTTTGCAAAGGGGCCAGGTAGTGGGGGTGGGGGATAAGACAAGCTTGAGCCTGCCCATATCTGCTTATCTCCTGACACTTCCCTTATCATCTCGCCACCCTTCAAAGGACTGGGTGGCACCCATGGGTGCTGCATCACCCCAGGTGAGAATCACTGCATTTTAAAGGAAACAGACTGGATCTGCTATAAGGCTGGTAAGTGAAATGGTGAGAAGATTTAATAAACAATTCTGGAGTGAATTTACACACAGCTGAAACAGCAAAGATTGGTGGAGTCCCGGGCATGCTCCTTCACTCGCCCTTCTTGGAAAGCATTCACAGTTGGCTGCACTGATCTGTTCCGGACAGCAAAGCAAAAGTCCACATTTATCAGCATGATCTGTTACAATAAGGCTACAAACAGAAATCACATTTGTCCCTCCCAGGAAAAACAATTTCTCCTGGGGCAAAGTGTGATTAATCATTCAGACATCCATATCCGTTGTCCTGGAACAAACCCCTAAAAAGGTCTGTGGGATAAGATGCATTAACAGTTTGTCCTGAGACACTGTGACATGTCTGAATGCACATTGAATCAACGGCGGAAAAACAGCAGTGCATTGCGGAAAAACAGCAGTGCATTGAGCGGCTCACTAACCACAAACTGAAAGGGTGAGGCGTGTTCACACCAATCCTGGGACTTTTCTGTTCTGAGACAAACAGGCATAATAAATCTTGGGACAAATCTATCTGGAAGGGTGCTCTTACAGGTTACCTGTAAAACATTTTAAATCTGTGGAACGGTATGCCATCATAAACCTAGACCAATTTCAGAGCAGTCACAGGTAAAGCCTACATGCCATCTCAGACCTGCACAGTTGTGACTTGCCAGTAGAAGGCCTGGCGAGCAGGGGCGTGGATAGGAGCCAGCACTTTATCCCTCCTCGGGAGTGGAAGAGAAGGGGGAGGCTGGCATGTAGCTCAGAGGCAAAGAAACCAGCACGGGGGCTGTGACTTCCCTACTTTTGCAGCAGCAGGAGCCCAGGATGAAAGAGGAGAAATCCTGAAAAACTGAAGCGACAGTTGAGGAGAAGTAATGAGAAAAGGCAGAGAGGAGTTGGGTTAGGGGCAGCTGGATAGGATGGGGGAGCTGTCTTAGCGCAGGGGAGGGGAGGAATAGCCGGCGCACAAGGCTGTAAGCCAGCATGCTCAGTGCATGGCACAGAGCACATGCCAAAGCAGAGCTGAGAACCAGGGGCTTTGTGAGACCACGGAAACTGAGCCACAATGAAGTGGCCAGCCAGTAGCAGCGAGGAGAGGGTATGAGGAGGGGAAAGCACAACTACTGTTGTGCTTGGCAGCAGTTCACCTTGGCAGCAGACCCCCTTGGCAGCAGCTCACCTTGGTCTGCTTAAATCATTTAAGGTTATGTAAAACTGCTTCTATGCACTTATTTAAAGCATTTTATTTGACATGAAATAAATCAACCGAAAAAGAGACTCTCTTGTTAATGAATTGTGTGTGGTGGTAGAGGGCTGGGCCCTGGGGAGCTACTTAGCCAAACCTAGCTGGCTAACCCCATGCCAACCTGCTCCAATTAGCCTCTCAATGCTGTTTTGTCGGGGGAGGACGGGGGGGGGGAGGGCAGGATTGGGTCTAGGATGGGGGGGCCATGCAGGCTGGGAAGGGGGCTGCTCAGACCTGGGGGCAATCCCATCCTGGCTGGGTGGGGGTCTGACAAGCACCAGCCACTTGTAACAAACCCTGCTGAGCCCCCTGCAGTCCTGTCCGAGGTTAGGCATTATGGGGCCCCAGCTCTCCCACAAAGTCCTTCATGTCCTGGCCTAGGGGGGAGGAGGCTGAAGAGCAGAGCTCAGGCAGCGGACTCCCTGCCAGCTGCCTGCAAAGAGCACTGCCAAACCGGATCTCAGGCCCCCCACCGCAACTCAGCCTTGCTCAGGGCTGCCTGCACCTTTAAGCTGGGTGCTGGGCATGGGGAAACTTTGATTAAGCTCACTTTACCTGAGGCTGTGTGAAAATTTCCCACAGCTCCTGGCTCTTTTCCCCCCTGTTCTCCACTGGTGTAGTGGGGAGGAAGGGGAAAGCTTCCTGGAGCCTCCCTCCCCGCCAAGTCCAGGTGATGGGGAGCTGTGGAGAGCTGCGGGGGTGGAAACATGGAGCCATGGAAAGCATGCTTCCCCTGGCTCCATGATCTCATGACACCCAAGCCCTGGCTATTTTGTGCTCAGCACAGAGCAGCCAGGCAAGATCATACAGCCTAAGGAAAGCTTTCCCAACTCCATGATCTCCCTGTGCTGCAGCTGCTAAGAAGGCTACTCTTAGGGTTGAGGGGGTAGGAGAAGACCAGTCGAGATTTGGAGGGTAGAATGGGGTAGAGCGCTAGGAGCTGTGCATCCTGGAAATCTGGAGGACTGCAAATTGATCGCTTTATCTCCAGGCAGCTGACCAACAATAACCTGGAATGTCATAGGTAACAGGGTTTAAAGATAAACCTTGTTCTGAGTGGCATAACTTTAAAACATATACAGGGTACTTATGATGGGCTAATGTACTTTGTGAATGCTTTTATGATGGCTTAAAGGTATCCTGTAACATGACCCTAAGAGACTAGACGGTCCTCTGCAAAGCGAATGCAGAGTGCTGACCACCGCTGCATAGAGACGAGTTGATTCCTTTGTGATGTCCTCTAATCAGAGAACTGCACCTCATTACTGGCTTCTCTAAGGCAAGCTGAGCTGTGCAAAGCCATTAAAGATAATACATGCAGCAATTTACAATTGACCCATCCCTTGAATTTTGCAAAAGTAGAGATCGCCTTGCATGGCCTTTGGGCATCAGGAGCCAGTTGCATAAGAACAATGTTAACTAAGTAGAGAGCACCTAGGGCACCAGGGCAGCTGCTCTTAGCTCTGGTGCCTCTATTTTCCCAGTGCTCTTGGTCTGCTTGCCTTAGAGCAGCAGTTCCCAAACTCAAACAGATTGCACGGTACCAAGTTAAAATGATAGAACCTTAAGTACCACCAGCAACTTTTTGTCATATAAAGAAATTATAACCAATCTGTTAACGTACCACTGACAGGCTCTCTGTGTACCACTGGTGGTACATGTATCATAGATTGGGAACGGCTGCCTTAGAGAGCACTGAATAATTACAAATGCTTCCTGAAAACAATTATTATTGGCCAATGTGATGATTGCCCTAGGGATAGCTATAAACACTCCTTGGAGCAGAAATAACAGCCAGCCACTTGATCCAGACTATCATAATTTTCCCTAGTTGTCTTGCTGTTTAGTATGGATTTCACATGGCAAACTTTGTGCAAGGCAACATTACTTTTCCAGCCCCCTGAACGTGCTGAGTAGACACAGACAGAGCTGTCCCTGAAAGGGCTCGAGATCAGTGCTCATACACAATACAGGGAATGAGAGCTCCAGCACGACAGAGCTGGGCAAGGCAAGAGAGGCTCCAAGAGCAGGTACTGACCCTTCAGGGTGCAGACACATACAACGCCTAGATTGGATCAAAAGTGGTATAAACCACAAGTGTTCAGATGTACAAGCTGGTTTAGACAAGTTTGCACTTCCTCACACTTTCCCCTCATGGCAACTGGATGTTCTGGTCCACAGCCAGACCTCTACTACCCCGCCTGTACTTGACTACAATCTGCAGCATCCCAGGTTGATCTGGGGGGAGGAAGGAAGGTTTGCCAGCTGGGTGGGAGCCTGCCTAGACCCTTATTTCTGCATGCTGAGGGGCTCGGTTGCCACGAATTTCTTCAAAGTTTCAGTTGTAAGCACTGGAGCCTGCTCTACACACCTGAGGCTGATTTGGGGAAGAGGTGGCCTGGTGTTGGAAAACCTACCTGGGCCTGAGCTTCTGTGTTCATAGGGGGCTGGATGCTCCAGGGGGCTGCCCAAGGTCTCCATGGCTTTTACAATGCACTTCCCCCAATTTCCTCCCATTCATAGATTCCTAGATATTAGGGCTGGAAGGGACCTCGGAAGATCAGAGTCCAGCGCCCTGCCCCAGGGGCAGGAAGTCGGCTGGGGTCAAAGGACCCCAGCAAGATAGACATCCAAATGTTTCTTGAGGCTGTCCAGAGTAGGTGCTTGCACTACCCTTGGGGGAAGTCTATTCCAGGCCTTGGGGGCTCAGACAGTAAAGAAATTTTTCCTTATGTCCAGCCTGAAACAGTTTTGGAGGAGTTTATGACTGTTGGACCTTGTCATTCCCTGGGGTGCTCTGGTGAACAGGTGTTCCCCCAGATCTGGATGCACGCCCCTTATGTACTTATAGGTGGCCACCAGGTCACCCCTGAGCCTGCACTTTTCCAGAATGAAGAGCCCCATGGCTCTCAGCCTCTCTTCATAAGGCCTGTTTTTCTGCCCTCTGATCATACGCATGGCTGTCCTCTGGACTCGCAAGCTTCTCCACGTCCTTCTTGACTTGTGGAGCCCAGAAATGGATGCAGTACTCCAGCTGCGGCCTCACCAAGGCCAAGTACAGCAGAAGGATGACATCCTGGGATTTGCTTGAGAAGCAGCTACGGATGCCAGCCAGAGTTTTGTTCACTTTACCAGCTGTGACATCGCATTGGTGGCTCATGTTCATCTTGTGGTCAGTCATGACCCCCAAGTCCCTTTCAGCCATGGTGCTAGCAAGCGTAGCACTGCCAAGCCTATGAGCGTGCTGCAGGGTTTTCTTCCTGCATTCATAGCAACTGACCAAGGCTCCCAACCCTATGAACTGATGAGTGGCTTGGGGGAGTGTTCGTTAAAGGCTGCAGAGACCTTGGGCAGCCCCCAGAGCCCCCAACCCCCAGGAAAGTAGAAGCAGGGGCCTAGTCACCGCTGCAGCCTCTCACCTGGCCACCCCTCCACCCTCAGTCCAAATGTGGGATCCATGGCCAGCAACTAAAATGAACTGAACAGCATCCTCGGAAAGTTCTTCGAAAGCTGCAGCATGAGTCAGACACCGCGGGGAGTCTCAGAGCTCTCAGCCCCCGGGCACCTAGAAGCAGGGCCCTAGACACCCCCTCACCAGCTGGCCAATGCCACCACCTCAAATCAGCCTGGGATACAGTGAACCCTGGTCAACTGCAATTAATAGAAGCAAACTAACAAGCCCCTTGGCAGAAAGCACTCTTTAAAAGTGGCAAAATCTCGGGCAGTTCCCCCCACCCCTCAGCCAGCCAGCCCCCAAGCATGCAGAAGCAGGAAGCCAGGCAGCCCCCCCACCATCTGGCCACTTTTTCACCCCCACCCCAAATCATCCTGCGATGCTGGGGAGTGAGATCCATTGCTGGCAACTGAAATGAATTACACAGTTTTCTAGGGAAAGTCTTTTTAAGCACAGCCTGAGGCAGACCTTGGACAGCTCCCAGAGCACCCAGTGTCCCAGGAACCCAGAAGCAAGGGTCCAGAGCAGCCCCTCCGCACCTGGCTACCCCTTCTCTCCTTCCCCAAATCAGTTTGGCATGGTATGGACTGGGGTCCACTGCTGCCCATTAAAAGTAATTAAGCAGCTTTTGAGGAAAGTCCTTTGAAAGCAGTGGTGTGAGGCAGGGACCTTGGGCAACCACCCAGAGCACCCAGCATGCTGAAAACCCAGGGGCAGGAGTCCAATCACCCCCGTAGCCCACCTGGCCACTTCTCCACACTCTCATCCACCCAAAATAAGTCTGTGAAGCTGCAGAGTGGAGTCCATTGCTAGCAGTTGAAATTAAGCAAGCAGCTTTCCAGGGAAAATCTTTTTAAAGCTGTAACTCCACCTCCCCCCACCTCACATCACCCTAGGTTGCCCTGAAGCAGGGTCCATGGCTGGTAATGAAAATTAATTAAGTGGCTCTGTAGGGAACCTCAGCAGGAGGCAGATACTGTGGACAGTCCCCCTGCAGCACCCAGGTACACAGAAGCAGGGATCCAGGCAGACCACCCACCCATACACCTCCAGTCAGGGTAGCACCACAGAGTGTGGTAAAGGAAAGGAACAGGAATAGTCTTTATTGAACTCAATTGGTCCTTAGTGAAGTTGAAGGTAGAAGAGAAGAGGAAGCACAGAATTGTAGGTGACTAGAGTCTTCCTGTTTGTCTTCCTTGGTGTCCAGTCAGGGTCCTATAGAAACACTGGGGATTTGCCACTGCAAGGCATGAAGAGCTGGGTACTCCCTCCCACCCACTGGTGATGGACTCACAGCACTACCATTCCTCAAATGAACTGCTAGCAGTGTTGTACATGGGCACCACCGACCCGCATCAACTATGAACCACTTCCCAATCAGTGACATCCTAGGAACAATTCAATTCACCCCCCAGACACCTATGTCAATTAGCTCCCATCTAGTGGGAGATACAGAGGAAGTGGCTTTTGGGAGAAATCTGAGTGAGGAAAAGACTGTGTATAGAGGAACCAGGATTGGGAGAATGTACCATGCAGAAAGGGCACTAGGGAAATGGGGAGAGGTGGGTATAAGAAAAGGAAAGGAAGGGGTCGCCCCTGGCAGAGGCAGATACAGCCCTGGGCGCAGCGCTGCATGGTGTTGTCCGAGACAACTTGATGTCTGTGCTCCTGTGAAGCGGGATGTCTCACTGTAGACTTTCAAGAATAGACAGACATTTGTCAAGGCCGGGTACAGAGGGGATTACTGGAAGATATAAAGAAATGAAGGAATATAGGAGGAAAGTGGAGGATTTCAATGAACTGGGACACCTTCACCAGGACAAGGACCCCATTGTTGCTATGAACCACCCAGGGAGAAGACATGGAGATAAAGGCCTAGATGGAGAGTGGAGATCAGCAGGACCCATGCACTCACTGACACTGGAGAGCAGAAGCACAACTAGCAAATTTTCCGCCCTGGGCAAAGAGGACAAAGAGCACAGGCACAGAGAGCTGGGGTGGAGCAGGGGGACTGTCCTGAAGGCAGGGGTAGGCTGGGGAAGCGACACTCTTACTGGAGGCTCACAGGTCCTGGTGGCTCCTGCTATGGCAGTGGTGGTGCAGTCTCCCCACATGCCAACTGCTCCTGCCACCACCACTGCCCAGGCTGCCGTTCTGGCAACCCTTCAAGCCTACAATGAGGGTGGTGCCCTACTTGCACCCCCGTAATCACACTGAGAGAGAGGGAGGGAAGACCGGCCACCCAGGGGTGGTCTGGAACTAGCACAAACCCCCTGGAACCGACACGGAAAGCTGGAAGTCAAGCAGGGGTGGGGAGAGAGAGAACTGCATTCAAAGGGTGCCAGTAGTCACAGGCCCCCCTCAGGGTGAGTCACAGGACAGGGATGTTACCAGGCAGGTGACGGTCTCTGCTGGGCCCAGACATCAGGAGCTGAAGTCTTTTATCTGGGGGAAGCGTCAGGGCACTGCCACTCTGTGAACAACAGCCTCTTCTGCAGATAAACAGCAATTGTCGGGTCAGTTTTAACACACGTTCATGAGAATTAATGCACTTCCCAGACAAAGGATGGGCTAATTCATTCCCCCTGGACCCCCATACCCACAGCAGGAGAACAAGAACCCAAACTCTTTAGGGAAGACAGTCATTGTCTTTATCTAGGATCTTCTGAGCAGATAAACAAATTATTTCTTTCCCATTGAACTGGCAGGGCCCTCGTTCCCCCCTGCTCTTCCCTCTTGTGTGTTGTAGGGTGTTCTCAGTACTTCGGGCATTGTGCCTCATAGCTGTGTGTGAGGGTTTAGAGTGGAGATGTTGGGGCCTCCTTGGGTACATGGGTGCCTGTGACTGCCTTGGACTGGATTCAGAGGTCCAGAAGCCCATTCCAGACCTCTGTTCCTATATGTGGCCTGGGCAATCTGAACTCTGCTGCAACCTAACTGCTCAGAGCTGGACTTTGCAACCTTCAGTCACTTTTACAAGAAAGCACATGAAAAATAAAATCTTCCTAACTTTTGTTTTTAATACAACTGGAAAACATCCAAAATACCATCACCCTGCTCTGGCAGGCCCATTCCTATTCACTTTGCACATCCAAACGGCAGTACCCTGGCTGAGTAACTGCTGCTTACTGCACTTGTACACAGTTTGCAATCCACTTCCATGTGCTCATTCACTGTCCCCTTGCAGGTAACATTTATTGGATAGAAGCCATAAGAGCAGCAGAATAGGGAAGTCTGTATCCCACTAGGAGCAAGGGCCCAGCTTTAAACCCAGAGCTTGTTCCTATCCCAGGTCATAGCCATTTCACAAAACCACATCCCCTCTTGCTTGTATTCTTCCTCCTGGCTCCACAAATCTCTCTTCCTTGGCAGCTCAGAGAACCAGCCAAGAGAAGTGTTGGAAAAGCAAATGGATTATGCTTGACCTGGCACACGTACTATGTCGCTGTAGCAATGGAGGGGAGCACATCACTACGGCAACATAGCTGTGGCATCACGGTTTGTGACCACCGGCATACATTGCCATAGTGTGTTATGGCAATGTAGCATCACGTGTAGATGCACCCCATGTTACAAAGTTGGACAGATGCGGCTCCCCTCTGGATGAGAGGGGAAACATAGAACTTGGGTCTCTCGCTTTCTGGGCAAGTGGGCTAAAACACAGGAGGGTCCTTCTCTTCCAGAGTCTTTATACCTGCTAGTCACAGGGTTTTGCCCAGCTACAAGTTCGTGACTCGCTCACCCAGGAGCCACCTTCCGAGCCAGAACGCAGCATACTGAGCAAGCTCGGTAAACTTGCGGGTGCTTGTGCGCCCACACTGCATGTGGAATTTTATCTCAAACTGTGCATAAATGCCAAAGTGGCAGGTATGTGGGTAGTAACTGTCATTTGGGTGCATCAAGTGAAAGGAGGTTCTGCTTCAAATGACCAACTCAAGGCATCAACAGGGTTCCTTCCGCCCCCTTCCACCTTGCTTCTTCCTGCTCTCGTCTCCATGAGAATCTTCACCCCTCTTTATACTCTGCCACGATGCCTGGATGCCAGCAAGGAAAGCACAAGGAAGACAGTTTCTCTGTGCCTTGTACTAGAAGCTAAAATTCTAATTTTCAGTTAAAAAAATTCCTTGTACATACTTAAATAATCACACAATACGGTGTTGCTCTGCTCTGAAGACCAACTGCAAAACTGGCACCATGGTGCTGCCCACTGTGCTCTCTCCCTGGGGCTGCAATATCTCCTGGGCTCAGTTTGCCAGTGAAGCAGCAGTGCAGCAAGACCCAGCCTGAAATCTAGGGCATCCCTTTCCATGCAGCAATCGCTGAGTGCCCCCATTGTGTGTTGTGCATGAAGGAAACTAGAGGCAGAACTTGGCCTGCAACATCTTGCTGGGGGTCAGCTGACCCCCAGTTGTCCATCTTGCTGGATGGTCACCTGATGCCATTTGTCTTTCTTGCTTGCTGCAGGGGGCTGGACCCAATGATCTTCTGAGGTCCCTTCCAGCCCTACAATCTATGGATCTCTGTTATGGAGGCTGAAGCATCAGCCATATAGATTCAGCCTTGGTTCTTTCCCTTACAGAAGGGCCCACGAAGCTTCTTAATTTTACAAGAAATGAGGGCCTTAAGGAACCATTTTGCCAGTATGACATTTGGAGCAAGGACCCAGCAAGTGGCCTGGTGGAAGCAGGGCTCAGGGCTGTCACTAGTACTCAGGTGCTGCCCTTTGGTTAGTTCAAGACGTTGTTGCCTCTATGGTGACTGAGTCACTGATGAAGGCCTCATTGCTCCCTGTGGACGTGCCGAGATGTCTGATGCCAGCAGCATCTCAGACTGTACGTACACAAACACCATAGTTTACGTGTGTAATGGCAGTGCCTAGGACCTACAGCCAGGAATCAGGACCCCATTGTGGTAGCAGCTGTACATACTTAGCATACACAGTCCTGCCAGCAGTCTCCCTGAATATAACACAAAAGTCCAGTCTCCTGCCCAGCCAGTGCCAGGGGAGCAAAAAGTTTCTGTTCTGTTCTGTAAATAAATGTTTGCCAAAGTCATCAGTGTGTGTACAAACATGCCTGAGGAGCAGGGCTTGGCATGAAAGACCCAGCTGTGCCCAGGGAATCTAGGACGGAGTATGCTCACTTCATT
Organism: Gavialis gangeticus; assembly: GCF_001723915.1. NCBI lineage: Eukaryota > Metazoa > Chordata > Crocodylia > Gavialidae > Gavialis > Gavialis gangeticus. The sequence goes on along the minus strand of NW_017729018.1, from coordinate 272,003 downwards.
GTAATTAGTTACAATCATTAAATATAATGTCCTTCTTTCTGACTTCAGCATGTGATTGTGAAATGGCTCTATTCAAAGCAGCCCTGCCAGGGGATGAGATGGATCTTTCTGCTGGGATTATACAGATATGGAATTATCTCCTGCCTTTGACAAGATCAATTAATTACGTTAAAGCTATTTGCAGTAATAAATTCATTCCTTTCCTGTCCTCCCCAGGAGGCTGAAGCAAGGCTGGTGAGTAAACAGCAGCTGTCTGGATCCGGGTAGTGTGGGGGCTCCCTCACAGCACTGTTTACAACCCCACAGCTCCCTCCTGGCTTTAGGGCTAGTTTTAAGGTTTTATGTTTGTTCCCTGCAGGCTTTTGTTGGAGCCTCTGAGGACCTTGCAGATGGATAAAAACAATGCTGACTCCCCAGGATGCGGAGTCCCACTTCAAGTACAATCTAGGCACAACAGAAGCCTGCTTCTCCCTTACCCTGCTCCTTATGCCATCGTGTCCTCTGTGCACTCTCTTACTGGTATCCCACACCCACTTTGTACGGGCATTACCCAAGGGTAAGGCAGTTGAGATTCAACTTCTTGTGGGCAGGTTCACTTTTCCTGCTCAAAAAGCAAAGCAATCCCCACACTGGACGTTGCAGCTGGAAGAGTTGCCCTAAATAATGCTTTAACAACTAGCTGGAGTTATTGCAAGGGTGAGGGTCCTCACTGGCTACGTCCCATCTCCAATTTATCTTCTCCTTCATCCTCCTCAGAAGGTAAACCCAGAATGCTGCTGCACCAAGCTCACGCGATAAGTCACTGTGCCAATGGCTTTTCCAAGGCAGGACAGGGGCAGTCCCAAGGGACCCCAAGGCAGGGCTGGACGCAGTCCTCTGTTCCCTTCTCTTCTACCATCCTCACAAAACACAATGAGAAGCAGGAACTCTGAGATGGAAGGGGGCAGTCACAATCAAAAAATGTGGGCTACCTGGAGGGCACTGCTGCCACCAAGGGGAGCTGTAGGTATCCCCCTGACTGCTAGCCCAGGGGCTGGCAGCAAGCAACAGGCCAGGAGACAACGGTCTCCTGGCCAGGACTGGAACATTGCTTCCCGCCCCTCGGGGGCCTACCTGCTGCTGGGGTGGGGATAGTGTCCCCCTGCCCTAGCAGCAGGGAGCTCCCAGCCCTGGCTCCTTGACTGGGCAGGGGACTTGGAAAGAACTTCAGGGGAGGGGCAGATCCAAGCTCCCTGCCCCAACCTGCAAGTACAGCAGCTAGCAGCAAGCCCTCCTCTGGGCGGGGAGTCCCTGCCCAGCCAGGGTCTCACTACTAGCTGCCCCACTGGCAGGTCAGAGCATGGGGCTGGGACCTGCCCCACCCCTGCAGGTTCTTCCAAGCCCCACACCTCAAATCACCCAGTTGGGGCACAGGGCTGGGACCTGCCCCTGACTGGGACAGTTCCCAGACCCCACTCCATGAGAGCAGGGCAGGGGCTGGCAAACCTGTTCCCTGCTCAGCAACACGATTGCAGAGCTGAGTGGGGAACACGCTCCCCAGCCGCCACCAGTAGGGAGCTCCCAATGCCAGTGCAGTTGCAGAGCTGGTGCTGGGAGATAAGGATCTCCCAGTCCCCACTCCCCAAATGCAATGTCAGAGCTGGGGGCTTGGAGTTGCCTGCTGCTCCCAGGGGCAAGGAGCAATCTCCCACCCCCTGGTGGCCTGTTGACTGGGAGCAAAATTGCTAACAATCAAGTGTCTACACGAGTGCTACTGCACAGTGAATATTTGCAAGTAAATTTTTTACTTGCACTTGAAGATATAACATGGATCAATGGCTGGAAGCTGAGGCTGGACAAATTCAGATGAGAAATAGGTGCAAATTCTCAGCAGCAAGGTAATTAGCTATTGGGTTGTGATGGATTTTCCACCACTGGCCATTTTTAAATGTAGTTTATAACTTTCTCAAAAAGATTTTCTCAATTTCACTCAGGAATTAATTCAGAATGACAATCCACCCCGTGCCATGCAGGCAGTCTATTTAACCACAGTGGCCTCTTCCAGCCTCAAAAATCTATGACTCTGGCAGGATCTGGACTGTGTGCATCTCTAGACGTGCCCCGGTTTCATGCCCGGCTGTCACATTGTCTTGATCTGGCTGTGCTGAGAAAGTTTGGCTAGCTATGACTGCAGGGAGCTGAATTGCAGCCTTCTCTTTTCAGGCCCTTCTGGTTTATTGCTTATGTATATAAGTGTGAGAGGCCGTATTGACTCTTTGTGGGGACCACAGGCTGGCAGTGTCAGCTCAGACTAGTCATTTGGGTCTTTGCTCATATAATCATGGGACAGCTCTTTTCAAACGCCTTTGGCGGCAGGTGGCACCTTTACAAAAATCTAGCTTTTAAACACTTTTAGGGCATCTTATCTCTTATAAGACATGCTCCTTTTGCCATGGTCTGACATGGCCCTCTTTGCATCAGGCCACATTTAACAGCAAGGTTGCAAGAGAGATGTAATCCTTTACCTAAGCTGAGGAGCTGGAGCTGCCTTTGTCTGAAATGCCTGGGACCTCTGGGCAGTTGTCTGTTGGATATGCTTTCATTGCCTGCGTGCAAGCAATAGCTCTCTTAGACTGGGGTCATAGGCAGCAGCATCCAGGCATCAGTAAGGATTTCAGCAAACATATTAATCTGATATGTCAACCTGGGTGACATGGAGACTCGTGGACACAAAATTGTGCTGACACCTTCACTGGGACCCATTAATCTGGTAATAGATAATTCTCACACAGACTCTGATGATAAAGAAAAACGTTCCCTCAGCAGGCTCTTTCTGAAAGAACTCGGCACCATCAATAAATTGCTGGGAGATTTGTTTCTGCCATCCCTAAAACTGCAAATAAAATAATACAATTTGTTCAAACTCTTTAACTTGCTGCTCTCCCTGACTTAAAGGTTGCTGGGCTGTCTTTATTTCCTAACCACATGCCCAATTTAAAAGGTCTGGCCATGAACCAAAGCAGCAGAGGTTTTTTGGGAGAAAGAGAGGGAGCGTGGCAGATGGCATGACTCAGGCAGCAGAACACCAGCTCTATATGCATGATACTGGGAGTAATCAAATTCACACGCATCTTGCATGTCTTTGGTTCCTTTCATTTAATGACTGTACTACACCTTGAAAATGTTCCATTGCTAAGACTTATGGGTACCAGATCCAATATTATAAAAGTGGGGAAGGTCCCAAGATGGTCCCTTTTTAGATTCAAGGCACCCCTTGTTAGACTTGAGGCGCTAGTCAGAAAAAGCTAGATCTTTATTTCAATTCTAACTAAGGAAAAATAGTAGAACAGTTGCAAAAAAACTCAGAAGCACCACAACAGCGCAAAATTTTTCAACGCTGAGTTCAGGATCCTGAGGAAAGGAAGGATGGAGAGCAGCAGAGTAAGGACCCTGGACTTCAAAAAACAGACTGACTCACTCAGAGAACTCATGAACAGGATCCCCTGGGAAGCCAGTCTGCTCTACCTTTTGTTTTCCTAATTTCCACCTATTTGCATTCTCATTGACATCCTGTCACACTTTCAGCTTCTTTTGTTCCTTGGAGTCTCAGAACAGCAGAGACTTGCCTGAAGAAGGGTGATTGCACCTGAAAGCTTGCCAAGGACTTTCTTCTAACCACTCAGTTGGTCTAATAAAAGATATGACATCTACCCAAAGAACACTGCCTGCTTTGGAACTAGCACGGTGGTTGATGTTTCAATGCTATTTTTTTAAAGCCAAGTCTACTTGGGCAGTAGAAAACCACTCCAAGCTCCCCTGATTTCTTTAATTAATCTCTTACTGCTTAATATTTTGAACACAATTTCAACCAACAGCCTGCTGTTTCCTTCTTCTTGACACAATCTGTGACTCAAGTTGCTTTGTTGGTCACCTGAACCATATTGTGTTAGGGAGAGAAAAAAATTATTTCAGGTGCTGCACGTACCAGTAACACCCAAGCAGAAGAGATCCCAGTTTGTGGCTGTTACTGGACGTCTTGCTAAACAAAACCTCCATTTAACTAGCTTTAAGATGGAGCTTGATCTGAGCTAAATCAGATGAACTGAGCTAAATGATACAACTGAAATAGCAAGGGCTGGATTCTGTGACCCAAGAGGTCCTTTCCAGTTCTGCGTCCTATACTCTTAAATGCGTGCGTGAACAATCAGGAGATTTTTACATTTTCTGCAGTCCCCAGGCAGTGCCACAAAGACTGATCTCATCATCAGGAACCAGCCTGAACTTCTTTTCATTAAACCAACATGAAAATAAATACAACTCTCCATGAAAAGCCCATGTTAGCCTGAGCAGGCAGCAAATTGCAATCGTGAACCTTTGTGTCTTTAACCTTTGAGTTACAAAGTAAAGCTAAGTCTGCCAAACCACTTTGGCATTTCCTGTGCTAGAAGAAACTCCTAGGCTAGGGACAAAATTTACACACAAACCAGTATAAGTGATCAGAAACCAGTTCAAATCTGTAATGCAACAGAAGTTCAATGCATATAAACTGCTTTCAAAATGGCTGAAACTGGTTTAAGATAAACCTGGGTGGATGTAGTAACTGATTTAGGTTAAATAGGTTTATTGAACTTCTGTCCCAGATCCCCTCCAGATTCAAGTTAACTCACAGTCCTCCAGCATCCCACAATGCTTTGCATCTCCCCGGCAAGCCCTCCCCTCCCTCCCTTTGCAGAGTGGGTGGGATGGCCCTGTCTGCTCCAGCTGAGCAGGGAAGCGTGCTCTAGTGCACCCCAGCTTCCAGGCCACTGCAGGCATGTGGCTGCATTTCCAGAATCAAAAATAAATGTCTGTTCACTTGCTTGTCAGTTCAACCTACACAGCTTACACTAACCTGTGAAGATCAAATCCATTCAGCCTTGGGCTTTTTGACAGTCTGTACTTAGCCCTAGTGAGCAATGGTGCTGGAGTGTCAAAGCCTTTATCATCTCATTAGCAACTTGCATTAGAGAAGGAGCAAACTTTGCAGCTTGACATTTGTTCTCTGTAGTCAGGCTGCTACACAGAATTTTCTAGTTAACTGGGAGCACAAGGGGCTTATCCTCTCTCGTCCTTGGGAGTCACTCAGCCATAGGCAACTTTCTCCCTCAGCCCACCACAAAGTGGATCTAACTACATGCATTTGGATTCATTAAACCCAATGCCAAACCCAAGCCACACTGTGGCTGCATACTCTTTAAACAACCATAGCTTGCTTCCTTTTTTTTATGAGGCAAGCATTTTTTTTTAAATGATATCTTTTATTGGACAAACTGCTGAGAAAGAAGTTTAACAAAAGGGCCACATCAGATGCTAGTCTCCACATCAAATAGAAATTACCACCCACCAGCAGCTGCTTTGTGCTTAAGAGCTTGTCAAATGTCTCTCCCAACTATACAGTTGGTCCAGTAAAAGATATCACAAAAAAAGGAAAAGAAAAACACTTTGCTGCTTGTACTTTTTCTAAGCCATCACAGAGACAACATTCTAACTCTTCTTTCTTTGCATCAGTGTCATGTTAGCACCTGGAGACCCCATGACTGAGATCAAGGCCCCATTATGTCAAATACTACACAGATACAGAGTAAAAGAGAGGCCCTGCCCTAAAGAGTCCAGAAGAGCCTCAGAGCATAAGAGAGAATTCATCCACAATGGTGACTCTCAAGAATTGTTCGGGAGCAATCACAGGGGGATACCCTCAAGAAGACGCGCCAAAGTTGCAGCATAGACAGGTCCACATGGATAATTATAAGTACTACCACAAAGAAGAAGAATCCTGTGACCAAGGCAGGAACACAACACAGCCACCCTGGTTCTCAGTCCAGGGCTGTAACCATAAAACCATCCTTCTCACAAACACTGAAACATCTTAATCATTATTACCTGGTTATACCTTGCTGTTACCAACTGCATTGTTAATACCTCATGTCACGTCAGGACAGAATTGAGGGTATTTGGATCCCTGGGTAGGCATTGCCAGACTGCTTGGATTGTTTTTCCCTTAACTCTGACCTGGTTTGGGAAAAGTGCAGGTTACCCCCACTGAATTTCACCCTAAATCCCTAATTCATATTTTCAACCTTAACATGACTGTAACCTAATTTTGACAGGGAGTCTATTTCAGGCATTGGGGACTTCTTAATTGACAGGGAGTGTACCTGGATGCTACTCTGGGAGTTTTAGCATCATTAGAAGCAAAAATTATTACTGGGGATCTAGAAAAGTGTTACTGTGTACCAAGCTCTTGCAATGCTACTGGGGCATCTTAAGGAAACTATTGAAGTAATGCTGGCTGTGTCCACACGAGCAGCAGACTGAGCAGCTGTTACTTGCATAACCGAGTACTAAATGACTGCACAGTAACTGGAGTTAATGTGCAGTAGCATCCCCACTGGTTTTTTTCTGATGCTACTGCATAGTAGCAACAAGCTACTGCACAGTAGCTTGTTACTACTGCGCAGTAGCATCACTTTATGGTCAGTGCCCCCCAACACTACTGCGCAGTAGCTTCTCATGTAGATGTGGCCACTGACATGCCCAGCACCCTTATAGTCTGGCCTTTGGTGCAGTCTTTCTGTGGATGGCAGCAGAGCCTTAAAATTGCTAGGTGCCGTCTGTGCCAATGTCCTAGCCACCTGCCTTCAGCTGCTATATTTTTGGCAGCCTAGCTGCTGAATGTACCTCTGATGTACTGCATGGACTCCATGAATTAGAGAGGTCATGAGTAGATGGAATATATCACCGGCCTGGCTTGCTTCCTCATCACAGGCTCTGGCATCTTTCCCTGAGCACTCACGCCCGAGTGCTGCAGAAGAAGCTCAGCACCATCAAGAAACCCCATTTCAGAGACAAATGAGGAGTCCTGGCTGCATCCCAGAAGGACAAACACCAGGAGCCCCAGAGGCCTGGTTACCACTGCAGACACTCTGTCAAGCTGACTCTT
>NW_017729018.1:250196-260045 GCF_001723915.1 Gavialis gangeticus | reverse complement strand
ACAATGCTTTGCATCTCCCCGGCAAGCCCTCCCCTCCCTCCCTTTGCAGAGTGGGTGGGATGGCCCTGTCTGCTCCAGCTGAGCAGGGAAGCGTGCTCTAGTGCACCCCAGCTTCCAGGCCACTGCAGGCATGTGGCTGCATTTCCAGAATCAAAAATAAATGTCTGTTCACTTGCTTGTCAGTTCAACCTACACAGCTTACACTAACCTGTGAAGATCAAATCCATTCAGCCTTGGGCTTTTTGACAGTCTGTACTTAGCCCTAGTGAGCAATGGTGCTGGAGTGTCAAAGCCTTTATCATCTCATTAGCAACTTGCATTAGAGAAGGAGCAAACTTTGCAGCTTGACATTTGTTCTCTGTAGTCAGGCTGCTACACAGAATTTTCTAGTTAACTGGGAGCACAAGGGGCTTATCCTCTCTCGTCCTTGGGAGTCACTCAGCCATAGGCAACTTTCTCCCTCAGCCCACCACAAAGTGGATCTAACTACATGCATTTGGATTCATTAAACCCAATGCCAAACCCAAGCCACACTGTGGCTGCATACTCTTTAAACAACCATAGCTTGCTTCCTTTTTTTTATGAGGCAAGCATTTTTTTTTAAATGATATCTTTTATTGGACAAACTGCTGAGAAAGAAGTTTAACAAAAGGGCCACATCAGATGCTAGTCTCCACATCAAATAGAAATTACCACCCACCAGCAGCTGCTTTGTGCTTAAGAGCTTGTCAAATGTCTCTCCCAACTATACAGTTGGTCCAGTAAAAGATATCACAAAAAAAGGAAAAGAAAAACACTTTGCTGCTTGTACTTTTTCTAAGCCATCACAGAGACAACATTCTAACTCTTCTTTCTTTGCATCAGTGTCATGTTAGCACCTGGAGACCCCATGACTGAGATCAAGGCCCCATTATGTCAAATACTACACAGATACAGAGTAAAAGAGAGGCCCTGCCCTAAAGAGTCCAGAAGAGCCTCAGAGCATAAGAGAGAATTCATCCACAATGGTGACTCTCAAGAATTGTTCGGGAGCAATCACAGGGGGATACCCTCAAGAAGACGCGCCAAAGTTGCAGCATAGACAGGTCCACATGGATAATTATAAGTACTACCACAAAGAAGAAGAATCCTGTGACCAAGGCAGGAACACAACACAGCCACCCTGGTTCTCAGTCCAGGGCTGTAACCATAAAACCATCCTTCTCACAAACACTGAAACATCTTAATCATTATTACCTGGTTATACCTTGCTGTTACCAACTGCATTGTTAATACCTCATGTCACGTCAGGACAGAATTGAGGGTATTTGGATCCCTGGGTAGGCATTGCCAGACTGCTTGGATTGTTTTTCCCTTAACTCTGACCTGGTTTGGGAAAAGTGCAGGTTACCCCCACTGAATTTCACCCTAAATCCCTAATTCATATTTTCAACCTTAACATGACTGTAACCTAATTTTGACAGGGAGTCTATTTCAGGCATTGGGGACTTCTTAATTGACAGGGAGTGTACCTGGATGCTACTCTGGGAGTTTTAGCATCATTAGAAGCAAAAATTATTACTGGGGATCTAGAAAAGTGTTACTGTGTACCAAGCTCTTGCAATGCTACTGGGGCATCTTAAGGAAACTATTGAAGTAATGCTGGCTGTGTCCACACGAGCAGCAGACTGAGCAGCTGTTACTTGCATAACCGAGTACTAAATGACTGCACAGTAACTGGAGTTAATGTGCAGTAGCATCCCCACTGGTTTTTTTCTGATGCTACTGCATAGTAGCAACAAGCTACTGCACAGTAGCTTGTTACTACTGCGCAGTAGCATCACTTTATGGTCAGTGCCCCCCAACACTACTGCGCAGTAGCTTCTCATGTAGATGTGGCCACTGACATGCCCAGCACCCTTATAGTCTGGCCTTTGGTGCAGTCTTTCTGTGGATGGCAGCAGAGCCTTAAAATTGCTAGGTGCCGTCTGTGCCAATGTCCTAGCCACCTGCCTTCAGCTGCTATATTTTTGGCAGCCTAGCTGCTGAATGTACCTCTGATGTACTGCATGGACTCCATGAATTAGAGAGGTCATGAGTAGATGGAATATATCACCGGCCTGGCTTGCTTCCTCATCACAGGCTCTGGCATCTTTCCCTGAGCACTCACGCCCGAGTGCTGCAGAAGAAGCTCAGCACCATCAAGAAACCCCATTTCAGAGACAAATGAGGAGTCCTGGCTGCATCCCAGAAGGACAAACACCAGGAGCCCCAGAGGCCTGGTTACCACTGCAGACACTCTGTCAAGCTGACTCTTATACTGCTACCAGAACAGAAACAAAAGGACAGCACCTTCTGGGCTGTGCTCCCTGGCACCAGAGCGGTACTGGGAGTGGGCTACTGTGAGTGGTGGCAGAGCTACTTGCGTGCAGATGCGGCTGCAGCAGCTCCTAACACCCAGCTGTACCTGCTGGCAAAGGGAATTCTAACTTCTAGGCTATTAAAGGAAGAAAAAAAGAAGCTGGAATTTTGTCATGATATAAATTATCCAGGCACCACCTGGCAAGGATAAAATGCAGCCATTCACACAATCCTCTCTGTGCAAAAGTATATCAACTATAATATCAAATACAGACACCTCCAGCTTTTTTTTAAATGAGCATTTCAGCAAGTAGATAAGTCTCTAAAACCAGTCACTGAGCAAAAACCTATACCTCTAAGCCAAAGGCCAACAACATATGGCCCACGAGCCAGATCTGGCCCGCGGAGCCACTGGATCTGGCCCATGGAGCCATAAGGCTTTGCCTGTCCCCACACCCATGCTGGGACCAGGCAATGAGGAGCTGTGCCAGGGCCGGGCAGCTGGAAGCTTTGGCTGTGCTGCTGTCACTTCTTTCTGCGCTCCCTTTTCTCCCCCTGCCTGTGGCATTGACCCAATACAGACATACCAAAACTGGGGAGTCTCCAGCTGCCCCTGCCCTCAGCCAAGAGGAGGGGGCATAGAAGTGACAGCAGCACTGCTAGAGCTCCCCACCAGCTGGAAGCTGCACCCATGCTGCTGCTGGGAAGCAGGGGGTGCTGGGAGCAGCAGTGGCAGTGCAGGCACAGCTCCCAACTGCACAGCTCTAGCACAGTGCAGAGAAAGCTTTCTACCGCTGAGATGCCACAGCAGCCACCCACTAGCCCGCAGCTTGTTAAAAGTTGCCAGCCGCTGCTCTAAGCATCACACTTAGCTGCTAAGAGACATGGAGCCACAGCCTGACCAAGAGACAGAGAAAGGGGTTTAGAGCTATACAGAAAGAGAAATGCAAACCTGTGACAGGCCTGGGGTATGCGGAATTTCTCACACCCAAAGCAGAATCAAAATTCAAAGACCTTTATGCGCTCAGGTCAAGAGAATTGCATAATTGCGTTCCCCAAACGCTGAAAGAACTGACACATGCAATCAAAACTCTAGCAAGATCCATTCTGAAGCAATCTGTTCAACTGGGGATGGTAAAATATAACTGGATAATAATAAACAATGTGTATTTTCACAAAAGAGAAAAAGTGACCTAGGTAACAACACATGTCTTGGTCTGGCCTCAAAAATATACAAGATTTTTTAACAAATTTTGAAGGAAAGAATAATTAAAAACACAGAGAGAAATGGAAAATGGGATAAAAAGCAACATGGGTTTACAAAAGGTTTTTTTGCGCCGGAAAATCCAGATAGCTTTCTTTGATAAGATAACTGATTTTTATAACAAAGGACATGCAGTACATCTAATCTATTTGGACATCAGTGTATGGAAAAAGACAAGGTTAACTTTTCAGCAACCAGAGTTCTTCAAGATGTATTGTGCACACATCCATTTCTCTCGCTGACATGCCTCACTCCAACCCTGCATCCTCCTGCATTAAGGGTGTAAAGCAGTGATCAGGGTGCTGTCACATCCTGGGGCGCTGTGAATTCCCTTTAAGAGTCCCACAGGCTGCACATATTTTAGCAGTGTTAACACCTCTACACCATTCACAAGATGAACTCAGACTTCAAACAGGAATACATAGCGTCAAAAACATTCTGACCTGCTGCGGTCTCTCTGAATTCTTTAAAACAGAAGAATTGCTCTATTGTTTTTCCATGATCAAAGAGCCAGTGAAAGCCAACAGCTGTCTGGCTCTTTCTGAGGTGTGCTTCGAGTCTATCAAGGTGTGCCTTGAATCCTGCAAGGCTGACAACCACCGGGGGAGAAACCTTCTCAACATCTGTCCTAATGCAAACTAGTACAGGTGTTGAGAAGAGCTGCTAGGATGACCAGGGGAATGGATAATCTAAATGGACAAAAAGAGACTAAAACAAACTTGGCCTCACAACAAAGGCTGAGTGGCGATGGGATCGTTTTCTATAAATTCAGAAGGGAAAAACATCAGGGGGAGAGAAGAGCTGTTTAAGCTAAAGCACAATGTTGGTACAAGGAAAAAAAACAGGTATAAACTGGCCATAAATAAAATCTGCTAGCTTTTCCGAATCATTTTATTGTTCCTGCTTTTCTCACGTTCACTTTTTTTCACGTTAGTTTGCTTCTGCAAGCTGCCCTGGGCCTTATCAGGAAGGCTTCCATATAAATCTAATAAACAAATGAAACTAATATATGGGCTTATATGGTGCGGTTCTGAGACATAATAGGGAACTGGACTCAGTGGGCACATGTTCCCCTGTAATTTTTTTTCCTATCCTCCACTCACAGCCTTGGCCACCTTATAAACATGCACACACACAAAAAAAAGCCTCTTATGCACTTTGAGCTTCAGACTTTTCTACCCATGCAGCATCATTCTGCATACATGTGATACCCTGGATCTGGGCTACCAGCCACAGTCTTACAGGCTGCCCACAGATGACCCTGAACGCATGCTGAGGAAGATTCCCCATGCACTGTAGATGGATCCTTTTACCCAACTGGCATGGGCCAGTTGCTGATGAAAAAAGGTTTTTGTAGGAGGCACACATGGCCTCTGGCAGCCTGAGGGACTGTGAGCAGAGTCGCTAGCGTTCAGGCCCCTGGCAGATCCTCAGCAGGCCTGACTCTGGGGAAGTCTGTCTAGCTTATGTCCAGTTTTGTGGACCGGGCCCACCCTTACTCTCCTAGATTGTGCAGCACAATTTGCACCCATTGCAGATCACATCACCAGCGAGGCTGCCCTCAGTGTGAGCTCACTGCATGGCTCACATGGCACTCATCTTCCAACCAGATGTTGCCACAATGGGCTCACCCTCACTCCCTGACAACAGTACTTTCCTTCCTTTAGACTTTGGGTGTCTTGGCTACCCATTGCCCAAAAAGGCTTCTTCTAAATCCCTTATCACATCCACATCTTATTCTTTACTCAAGGAAGACAGAAATATTTGTATCTTTGCACATTATTTCCTCCCTGAGATGGACATCTTTGGCATCCTTTCATCTATGGGAGGCAGTGGATACCGCATCCTATTATGTAGATGGCTTGCAGTGTCTCATGGGACTGAATAGTCCAATCCAGGATTTGTATGATCTGTGGCAGTGGTTACAAATGTATGTCATGGTCAGGTGGTTCGGGAGCTGCTCGCTTCCTACGGGCTCTTTTCTCTTCAATCTGCTGAAGCCAATTTCTGTCATGGACTTTGATGCCCTGGTGGAGATGACGACGCCACTTGTTACGATCGCTGGCCAAGGTTGGTCAGGATCAATTCCAAATGCCTTCATACCTCGCTTGCACATGTCTTTGTAGTCAAGCTTGGGATGTCCTGCTGTTTTTGTTCTTTTGACAGTTCCCCATATAGCATGTCCTTAGGTACGCTTCCATACTCCGATCTGCGCAAATGACCTAGCCACCACAGTCATCTGTGTTTGAGCAGGGCTGTCATACTTGGTAAAATTTGCCCTTTGAAGAACCTCTGCATTGGTAACTTTATCTTGCCATTTGATGTTGAGTATGTGGCATGAACAGCACAGGTGGAAGCTGTTTAACCATTTCTCTTGATATGCATAAGCTGTCCATGTTTCCCCACCATACGTGAGAGTGCTGAGTACACGAGCCTTATACACTAGGCATTTTGGTCTTGATGGTAAGCTCTGAGTTGTTCTATGCTCTTTTAGTTGAACAGATGGACAGCTGCCTGACAATTTTTAGGTGTCCTCTTTGATATGCACCTGATGCATTTTCCTTCTGAAATGCATTTGGCCACTGTCTGGGAAGAAAGCTAACTGGCTGACAGCTAGTCAAATAGGTTGGACTGTCAATAAATAATTGAAAACCTGTTGAGTACACAGATTACTAAAACATAAGAAGTCTTCTACCAAGTTACATAGAAACATGTGACTGATAAATGGACATTGCCTTTCTATCATCTTTCTGTCAGCAGCTGCAGGAATAACTGGGATGCAATCCAATCACACAAATGTAAGCATTGGGAGAAAACTAATGGTTTCTGGTAGGAGGCGAGCAGGTAAGTAGAGGTAACACACTCATGCTGCCCATGCTGATGTTCCCAAGTTTAGCTCTGTACTGCTAACTAAAAAAACTCACCTAAGGCTCCCCAGCCACACTTATTAAGGCCTGGTCTGCACTTACCAGATTTTCCTATAGGTATGTTGGTTAGGAGTATAGAAAAAGCAGCCCCCTAAGTAACATAAGTGTGCCAGAGAAAGCCCTGATATACAGTAAGTAAAAAAGGCCCTTAATATGTTCAAGGCACGAGTTCCCAGTGCTGGCAAATAACTTTTTTGCCATTATAGGCTTTTTGTCCACATGCAGGGTTGCTGGTCCATTTCTCTTGGCGAAGTGCTCCTGACAGGGGATGCCATTCTACCAGTACAAGTCCAAATGTACCACCGTGACTGCAATTACAGTATGGTTTCATGCCAGCTTCGCTAGGCTGGTAAAGCATTGACTCCTAACTGACAAGGTTATTCCAGCGTAACTGTTAAGTGTAGCCCAAGCTTGAAAGGTGAACGTGGCAAAACTGATAGCCTAATGCCAGATACTTGCATGGTCCAAGGACACTGGGCACAGGAGAGTGCACAGCATCTGACACGGTAGGCTGTTGCCTAGAAAAGTTAAGTCTCTCTAAACCAGTTAGACTCTAAGGGTGTGTCCCCACGAGTGTGTACATATGTTTTCCCGGGGAAAAATAGCAGTGGCACATAGTTGTGCCACTGCTACTTGTCCCTGGGGAACACCCATGCACGTGCGCTCTGGCATGCGGCAGGTTACCCTGGGTGGTGTAGAGAAGGCTGGGCCCAGCACCTGGGCTGGCCTCAGGAGTCTTACCTGGGGTGCTGGGAGCCTTGCAAGGCTCCAGCGGTGGCGATCCGGGCACACAGAGCCTGTTCGGCAGCCGGAGTCTGGCTCCAGCTGGCCCAGCTCCATTTTTTTCTGCCATAGGTTTTTTGACATCCGGATTTTGGTGTCAAAAAAACCTCATAACGCTGCTAATTAGCAGCATGACAAACACCTGTATGTGCAGTACGTGAGGTTTGTAGTGCCGCAGATGGTCTACAGTGCCGTAAACTGCACTTGTGCACTAATCTGGATATGCCCCAAGATGCCACCCTACCTTGCCTTCTGCCTGACTTCAGACTAACATGACTAACTACCTCTCCCTACTGGAGGAGTTATCCCCGCTCACTTTCCGTAAGGGCTTCTGACAGAGGCTTGGAGCAAAACTAGTGGACAAGCTTCTGATAACATTGGGAAGCACAGATAAGAAATGCATGTAATCTGAGTACAACAGCTACTCACACACACAATAAGAACAAGTGCCTTGATGGCTAAAACATCTTAGTGAGCGTGCTGGCCAGCAAAATCTGGCCATCATCACACTTGGTTTGTATGGATTTCCAAACTCAGCTGACAGTAATCCCAAAAACACTTCTCTGGGAAGAGCTCATCAGCTCACACAGAAACAAAGGAGCTTCTTGCTCAATCCCAGACAGATTCTTAAGAGAGTCAGTATCTTTGGCTTGGACCCAGCAATACACTCAGCCTTGATGGCTGCAATGGCAACATTACACAGGGAAAGGGCAACTTGTAATTACAAGACAGTAATACTCCCTAAGGGACTATGTCTGGTGCAATAGCACACCTGGTGTGCAGCTGAGCCAAGGGTAGCAGCTAGCTCTCTCAACCTTCGAGTATCTACTCACAGCTCTATGGAAGCTGTGCATATCCCTCTAGTTTAACTAAAGCTTTGGGGAAGGGGTGCTGGAATGATGGACTATCATGAGGTTTAACTGGCAAGTGCACTTGGAAGAGACAGGAACAAAACTTAACTACTCTGAGCCTGACTGAGCTTAGTAAAGCCTGGAAAAGTTCAGGTAATTCAGGTTATTATTTCCCCTCCTTAGACTCCATCCATGCCTATGGCTCTTAACTGAAGCAGGAAAAGCTGCAAATGGGGCTATGGATGGAGAGTAGCCCTGGGTGGATGTAGGAATATGACAAGGAAACTAATGCTCCCAGAATCCCAGCTGGCTGGGAGCAAGTGTGAAGAAAGAGGCAGAAATGCATATTACCTCTGCAACCTGCACAGACTTTGGGTCCGTGTCATTTCCAATCTTTCTTCACATACTGATACATCTCAGTCCAGTATTGCCAGCTCTCAGGATTTCATCACAAGTTTCATGCTATTTGATGTTTTACTTAATGCTCCAACTCCTAGAGTCATATGAAGATGTAGGAATCGCAGCTGTCTTTTAAAAATGAGTAAACTTCCACCTCTCATGATTGCAAAGGGAAATTGAAAACCTCATGCATAAAGGTTCAAAACTGGAAAGCTAGTAAACCCCAAATGGATTACTAAAAAAAAAAAAAAAATCATGACATTTTTTAAAACCAATTTCATGATTTTGGAGCACTTGACTCATGATTCTGACTGGAGTCGTCCGTACTTGCCCCAGTTCCTGTAATCTCCAAGGTTTGGTGGGCAGTTTGCTCAGTTACTCCTCATTTGCATAGTTTTACTATTCAAGTAGAGTTGGAATGAGGTTCACTCAGTGCTGCTTTGAGATCAGCTTTCCATCCATCCTTTTTAAAGATATTTTTGCAGAAATGTCAGGAATACAAAATATCACCTGACTTTGCAAATGTCAAAGCCTCCAAAGAGTCATAGAAAAGTACGGCTGGACTGAATCTCCAGGGATCATATAGTCTAACTGCTCAAGGCAGGATCATTCCTATCCAAACGATCCTATACACTTGTCTAAGCTATTCCTAAAACTACACAAACAACAACCCTGTCACACAGCTGCAAGGCCCTCAGACACCAAAAATGACCTAACCTGCCTGAGATAAAACAGGGGAACAAAGACTATCCCACTAGTGCAAGTGTTGTTAAAATGCACTCCAGGAGATCCAAGGAAGAGAGCCCCTCGGTACAAAGAAGGGACAATCTCTACCCATGTGACCACGAAGTAAAATTCTTCCTTGATCCCCAAATGTGGAGTCTGGCTTGACCCTGAGGTCAGCCAGCTGGGACTCTAGGAAAATTTGTTTTCTAAACCGGAACCCTGGAGTTTTTTGGAGCATCGGCACATCACACAAAATCCCCAGGCTTGGCTGCAGCCGTCACCCAATGCTGTTGAGGAAGACCAAAAAAAAAAAACCAAAAAAAACAAAAACCTTCCTGACACCTATAACATCAGAAGAAAGGAAAAAAAATACCTTCCTGACCTCATGTGAAAACCAGCAAAGTCCAGAAGCATGGGAAAAAGTCAAATACCCTCCATTCTGCTCTGCAATTTGATGACAGCAAACATGACTCCACATAGTAAGCCCTCTAACTCAGTAGTTTCAAGCTTTTTAAACTAAAGGTACCCCTTGGAAAATGCTAGCTCTCCCCCCCCCCCC
>NW_017729018.1:249748-250111 GCF_001723915.1 Gavialis gangeticus | reverse complement strand
CCCTTTTTTTTTTTTTTTTTTTTTACTATAGAGAAAAATAGAGCTCTTTTTCTGTTGCAAAGAACTCAGAAAGACCACAACAGGTCAGAATGTTTTTAACACTATGGATCCCTATTTGAAATCATGGCACCCAGGCTGAGAATTACTGCTCTGTCTAGACAGCCAGAACTCCCCTTTATGTATCCTCTCTATACACTTACCCAGGCTGTTTTCATCTTCTTTCATAACTAAGCCCATTTGCGGAGCTCAGATTTATCCTCCTGCTGCTGAGCATGGCTCTCGGCCATAGCTACCTGCTCTGGGCTGCAGAGCTATTCTGCTAATGAACCACATGGCCACGAAGGGGATGAGTCTTTGGTTTCC
>NW_017729018.1:236102-244748 GCF_001723915.1 Gavialis gangeticus | reverse complement strand
GCTATTCTCATTATCTGCTAATGAACCACATGGCCACGAAGGGGATGAGTCTTTGGTTTCCAACTGTTGCTTTTTACAGAGCACTCCAGATGTAGCTACTCTTAGATCACCCCCAACCAATACTTATCCAGTTCTTGAACTCCTCCAATGATGGAGAGTCCACAGCTTCCCTTGGTAGTCTATTCCATTGCCTCACTGATTCACCAGTGCAATCAGGTTTTCCTCATATCTAGTCTAAACCTAATTTGCTACAACTTCAAGGAGTTCACAGTTGATGCAAGGTGGCGAAGAGACTGCTTGAGAGGCTGAAAAAAATTTCAACTTATTCAAGGATAGGGCACAACTAAAGAGCAGAGCAAACTACACGATACAGCTCAGTCAACTGCACTTCATTCTGACCAGGAAAGCCTTTTCTACAGCGGTACGAGAGAAGTCTGGCTTCCAGGGCCCACTGATTCATAGGCTGTATTAGTTGTGTAGGCCTACCTGGCAGACAGCAGTTTTATGACAATGCAGACAGCAAGCAGCTCCACAGGTAACTTGTAATAGCTGCTAATAGACCTGGCACCACAACTGACAGCAAACACGTCCCTTTGGCTAAAGCAAAGGTGCAACACTACCTGCAACAACACTACCAGCTGCCTGCCAATAATTTTATAGCTGGGACCCTGTTAACAGCTTGCAAGATCACCTGTTATTCAATTAAGAGTGAAATTTTGCTCTGGATACATCTGCACTAGGAAATAGACAGAGAAAAACATACAAGAGGCCATGAAGTCACTCTCACTCTTGAACACTACCAACCTGGGCTGGTCTGAAATAAGCAGCCTATTTCTGAAAGGGATCTATGGTTGATTTTAAATCTCAGATTCACAGACAAGGCCAGAAAGGACTACTGTGGCCTCTTAAATCTGACCTCCTATATATATCACAAGCAATAGGTGTTTCCAGAATTAATCCCCATCAGAACTAAAAATAGCCAACGGTGGAAAATCCACTAAAAATCCAAGTGAGTTGTTCTCCCTTGAATTAAAAACATGGGCTTTCTTTCTAATCTAAATGAATCTGGTTTCAATTTCCAACCACTGGATCTTTTAAACCTTTTTCTATTAAACAGAAGATCCCCCTATTATCAAAATTCTGTTTCTCAGGTAGGGACTTATAGACTGTGTCCCTTCACCTTCCCTGCAGCTATGTAGAGCAAGGCCTGGTCCCAAAACCCTCGTTCCAACCCCTTAATCATTCTTGTGGCTCTTCTCTGATGGTTCTCCAATTTTTCACTATCATTCTGGATTACAGACATCAGAACAGTGTTCCAGGAGCAGTTGTTACTATCTACAAACTGTCAGTACACATTTTGTGTTTGCTTTCAGATCATTGATAAAAAATGATGAACAAGAAAGAGCCAAGAGCGGATCCCTGTGGCACCTCACTAGAAATGAACCCACTCAAAGAATCCCCGTTTGCAATTACATTTTTGGACCTGTGCTTTTGCCAGTGTTAACCCAGTTAATGTTTTCTGGGTTAATTTGCATTGCCCTCATTTCTTAAATCAAAATGTCATGGACTGCCAAGTCTGCCGCACAGAAGGTGCGGGGGCATTTTGGGTGGATGAACCCTCTCAGGGCACAATGGCAGAGCAGGTAAAGTGTCCTACTGCAGCTTCAGAGGTATGAGTTTCAGACTTAATGTGGACTTGTGCACCTCAGTTGACTCAAGTGTATGAATGGGCACCAGGTCATTTGGGCTGGGGAGTTTAAAGCAGCTGGCTGCGATGTTAGATACATCACTCCCTTAGGTGCTGCTGACTACAGGAACTGGCATAGCTTGGTGACAAGAGACTGGTGAGCTACTAGGTTTGTGCAGACCTTTGAACTGAAACCTTATCTGAAACGGGATAGTGTAACAGTCACCCTTCATTTGAGAGGCTTGCAATCTCCTTTATGCAAGGAGGGAGCTGAAATACTAGAAGCTTCCAAAACACCAGTATACATCACAGCCCAAAACAAAACCACTCGGGAAATTCAACTATGTAGGTGGAGGAGCTGTCATGTCGATTTGGTGGGGAGTTACTTCTAAGATCAACATTTAAATGAATAATTTAATTGGGGGACAAGGCAGGAACTGAGGATGATGGTCCAGGAAGCAGAGATATATGGCACAAGGAAAAAAAAAATGCTGAAATGCCACCATAACTCAGTCTATCATTGCAGAAGTTTATCTGCCCCAAACCCATTCATAGGTATAAGGCTCCTCATCAGTGAAGCGTGCAGTACTAATCATGCCGCTTTCAGGGAACACTGATGAATAATGATTGAGAACAAATGGCACTAACTGCACATCCCAAGACCACTAAGGGCTTAGCCATTCTGCAACAGCACCCTGAATGGGCATGCCAAATCTACACTCGCCCTTTACTTTATTCCAAACAACTTCACAACCCTTCAGAAGTTCACCTGCCGCTTCACATAAATACCAAGGAGCTCAAATGCTTGGATCCCAGAAGAAGCATGGGCACACCCCAATCAAAGTCCCCAGCCTTGGGTGTAGCCAACACACAGTGCCTCTGAGGGAGGCTTAAAAACACCCTGACATGTAGCAGAAAAGGGGAAATGGGGACCAGCAAAGCTCAGAAGCATGGGAAATACCCATGGTAGAACATAGGCATAGCTATGCCTAAATCATCCCTGACCACTGGCTGTCTAACCTCCTCTTGAACACCCCCAGTGATGGAGATCCCACAGCTTCCCTAGGCCATCTATTCCACTGCCGTACTATTCTAACAGTGAAGTTCTTCTGGATATCCAATCTAAACTTACTTTGCTGCAGTTTCAAGCTGTTGGTCCGCATCCTTCTCTCTGCAGCAAGAAAGAAACTGTTTCCCTTCTTCTTTATGATAGTCCTTCAGGTATTTAAAGATTGCTATCATATCCGCTCTGCAAGCAGAACATTCCCATTTCAGCCTCGTCTCATACGGCCATATTGACATCCCCAAGAATTAAAGGTGTTTCCATTCTACAGGGCAAATGATGAGCTTGAGAACATTCCTGCACCTCTCTCCTGCCTCTACCCTTCTAGGAGCAGCTCCTTTTCTGTTGATTCCAACATCTGTAATGCTAGGAAATTGCCACTTCCCACTGTTCTGTGCCTTCGTGTCATTTTCCACCTGCAAGACAACTTCTGGGACACTTGGTGCCATTCCTGGGGGAACTTCCCACCTCGTTCTTCCTGCACAGGTATTTGTACCTGGCTGGGAGTAGGATGGGCAGCATTTATAGTTTGAACAGCTTGTTCTTTTCAACTCAATCTAAACCGTTCTGGAATTTGGGCCAAATCTGCAAATAGTTTCAGCTGAAAAATATGGCGGGGGGGAGGAAATCAAATAGTCAAAGGGCTAAATCCCATTTCAACTTCAGAAACTTAAGTGGCACTTCCGTAGCTGCATAGCAGAAAGATTAATAATTAAGCAGTTTGGTTTCCTTTTGCACCTGGAGTGGAATAGGCCCATGTGGCATGCATACCTGCTGGAAGTGAGGCAGCAGCAAAGACCAGCCCTCCAACTGTTTAGCCCCATGTTTTCCGAACTTCTGATATCCGAGGCACACTTTTTCTGGGTTAAAGCTAATGGCACACTTCACTCTTATATCTATATCATAGATCTACATTCAGAAAAGAACTGGAGGGGGACCTTGAGGCTAAAAATGTTGCATGTCACTGATCCAGCTGGTGCTACATTGGGCAGTAGAGATAGGACCATTACCTCGTCCTGTTGTGCTTGGCGCTTTCCACTGTCTGGCCCCTCCCAACCCCTGGCCCGTACTTTAGGGGGCAAGGGCAGCCTCTGCTGCCAAGACTGCTCCTGCAGGGTTTTAAACACCAGCAACAACCCCCACAGCCCCTCCTGCCAACTCCAGGAGTGTGGAAGGAGTAGAGGGGAGAAGCTGTGCTGCAAAATTAGGCTCCATTCGTGTGTCCACTCATCCTGTGCATCCATCCACCTGCTTGCAGCAAAGCAGGATGCAAGGAGCATGGTGGGGGGCACAGGCTGCCTGAGGGCAGGGAAGAGCAGGGGAAGGCAGCAGCAGTGGCAGTCCCAGGAGGAGCAGGTGCAAGCACTGCTGGAGTAGCTGAGGAAGGCACAGGGGGCCAGACGGGAGAGGAGAACACTTACATGGGGATATTGCAACACAATCCTGTCACTCGTGGCACACCACTGTGTCACGCTACACTTCGGAAATCACTGGTGTTAGCCCAGCCACTTAGTAATTATAACGCTTGCCCAGCAGTTTATGGTCCCTCTTACTGTGAGGGGATGTGAACCTACAACTCCTGCTGTGTAGGAAAGTGCACTGGGTAATGCATCTGCCTCAAATCCAGAGGTCCAAACCCTATCTGGACAAGGAGAGCAAAGAGTCCAGGCTTCTTCCTCACTGGACATGCATCTTAACCACCATGCTGTTACGTAGAAGGTATGACAGTCCGTCTCCTCTTCCACCCCTTTTCCCTCCCCACTCTGACTCCCCTTCACTGTGTTTCTTTTATGACTGAAGTCTTAGCTTACCTGACATTACAAGTGGGCCTGAAGGTATTTACCATGTTAGTCAGAAGTCAGGCACAAGGCAGGAAAGGTTGGTCCCTTAGAGACTAACTGGTTCAAGAAACATGAGTTTTCATAGGCAACAATCTACATCACTGGATGCTATATTTCATGCTATATTTCACCTGGGCACCTGTATAGTCAAAAGTGCAGCCTACGAGGTTTGCACAGCGGGGAAGTGCAGCTATACTGAAACCCAAATTGTGCAGCAATATGATTGCATAAGCGCCACTCAGGCATTAGTGTGAAAAAGGATCTGGCCTGAAATGTTTCATTTTGACATTTTTGAACAAAAAACTTTTCAACTTTTCATTTCAAACTGCATTCATTTTCATTTTTACAAAAGGGGCCACCCCCCCTTCCTGAAAACAAAACTAAAGACTCTGATCAAACCATAGTTTTCCACAATAATTCTTTTTATTACTATTTTACAGCTGTGGTTGTCAAACCAAGATTCAAGTATCTGCAGAGCTCTAGCCAAGAGATAATCCCTCATGCCAGGGACTGGCAACATTTTTGGGCCGAGTGCCAAAAAACTCAGCAACCTGGACTTCTAAGATGCTGGCATGCCAGGGGCGGATGGCAGGGGAGCCTTGTCACAGCTGCACAACCCTGGTCCCTTCCCTGCCATGCTCCCCAAGGTGCGTGTGCAGCTGCTGCCAGCAACGAGCCTGGCCAGGGCTCTAGACCCCTGCCTGGTGCGAGCAGCCCAGCTCCAGGTAGGCCAGTTTGCATCAGGCACTGCAAGTGGATGCACTGGAGTCCTTGGATGCCTTGGCCCAGATCATTTGCCAGCAGCAGCTGCACACGTGCCTCAGGGCACACAATGGGGCAAGGGCCAGGGGCTGCACAACCAACCTCAACTGACCTGGAGCTTCCGCCCACCTGCCCTTGCCCCTGGCAGCCTAATGCTCCATAGCACCACTTCACTGATCTGGGTGCACTTCCTGGGCTGCGCATGTGATGAGGACAAGCCCCCAAGCTGCAGACAGGGTGGGGAGGGCTTGTCCTTTTCTCAGCATTGGCATTACCCCCTGGGGCCACCCAGGGGGGCGCCCCCACCATGGAGGGAAGGTCCGGGGCCCACCAGCACCTCTCCCACCCAGCTGCAGGAAAGGCAGGCAGGCTCTGCAAGAAAAAGAAAAAAAAAAAGAGGATCACCCAACGGAGCCTGCCCGCATCCTCCACGGTGGTGGCAGTGCCCCCTGGGGCTGCCCAGGCAGGGTACTACCTGCGCCTGGGTGCTGCCCTAGCTCGCAGGCAGCACCCGCTGGATCCAACTCTTCCCCAAGCCCACACAAGGAGCAGTGCCTGGCAGGCTTCCAGCACGTGGGCCCAGGGAAGAGCTCAGGGGCTGCTCCGCCCACCAGCAACTCACCCCTGGCCATGGGAACCAGGCAGGCTGTGCAGAAAGAAAAGAAAAAAGGAACGGGCCCCTCACTGCTTCTGCCTTCAGCCTGCTTCTCCCGTGGTGGGGGAGCAAGCTGGTAAAGGCTGCAGCATTACAGATAGCTACATTGCAAACTAAACTACATGCCGATGTGGTTTCATTTGCAACGTAACAAACCCCTTTAAATCATAAAAGGCCCCTGCATGTGTACAGCAGCTCTGCCGCCACGTGCCCCAAGGCGCACACAGTCACCACCACCAAGCCTGGCTGAGGCTCCAGAGCCCAGTGCAGCGTTTGCTGCCTCCCGGCTGCTTGCCACAACCAGCCTGGGCTCTGGGCAGCTGCCGCCTTCCATGGAGCCCAGGTTGCTTGCAGCAGGGCTGGCAGCCTCCTGGCCACCTGCTGCAAGCAGCCCAGGCTCCGTGGCCAGTGGCAGCTACCCAGAGCCCTGGCCGGCTGTGGCACACCAAGCAAGATGGCCTGGCGTGCCATGTTCTAGCACGTGTGTTGAGGGTTGCCGACCCCTGCCTCATGCAACACTTCAGGCTGTTCCGGTGGTAAAAAACCTGGGTTCTGACTACTTTGATGTTCCAAAGGGGTTTGTATCAGTGTTATCATAGGTAATCAATAATCAGCTAAGTAAGGCCTTATGTAAAGGTGGGGAGGGGAGCACAATATATCAGCTAGAGTCAGTCTAGCTAAAATAGTCCCTTACTGGGGTACAATTTTTTTCTTGATATTATCACTTTTCTTTGTGTTTTAGCACTCATTAATTCATATTATATGGAGTACAAGCACAAATACATTTATTAAAATTTGTAATGTAATTGCTGAAGACTAGCAAGAACATTTGTGGGCTATATAAACAATATGCAGAAATGCTGAGCAACTCAGATGGTAATTGTACTATTTTAATTAGCAATTAAATTACTTAGTAATTACATGCTAAGTAAATCAGTTCCTTTGTATTTAATTACTAGATACTCCTATAAATAGTTTACAGCAGTGAAGGCCAAACTTTTTGGCAAGCATGCCATAAATTAGCCCCACACCCGCCTCAAGCACTATTCCAATCCTTCCCCACCCCATAAATTCTTTTTTATAGAAAAATATCAATTTTGACTAAAAAAAATATCTATTTTTTTTCCAACTAAGAAGTTCTTAGCATCACAGACACAAGGAGGTAGAAGATGGCCACCTTGCCTCTGACACAGGTCATATACCTGTATACAAGTATACCTAGGCCATATTTGACAGATGTTTGCCTACCTTCCCTTGAAAACCTCCAAAGAAATGCATCTACAATGCCTGCTACAGTCTTACACAACCTTCACCATTAGACGCTTTTCCTTGTATCCAAGCCAAGTCTTTGTTGCAAATTAAGAAA
This sequence comes from Gavialis gangeticus, assembly GCF_001723915.1. NCBI lineage: Eukaryota > Metazoa > Chordata > Crocodylia > Gavialidae > Gavialis > Gavialis gangeticus. The sequence goes on along the minus strand of NW_017729018.1, from coordinate 237,374 downwards.
ATGTCCTACCTCCCACCCCCAGATTCAGACAGCTGATCACCATTCTCCTTTTGTAGATTAAGCCTAAATCCTGTTTCACCAATTTTGCACCTAGTTGCCATTTACACAGCTGCACAGGTGCCATTTTTTCTGTCACATGCACAGATTTCAGCTTTTGTTTCCTCCTGCAACAGAAGAGGATTGCTCGGGTGCGCGCACAAGTCCTTCAACGCGTGCTTGGAAAGAGAACACACATCTAGCAACTGTTTAATGGGGGAAAGGGCCTTTTATCTCCATGGTCTAGTGGTTGGGATCTTGTCCAGGAAGCAACAGACCCAGACCATCAACAGGGGGCTTAGAGCCTGCATTTCTCCAGCTTCCCAATACAATGCTCTAACCAGCAGGCTGTGAGCTAGGCATTACCCAGAGCATCCTTTCCTCTCCTCCTGAAGTTGGCCCACTGGGCACCCAGAAGGGAAGATACATTGGGTCAGAAGAAGAGCAGGTCACAGTGAGTCTGGCAAGACCTACAGTCCTGGCAGGACCTTTTCTCACATGTTGTATCCTTTATACCTCAAATTTCTTGTTCTCTGGAATCGCTCCAAAGTCTACACCTTCCTCAAGCCTGGTGCCCAAGACAAGCCACAGTACTTTTACCAAGAACTTTTCAGCAATGAGCAGGGCAGAAGAAATATAAAGCCGCCAAAATTATAAGAACCTTGATTGGGACAATATTGCTTAATTGTTTTGCCAGACAGCGCTGTGTGGACACATGCCATGCCCACTCGGTTGGCAGAGCTTACTGATGTGTGCTAGCACTGCGCTGGGCAACTACACAATAACCAGCTCTTAAGGCAGAGTTCACAGATCATGTGTGGTGCTGCCTGACATCTTTAGGAGGTGTTTCAAGACAAAAAAAATTAAAGACGAAAAAAAAAATTAAGCCAGGACAAAATACCAATCCTTTAATTTCCTCTGGGATGCTGCCACCGCTTCTTTTCACACGGAGACTATCCCACTCGAGAGAAACTTTTGGCAGCTTTTAATATCGTATTTGCTCCAATCTAAGACAAGGGTCCCCCCCATCAGCATGGGGTTTTCCCCTCAACTTTGATTGGTGTACAAAGCAGAGAGGGAAGCAGGCAGCTGCTGTGCTGGCATTGGGTCTGAGCCCAAGTCAGAACCAGAGTCAGACCCACAGCTGCTTCCTGCCCATCCCCTCCACAGCTGATGCCCACCTTCCCCCCCTTACGGTTAGGCACAGCTGGGCTCCAGCTCCAGCTGGATTCCCTC